>NC_092226.1:62473771-62742690 GCF_036320965.1 Panulirus ornatus
TACCCCAGATGCTTCACATGCCCTGATTCAATCCATTGACAGCACGTCGACCCCGGTATACCACATCTTTCCAATTCACTCTATTCCTTGCACGCCTTTCACCCTCCTGAATGTTCAGGTCCCGATCACTCAAAATCTTTTTCACTCCATCTTTCCACCTCAAATTTGGTCTCCCACTTCTTCTCGTTCTCTCCACCTCTGACACATATATCATCTTGGTCAATTTTATCTCACTCATTCTCTCCATGTGACCAAACCACTTCAAAACACCCTCTTCTGCTCTCTCAACCACACTCTTTTTATTGCCACACATCTCTCTTACCCTCTTATCACTTACTTGATCAAACCACCTCACACCACATATTGTCCTGAAACATTTCCATTTCCAGCACATCCACCCTCCTCCGCACAACTCTATCTATAGCCCACTCTCGCAACCATATAACATTGTTGGAACCACTATTCCTTCATACATACCCATTTTTCCTTTCCGAGATAATGTTCTCGACTTCCACACATTCTTCAACGCTCCCAGAACTTTCGCCTCCTCCCCCACCCTATGATTCACTTCCGCTTCCATGGTTCCATCCACTGCCAAATCCACACCCAAATATCTAAAACACTTCACTTCCTCCAGTTTTTCTCCATTCAAACTTACCTCCCATTTGCTTGTCCCTCAACCCTGCTGTACCTAATAACCTTGCTCTTATTCACATTTACTCTCAGCTCTCTTCTCTCTTACACTTTACCAAACTCAGTCACCAGCTTCTGTAGTTTCTCACATGAATCAGCCAATAGCACTGTATCATCAGTAAACAACAACTGACTCACTTCCCAAGCTCTCTCATCCACAACAGACTGCATACTTGCCCCTCTTTCCAAAACTCTTGCATTCACCTCCCTAACAACCCCATCCGTAAACAAATTAAACAACCATGGAGACATCACACACCCCTGCCGCAAACCAACATTCAATGAGAACCAATCACTTTCCTCTCTTCCTACACGTACACATGCCTTACTTCCCTCATAAAAACTTTTCACTGCTTCTAACAACTTGCCTCCCACACCATATATTCTTAAAACCTTCCACAGAGCATCTCTATCCACACCATCATATGCCTTCTCCAGATCCATAAATGTTACATATAAATCCATTTGCTTTTCTACGTATTTCTCACATACATTCTTCAGAGCAAACACCTGATCCACACATCCTCTACCACTTCTGAAACCAACCACACTGCTCTTCCCCAATCTGATGCTCTGTACATGCCTTCACCCTTTCAATCAATACCCTCCCATATAATTTCCCAGGAATACTCAACAAACTTATACCTCTGTAATTTGAGCACTCACTTTTTATTTGCCTTTGTACAATGACACTATGTTAGCATTCCACCAATCCTTAGGCACCTCACCATAAATCATACATACTTGTGGAAGGTGAGAACATTATCTCGGAGCAAAAACGGGTATGTTTGAAGGAAAAGTGGTTTTAACAATTTTATATGGTTGTGAGGCATGGGCTGCAGATAGGGTTGTGCAGAGAAGGGTGGATGTGTTGGAAATGAAATGTGTGAGGACAATATGAGGTGTGAGGTAGTTTGATCGAGTAGGTAATGAAAGGGTATGAGAGATGTGTGGTAATAAAAAGAGTGTGGTCGAGAGAGGAGAAGAGGGTGTGTTGAAATGTTTTGGACACATGGAGAGAATGAGTGAGGAAAGACTGATAAAGAGTATATATGTGTCAGAGGTGGAGGGTAGAAGGTGAAGCGGGAGACCAAATTGGAGGTGGAAGGATGGAGTGAAAACATTTTGAGCGATCGGGGCCTGAACACACAGGAGGGTGAAAGGCGTGCAAGGAATAGGGTGAATTGGAACGATGTAGTATACAGGGGTCAACGTGCTGTCAATGGATAGAATCAGGGCATGTGAAGCGTTGGGGTAAACGATGGAAAGGCCTGTGGGGCCTGGATGTGGAAAGGGAGCTGTGGTTTCAGTGCATTACAATGACAGCTAGAGACTGAGTGTCAATGAATATGGCCTTTTTCGTCTGTTCCTGCTGCTGCCTCGCTGGAGGGTGATGCTATTTCGTGTGTGGCAGGGTGGCAACGGGAATGGATGAAGGCAGCAAGTATGGATATGTACATGTGTATATATGTATATGTCTGTGTATGTATATGTCTGTACATGTTGAAATGTACAAGTATGTACATGTGCATGTGTGGTGTTTATGTATATACCTGTGTATGTGGGTGGGTTGGGCCGTTCCTTGTCTGTTCCCTTGTGCTATCTCGCTAACACTGTAGACAGCGGTTAAGTATAATAAATATAAAATAATATAAATCAAACTCCTTAAACTTTAGATAAAGCTGCTCTGCCCCTTTCAATAACTCTCTGTCCTTGCATCCCCAGTGGCCAAACTCTAGGATGAAGAGGATGTTAAGATTTTTTTCAGAACAAGGTGATCCACAAATCTGGTAAACCTCTTTGATGAAAGACTGAAAGGCAAGCAATGCCATCCCAAGGATTTATCAAATATGTAATGAAACCAAAGACAATTCAGAGGTTTGACAAACTGTCACCCCCTTCCTCCCCAAACACCAACAACAATCTGACCCTTGATAATATCTTAGGGATCTGGCCAAAGTACAAAAACTGAATGAGCAGCTCGAGAGGACAACTTGAAAATTTAAAATATACTTGTAAGACTGGATATACATGTGAACCCATTAGTTAAAGCAGCTTCACAGATATCTGAAAGTATGGGAAAAAATCATCTTGGATAAGAAGAGGAGGAAAGATTAAAATTTTTTTTTTTTCTTGGTCCTGTATAAGAGTTACAAAGCAATGAGAAGAAGAGAGCAAAATACAATTCCGGAATAAAATTCCTATAATATTACTTCATATCTGCTTGTTTTACTTGCTCTCTCATTCTAACTCTTCTTTTAAACTGCCTCTGCTACACTTGAAAGTCCCAGAGCTTTAGATGTATACATATCAAAAATACTCCAGGGGAAATGGGAGAAAGAACATGTATCTGTGTCATAGAAAACAACTCAAATGAGCAAGAGAGCATGACTAGAAATCCTCCTCTCCTGTACTGCCGCCTGAAAGTAGGAACAGAAAGAGGAGCCAATCAAGAATTTTAGAATATTTTCTTAAAGACTTAGTTCCTTGTGCTAACTTCATGGACAAGACAGTTTATAAAAAATATATATATCTACAGATCTATAAATCAGGAGCAGAGTCTCAGCTTGACTGACCTTATAATGACTAAGTTAAAAAACTGTTGGACAGAGAATTGTTACAAATCTCATCCATAATGATAAAATACAATAAGATGTGAGAATTCCTTATTCTAGTATACTATGTACAACATCAGTGGAAATGTAATAAATATATGCAAAATACAAACTCTCCTTCTTCCACATCTAGAAAAGGTTCAGGAGAAAGGATAAAATGAGGAACTAAGTAAAATTCATGTTCATAAAGATGAATGACAGATGAAACTGTTAACTGGCTGTAATACCTTGAGCTTATCACCTCTTTACTACTTGTATCATATATGGTTAAATTACCTCTTGTAGATGGCATTGTCTGTTCTTGATGGTTCATGTAAGTAGTTCCCATATGTCTTGGTCATAGGCGGGAAGAAAGATACCAGGGAGAGGCTTGGGCTGCTATCACCATCATCACTTGCAGTACTTGCCACAGACAACTCATCCTCATCACTTGCCTCACTCTCAGTTGAACTGAAAAATATTTATCATTGCAAGGAAATCCTGTAAGATAAGCTAATTTTCAGGAAACAAGAAAAAACAACTGTATGGGAAATACCTCTCCTTTTTTCTTTCCCAGAATATCATAGAATCAAACTTTAACTCCTCATAAATGCACACTGTATCTTATTCACATAATGTTATTATATAAAGCCCAAGAAATCCTAAGCTCAAGAACCTTTGAGGCTGCACTCTAACTCATGAGCAGGGAAATGATGGACTCCTTTGGATAAGGTGGTCCTTGATGAGACTGTACCCCATTCCAACTACATACATTGATACACCCATGACAAAGGTTAATCTCATTTTTGGTGTAACCAATGCTTTACATGAAATATTATCATATATTTTGCTTTGTCACTGTCTCCCACTTTAGCGAGGTAGCGCAAGGAAACAGACGAAAGAATGGCCCAACCCACCCACATACACATGTATATACATACACGCAAATAAACATACCTATACATCTCAACATATACATATATATACACACACAGACATATACATATATACACATGTATATAATTCATACTGTCTGCCTTTATTCATTCCCATCGCCACCTCGCCACACATAAAATAACCTCCTTCCCCGCATGTGCACAAGGTAGCGCTAGGAAAAGACAACAAAGGCCACATTCGTTCACACTCAGTCTCTAGCTGTCATGTATAATGCACTGAAACCACAGCTCCCTTTCCACATCCAGGCCCCACAGAATTTTCCATGGTTTACCCAAGACACCCCACAAGCCCCAGTTCAATTCATTGACAGGACATCGACCCCGGTACACCACATTGTTCCAATTCACTCTATTCCTTGCACGCCTTTCACCCTCCTGCATGTTCAGGCCCCAATCACTCAAAATCTTTTTCACTCCATCTTTCCACCTCCAATTTGGTCTCCCACTTCTCGTTCCCTCCACCTCTGACACATATATCCTCTTGGTCAATCTTTCCTCACTCATTCTCTCCATGTGACCTAACCATTTCAAAACACCCCTTCTGCTCTCTCAACCACACTCTTTTTATTACCACACATCTCTCTTACCCTTTCATTACTTACTCGATCAAACCACCTCACACCACATATTGTCCTCACACATCTCATTTCCAGCACATCCACCTTCCTCTGCACAACTCTATCTATAGCCCATGCCTACGCAACCATATAACATTGTTGGAACCACTATTTCTTCAAACATACCCATTTTTGCTTTCCGAGATAATGTTCTCGACTTCCACACATTCTTCAATGCTCCCAGAACTTTCGCCCCTTCCCCCACCCTATGATTCACTTCTGCTTCCATGGTTCCATCCGCTGCCAAATCCACACCCAGATAGCTAAAACACTTCACTTCCTCCAGTTTTTCTCCATTCAAACTTACCTCCCAATTGACTTGTCCCTCAAACCTACTGTACTTAATAACCTAGCTCTTATTCACATTTACTCTCAGCTTTCTTCTTCCTCACACTTTACCAAACTCAGTCACCAGCTTCTGCAGTTTCTCACACAAATCAGCCACCATCGCAGTATCATCAGTGAACAACAACTGACTCACTTCCCAAGCTCTCTCATCCACAACAGACTGCATACTTGCCCCTCTTTCCAAAACTCTTGCATTCACCTCCCTAACAACCCTATCCATAAACAAAATTAGACAACCATGGAGACATTACACACCCCTGTCGCAAACCAACATTCACTGAGAACCAATCACTTTCCTCTCTTCCTACACGTACACAAGCCTTACATCCTCAATAATAACTTTTCACTGCTTCTAACAACTTGCCACCCACACCATATATTCTTAATACCTTCCACAGAGCATCTCTATCAACTCTTATCATATGCCATCTCCAGATCCATAAATGCTACATACAAATCCATTTGCTTTTCTACGAATTTCTCACATACATTCTTCAAAGCAAACACCTGATTCACACATCATCTACCATTTCTGAAACCACACTGCTCTTCCCCAATCTGATGCTCTGTACATGCCTTCACCCTCGCAATCAATACCCTCCCAGGAATACTCAACAAACTTATACCTCTGTAATTTGAGCACTCACTCGTATCTCCTTTGCCTTTGTACAATGGCACTATGCAAGCATTCCTCCAATCCTCAGGCACCTCACCATGAGTCATACATACATTAAATAACCTTACCAACCAGTCAACAATACAGTCACCACCTTTTTTAATAAATTCTGCTGCAATACCATCCAAACCCACTGCCTTGCCAGCTTTCATCTTCCGCAAAGCTTTTACTACCTCTTCTCTGTTTACCAAATCATTCTCCCTAACCCTCTCACTCTGTACACCACCTCGACCAAAACACCCTATATCTGCCACTCTATCATCAAACACATTCAACAAACCTTCAAAATGCTCACTCCATCTCCTTCTCACATCACCACTACTTGTTATCACCTCCCCATTAGCCCCCTTCACTGAAGTTCCCATTCGTTCCCTTGTCTTATGCACTTTATTTACCTCCTTCCAAAACATCTTTTTATTCTCCCTAAAATCTAATGATACTCTTTCATGCCAACTCCCATTTGCCCTCTTTTTCACCTCTTGCACTTTCTCTTGACCTTCTGCCTCTTTCTTTTATACATCTCCCACTCATTTGCATTATTTCCCTGCAAAAATCGTCCAAATGCCTCTCTCTTCTCTTTCATTAATAATCTTACTTCTTCATCCCACCACTCACAACCCTTTCTAATCTGCCCACCTCCCACGTTTCTCATGCCACAAGCATCTTTTGCGCAAGCCATCACTGTTTACCTAAATACATCCCATTCCTCCCCCACTCCCCTTCCTTCTTTTGTTCTCACCTTTTTCCATTCTGTACTCAGTCTCTCCTGGTACTTCCTCACACAAGTCTCCTTCCCAAGCTCATTTACTCTCACCACTCTCTTCACCCCAACATTCTCTCTTCTTTTCCGAAAACCTCTACAAATCTTCAACTTCGCCTCCACAAGATAATGATCAGACATCCCTCCAGTTGCATCTCTCAGCACATTAACATCCAAAAGTCTCTCTTTCGCATGCCTATCAATTAACATGTAATCCAATAATGCTCTCTGGCCATCTCTCCTACTAACATAAGTATACTTATGTATATCTCTCTTTTAAACCAGGTATTCCCAATCACCCATCCTTTTTCAGCACATAAATCTACAAGCTCTTCACCATTTCCATTTACAACACTGAACACCCCATGTACACCAATTATTCCCTCAACTGCCACATTACTCACCTTTTCAGTCAAATCACCCATCACTATAACCCGGTCTTGTGCATCAAAACTACTAACACACTCACTCAGCTGCTCCCAAAACACTTGCGTCTCATGATCTTTCTTCTCATGCCCAGGTGCATATGCACCAATAATCATCCATCTCTCTCCATCCACTTTCAGTTTTACCCATATCAATCTAGAGTTTACTTTTTTACAATCTACCACATACTCCACCACTCCTGTTTCAGTAGTGCTACTCCTTCCCTTGCTCTTGTCCTCTCACTAACCCCTGACTTTACTCCCAAGACATTCCCAAACCACTCTTCCCCTTTACCCTTGAGCTTCGTTTCACTCTGAGCCAGAACATCCAGGTTCCTTTCCTCACACATACTACCTATCTCTCCTTTTTTTCATCTTGGTTACATCCACACACATTTAGACACCTCAATCTGAGCCTTTGAGGAGGATGAGCACTCCTCATGTGACTCCTTCTGTTTCCCCTTTTAGAAAGTTAAAATACATGGAGGGGAGGGTTTCAGCCCCCCCCCCCCTTCCCATCCCCTTTAGTCGCCTTCTACGATACGTGAGGAATGTGTGGGAAGCATAAATAAAATATCTGGTAATGTAAGAAAATTTAATGCTAGTAAACAGACTTATGTGTATGTATGAGTACTACAGGTACACCATCGATTTTCCGGCACTCTTGGTTCCAAAGCACTGCCAGATTAACAACTTTGCCAGACAAACTGTGGTCACATAATAATAATAATTCATCAACATACCTCTAACCCACTAATTATACATCTTCCATGTGTCTAAAGTATACCATAGACTGCTCAAAATCTAAATTAAACAAATATTAATTGTAAATTAAATAAATAAATGAAATACAGGTACTTGTACGATAGTACATTAGTGAAACAAGATTATCATGCTACCTGACAAGTCCACTCCATAACTCCGATGATGTCGAAACAATTCCATCATCACTCAATCGTGCTCAGTACTCTTACCATCTTTAATAGTTTTTCTAATCATCATTTGCTTCTTGGAATCGCTGTATGGATACAATTTCTATATTTTCTCCCTTTGCTTCTTTATATCATAAACAGTCGATGTACAAATACTGTAGATGTCACACAGCTTACGCACCGAAACATCATGGTCCATTTTTTCAACAGTTCTACTTTATCTTGGATTGATATGGACTGGTGTTTATGTTCGACACCACGGCTGACACTCTCACAAGTCTTAGAAGCCAAAGCTATGGTTGAATTTAAGCAAAATAAACTAAGAATCTTACAGAATTGCAGTATCACTAGCAACAAGTGCAGTGTAAAGAATGTAAATAAGCGTGCCCTACACACAATGCCATCTGTAGTCGCCCAGTAAACTAGTTTGGTGGCTGCAGTAATTTAAAGTTCCCTCACATAATTTTCTCCAGACTAAAGGAGGTGCCGAACCATCAGTTGCTGGAAATTTGGTGGTGCACCTGTATTACTCATGTCACTGTTCAGGCAGCAGGGTGATTTATTGGAGGTTATGGGAATGACAGTGAGAGGAATGAGAACAGGTGGGGAAGTGGTAACAGGAAATGAAAAGCTGAACTAAGGGTGGTGAGCATTTTGAACAAAAGCAGAATTTGGTGTGGTCAGGATGAGGTGGCATGAGGAGTGATGCAGTTATACATTATTTTTTTTTTTTATTATACTTTGTCGCTGTCTCCCGCGTTTGCGAGGTAGCGCAAGGAAACAGACGAAAGAAATGGCTCAACCCCCCCATACACATGTATATACATACGTCCACACACGCAAATATACATACCTACACAGCTTTCCATGGTTTACCCCAGACGCTTCACATGCCTTGATTCAATCCACTGACAGCACGTCAACCCCGGTATACCACATCGCTCCAATTCACTCTATTCCTTGCCCTCCTTTCACCCTCCTGCATGTTCAGGCCCCGATCACACAAAATCTTTTTCACTCCATCTTTCCACCTCCAATTTGGTCTCCCTCTTCTCCTCGTTCCCTCCACCTCCGACACATATATCCTCTTGGTCAATCTTTCCTCACTCATTCTCTCCATGTGCCCAAACCACTTCAAAACACCCTCTTCTGCTCTCTCAACCACGCTCTTTTTATTTCCACACATCTCTCTTACCCTTACGTTACTCACTCGATCAAACCACCTCACACCACACATTGTCCTCAAACATCTCATTTCCAGCACATCCATCCTCCTGCGCACAACTCTATCCATAGCCCACGCCTTGCAACCATACAACATTGTTGGAACCACTATTCCTTCAAACATACCCATTTTTGCTTTCCGAGATAATGTTCTCGACTTCCACACATTCTTCAAGGCCCCCAGAATTTTCGCCCCCTCCCCCACCCTATGATCCACTTCCGCTTCCATGGTTCCATTCGCTGCCAGATCCACTCCCAGATATCTAAAACACTTCACTTCCTCCAGTTTTTCTCCATTCAAACTCACCTCCCAATTGACTTGACCCTCAACCCTACTGTACCTAATAACCTTGCTCTTATTCACATTTACTCTTAACTTTCTTCTTCCACACACTTTACCAAACTCAGTCACCAGCTTCTGCAGTTTCTCACATGAATCAGCCACCAGCGCTGTATCATCAGCGAACAACAACTGACTCACTTCCCAAGCTCTCTCATCCCCAACAGACTTCATACTTGCCCCTCTTTCCAAAACTCTTGCATTTACCTCCCTAACAACCCCATCCATAAACAAATTAAACAACCATGGAGACATCACACACCCCTGCCGCAAACCTACATTCACTGAGAACCAATCACTTTCCTCTCTTCCTACACGTACACATGCCTTACATCCTCGATAAAAACTTTTCACTGCTTCTAACAACTTTCCTTCCACACCATATATTCTTAATACCTTCCACAGAGCATCTCTATCAACTCTATCATATGCCTTCTCCAGATCCATAAATGCTACATACAAATCCATTTGCTTTTCTAAGTATTTCTCACATACATTCTTCAAAGCAAACACCTGTCTTTATGTCTGGTGAAGCTTCAGGAGCAGATGGAATTGCAAATGATTTTTTTCAAAATGGGAAGCAACAGTGTTGCTGAGTGGTTAGTCAAGCTATTTAAAGTTTGCATGGTTCAATTGTGCCTAAGGACAAGCAAATCCACGCATAATGCCTTTATATACAAGTCATGGAGAACAAAAGAAAATGTTCGAATTACAGAGGTATATGACTAGTCAGTGTTCCTTGTATGGCAGAATGGTGACTGAAAATATGTGAAGAAAGAAAAATGTATGTGGCATTTACAGATCTGGAGAAAGTATGTTGATAGGGCTGATAAGTTGACTGGTCTTGGAGCAAAAGGCAAATCTACAGCACACTGGGGCACTGCGGTGCTGCTTCAAGATGACATAGCTCTGGTAGCAGACTCGTTACAGAAACTCCAAGAAATGGTAAGAGTTTAAGAAAGTGTGTAAAAGGAGAAAGTTGAATGTGAGAATGTGGGCAAAAGAAAGGTAATGAGATATACCAGGGAGATGAGACAGGACGGTATGGGAGTAAGCCTGAATTGGAGATGACCTAGAGGAAGTAGACTGCTTTAGATACCTGGCAGTGGATGGAACCAAAGGCTTGAAGTGAATTATAGAGTGCAAGAAGGGAGGAGGCTGAGGTCCTTGGTATACTAAAGAGTGTTTGGAAGAAGAGGTTAGTATCAGTGAGTTAAAAATTAATAAGAGGATCTATACAGCAAGGGGAATGAGGAGACCAAGGAGGATATAGAAGGATGGAGTGAATGAGGCTTTGAGGCATTGTACCCCAAAGATTCAGATCAGGAGGGTGGGAGGCATGTAACAAGATAAAATGGACCAGAGTTATGTGGCATGTAGGAAGTGCAACATGCCAAAAGTGGACTGAACCAAGGCATATGAAGGAGTAAGGAGAAACTAAGCAATAGTCTATGGGGCTTTGATTTCAATGTATTACATTTGTCAGCTAGAAAGAGGATGTGTGCAAATGAGGCCATTGTTCATATTTTCATTATGCTACCTTACTAAGGTAGGAGAAACAATTGTTTAGTGAAAAAAATTATGTAAATATATACCTTACATTTCTGCTCCAGGAACCCTCATATAAGGCTCATGCAACATTCATAAACCCAGCCAAGTCCATTTGGTGAGATCAAAGGTCAAGGAGTGTGTTAATGATATGTGTATGATGAGTGAGTGCAGTGGAAGCTGCTAAAAATATGAGATAAAAAGAAAGTTATCAAATGTGAGAGTTTACTTCTATTTTATTTCTTTTGGCCAAGAAAGTAAGATATGTATGCAGATAAGAAGAAATGATGAGTGGTTTCCAGTGAGGGAGCATCAAAGATGTGTGAGGTAACCAAGCAAGTACCTACGAAGAATGAAACACTTTTGGTGCATTTTTTTTTAATTACACAAGAGGACCTCTTTGAACATATTTATGATAGTGAAGTTTGATAGCAAGAATGGAAATGCGCTTTTTCTTTTAAGTAAATCATCACCTGGTACCACTAGAAGTTGTGGATGACGTAGAGGCTTGACCAGATATGCCAGGATTTTTGGGGGAAGATAAACTGGAACTTTGATTTCGTGATAATTCTTCCTGTCGCTTCCCAGGGCGGCGACGGACACTGAACGGGCTTTCATCTGTTGTGAAATTGGGCATGTAGTCTCTGTAAAAGACAATCCTGTAATTACTGAATAAATAATCTTATCACAATAGAAAGTGACAAGGTGCTTATTTTAGCAAACAAAGGGAACAATGTAAACAATATATAGCATATGGAATAGATCTTGAAAATTACCTTCTATTTATTATAGAAGGTAATGGATGGAGGATTTTCCTAAGGACACACAATTATGCCTACAGACCTGTGATGACCCTCATTAGACACATACACTACCAGGTATGTTGCGAGCATAAATTTCTCAATAGTCTCCAAGAACAGTCACAATATCTAGCAACTCAGATGTAGCAAGCTCATAGTATTTTTTTCATGAATGAACTAGCACAGTATATTTTCAACTGTAACAAATGTGATTGGCTGACAAGAATGCTTTCTTGTATTGTTTTTCCTATCAGGTTAAAAACAAAAGTGTTCATGCAAAAATGATTAAACTATCAAATTATCAAACTGAAATAGCTGGTGACTGAGTTTGGTAAAGTGTGTGGAAGAAGAAAGTTAAGAGTAAATGTGAATAAGAGCAAGGTTATTAGGTACAGTAGGGTTGAGGGTCAAGTCAGTTGGGAGGTGAGTTTGAATGGAGAAAAACTGGAGGACGTGAAGTGTTTTAGATATCTGGGAGTGGATCTGGCAGCGGATGGAACCATGGAAGCGGAAGTGGATCTTAGGGTGGGGGAGGGGGCGAAAATTCTGGGGGCCTTGAAGAATGTGTGGAAGTCGAGAACATTATCTCGGAAAGCAAAAATGGGTATGTTTGAAGGAATAGTGGTTCCAACAATGTTGTATGGTTGCGAGGAGTGGGCTATGGATAGAGTTGTGCGCAGGAGGATGGATGTGCTGGAAATGAGATGTTTGAGGACAATGTGTGGTGTGAGGTGGTTTGATCGAGTGAGTAACGTAAGGGTAAGAGAGATGTGTGGAAATAAAAAGAGCGTGGTTGAGAGAGCAGAAGAGGGTGTTTTGAAGTGGTTTGGGCACATGGAGAGAATGAGTGAGGAAAGATTGACCAAGAGGATATATGTGTCGGAGGTGGAGGGAACGAGGAGAAGAGGGTGACCAAATTGGAGGTGGAAAGATGGAGTGAAAAAGATTTTGTGTGATCGGGGCCTGAACATGCAGGAGGGTGAAAGGAGGGCAAGGAATAGAGTGAATTGGAGCGATGTGGTATACCGGGGTTGACGTGCTGTCAGTGGATTGAATCAAGGCATGTGAAGCGTCTGGGGTAAACCATGGAAAGCTGTGTAGGTATGTATATTTGCGTGTGTGGACGTATGTATATACATGTGTATGGGGGGGTTGGGCCATTTCTTTCGTCTGTTTCCTTGCGCTACCTCGCAAACGCGGGAGACAGCGACAAAGTATTAAAAAAAAAAAAAAAAAAAAAAAAAAATCTAATGAATATAATGCAATTAAACTGAAAAGTTTTTGAGTCTATCATCATACATCAGACACCTGACCAGGAGTGGAACCAATCTGAAGGAGGGGAAAATATAAACAATTTGAACCACAGTATATATTACAGTATTAGATAAAGACAGTGAAAAAAATAAAAAAAACTGAGAACACATTTTTCACATCAGAATAGATGCTTTTGGACTTCAACATCCTCACACTCACAGCAAAACTAAACTGACACCACAACACTATCATATGGACTCCCGTGATGTAGCGGTTAGTGTTCCTGACCATGATACATTCATGGGCTGCCGAGGGTCGAGCACATAGGTTCGAATCCTGGTTATGACAGTTGGTCCACAGTCAATGCAGTTGTTCATCCACCCCTAGGGGTTGGTCAATAAAATGGGTACCTGACTCAGACTAGGGTATGTTGATGTTGGTAAAACTGAAAGTGAATGAAGAGAGATGGGTGATTACTGGTGCCTATGCACCTGGGCATGAGAAGAAAGATCATGAAGCAAGTGTTTTAGGAGCAACTGAGTGAGTGTGTCAGCAGCTTTGATACACAAGACCGGGTTATAGTGATGGGTGATTTGAATGCGGTGAGTAATGTGGCAGTTGAGGGTATAATTGGTGTACATGGGGTGTTCAGTATTATAAATGGAAATGGTGAGGAGCTTGTGGATATGTGTGCTGAAAAAGGACTGATGATTGGGAATACCTGGTTTAAAAAGAGAGATATACATAAGTACATAAGGGTAAAGGGGAAGAGTGGTTTGGGAATGTCTTGGGAGTAAAGTCAGGGGTTGGTGGGAGGACAAGAGCAATGGAATGAGTAGCACTACTCCTGAAGCAGGAGTTGTGGAATATGTGACAGAGTGAAAGAAAGTAAACTCTAGATTAATATGCGTAAAACTGAAAGTGGATGGAGAGAGATGGGTGATTATTGGTGCCTATGCACCTGGTCATGAGAGGAAAGATCATGAGAGGCAAGTGTTTTGGGAGCAGCTGAGTGTGTGTGTTAGCAGCTTTGATGCAAGAGACCGTGTTATAGTGATTGGTGATTTGAATGCAAAAGTGAGTAATGTGGCAGTTGAGGGTATAATTGGATTACATGGTGTTTTCAGTATTGTAAATGGAGATGGTGAAGAGCTTGTAGATTTGTGTGCTGAAAAAGGGCTGGTGATTGGAAATACAGGATTTAAAAAGAGAGATATACAAAGTATACATATGTAAGTAGGAGAGATGGCCAGACAGCACTATTGGATTACGTGTTAATTAATAGGTGCGTGAAAGAGAAACATTTGGATGTTAATGTGCTGAGAGGGGCAACTGGAGGGATGTCTGATCAATATCTTGTGGAGGCGAAGGTAAAGATTTGTAGAGGTTTTCAGAAAAGAAGAGAGAATGTTGGGGTGAAGAGAGTGGTAAGAGTAAGTGAGCTTGGAAAGGAGACTTGTGTGAGGAAGTACCAGGAGAGAATGAGTGCAAAATGAAAAAAGGTGAGAGCAAATGATGTAAGGGGAGTGGGGAAGTAATGGGATGTATTTAGGTAAGCAGTGATGGCTTGTGAAAAAATGCTTGTGGCATGAGAAAGGTGGGAGGTGGGCAGATTTGAAAGGGTAGTGAGTGGTGGGATAAAGAAGTAAGACTGCTAGTGAAAGAGAAGAGAGAGGCGTTTGGATGATATTTGCAGGGAAGTAGTGTGAATGACTGGAAGATATATAAAAGAAAGAGGCAGGATGTCAAGAGAAAGGTGCAAGAGGTGAAAAAGAGGGCAAATGAGAGTTGGGGTGAGAGAGTATCGTAAAATTTTAGGGAGAATAAAAAGATGTTTTGGAAGGAGGTAAATAAAGTGCGTAAGACTAGAGAACAAATGGGAACAACTGTGAAGGGGGCAAATGGGGAGATAATAACAAGTAGTGGTGAAGTGAAAAGGAGATGGAGTGAGTATTTTGAAGGTTTGTTGAATGTGTTTGATGATAGAGTGGCAAATATAGAGTGTTTTGGTCGAGGTGGTGTGTGAAGTGAGAGGGTCAAGGAAAATGGTTTGGTAAACAGAGAAGAGGTAGTGAAAGCTTTGCTGAATATGAAAGCTGGCAAGGCAGCGGGTTTGGATGGTATTATTGTGGAATTTATTAAAAAAGGGGGTGACTGTACTGTTGACTGGTTGGTATGGTTATTCAATGTATGTATGACTCACGGTGAAGTGCCTAAGGGTTGGCGGAATGCATCCATAGTGCCACTGTATAAAAGCAAAGGGGATAAAGGTGAGTGGTCAAATTTAAGAGGTATAAGTTTGTTGAGTATTCCAGGGAAATTATATGGGAGGGTATTGACTGAGAGGGTAAAGGCATGTACAGAGCATGAGATTGGGGAAGAGCAGTGTGGTTTCAGAAGTGGTAGAGGATGTGTGGATCAAGTGTTTGCTTTAAAGAATGTACATGAGAAATACTTAGGAAAACAGATGGATTTGTTTGTACCATTTATGGACCAGGAGAAGGCATATGATAGCGTTGATAGAGATGCTTTGTGGAATGTATTAAGAGTATATGGTGTGGGAGGTAAGTTGCTTGAAGCAGTGAAAAGTTTTTACCAAGGATGTAAGATGTGGATGAGTAGAAAATAGGAAAGTAATCGGTTCCCTGTGAATGTCATTTTGCGGAAGAGGTGTGTGATGTCTCCATGGTTGTTTAATTTGTTTATGGATGGGGTGGTTAGGGAGGTGAATGCAAGAGTTTTGGAGAGAGGGGCAAGTATGCAGTCTGTTGTGGGTGAAAGGCCTCGAGAAGTGAGTCACTTGTTATTCGCTGATGATACAGCGCTGGTGACTGATTCAGGTGAGAAACTGTAGAAGTTGGTGACTGAGTTTGATAAAGCATGTGAAAGAAGAAAGTTGGGAATAAATGTGAATAAGAAGAAGGTTATTAGATTCAGTAGGGTTGAGGGTCAAGTTAATTGGGAGGTAAGTTTGAATGAAGAAATACTGGAGGAGTGAAGTGTTTTAGATATCTGGGAGTGGATTTAGCAGCAGATGAAACCATGGAAAAGTAAGTGAATCACAGGGTGGGGGAGGGGGTGAAGGTTCTGGGAGCATTGAAGAATGTGTGGAAGACAAGAACAATTTCTCGGAGAGCAAAAATGGGTGTGTCTGAAGGAACAGTGGTTCTAACAATGTTATATGGTTGCGAGGCATGGGCTATAGGTTGTGTGGAGGAGGGTGGATGTGTTGGAAATGGTATGTATGAGGACAATATGTGGTGTGAGGTGGTTTGATCAAGTGAGTAATGAAAGGGTAAGAGGAATGTGCGGTAATATAAAGAGTGTGATTGAGAGAGCAGGAGAGGGTGTGTTGAAATGGTTTGGACACATGGAGAGAATGAGTGAAGAAAGATTGACAAAGAGGATATATGTGTCAGAGGTGGAGGGAAGAAGGAGAAGTAGGAGACCAAACTGGAGGTGGAAAGATAGAGTGAAAGAGATTTTGAGTGATTGGGGCCTGAGTGTACAGGAGGGTGAAAGGATGCAAGGAATAGAGTGAATTGGAATGATGTGGTATACTGGGGTCAATGTGGTGTCAGTGGATTGAACCAGGCAGGTGAAGTATCTTGGGTAAACCATGGAAAGTTTTGTGTGGCCTAGATGTGGAAAGGGAGCTGTGGTTTCAGTGCATTACACATGACAACTAGAGACTGAGAGTGAATAAATGTGGCCTTTTTTGTCTTTTCCTAGCGCAACCTAATGGATGCTATTTCATGTGTGGTGGGGTGGCAATGGGATTGGATGAAGACAGCAAGTACGAATATTTACATGTGTATATATACCTATGTCTATGCATATATATGTTGAAATGTCTTGAGTGAGTAACGTAAGGGTAAGAGAGATGTGTGGAAATAAAAAGAGCGTGGTTGAGAGAGCAGAAGAGGGTGTTTTGAAGTGGTTTGGGCACATGGAGAGGATGAGTGAGGAAAGATTGACCAAGAGGATATATGTGTCGGAGGTGGAGGGAACAAGGAGAAGAGGGAGACCAAATTGGAGGTGGAAAGATGGAGTGAAGAAGATTTTGTGTGATCGGGGCCTGAACATGCAGGAGGGTGAAAGGAGGGCAACTGGAGCAATGTGGTATACCGGGGTTGACGTGGTGTCTGGATTGAATCAAGGCATGTGAAGTGTCTGGGGTAAACCATGGAAAGCTGTGTAGGTATGTATATTTGCGTGTGTGGACGTATGTATATACATGTGTATGGGGGGGGGGTTGGGCCATTTCTTTCGTCTGTTTCCTTGCGCTACCTCGCAAACGCGGGAGACAGCGACAAAGTATAATAATAATAATGTTGAAATGTATAGGTAGGTATACGTGCATCTGTGGGCATTTATACATGTGTATGTGGGTGGGTTGGGCCATTATTCTGTCTGTTTCCTTGAGGTACCTCACTAAAGCATGAGATGGCGATTAAGTATGATAAATTGAAAAAATGCAGGTACACCACCAAGTTTCCGGCACTCTTGGTTCCAAAGCCTTGCCGGATCAGCCATTTTGCCTGACCAACTATTGTCACATAATAATAATTCGTCAACACACCTCTGGTTGGTAAGGTTATTCAATGTATGTATGACTTATGGTGAGGTGCCTGAGGACTGGTGGAATGCTTGCATAGTGCCATTGTACAAAGGCAAAGGGGATAAAAGTGATTGCTCAAATTACAGAGGTATAAGTTTGCTGAGTATTCCTGGGAAATTATATGGGAGAGTATTGATTGAGAGGGGGAAGGCATGTACAAAGCATCAGACTGGGGAAGAGCAGTGTGGTTTCAGAAGTGGTAGAGGATGTATGGATCAGGTGTTTGCTTTGCAAAATGTATGTGAGAAATACTTAGAAAAGCAAATAGATTTGTATGTAGCATTTATGGATCTGCAGAAGGCATATGATAGAGTTGACAGAGATGCTCTGTGGAAGGTATTAAGAATATATGGTGTGGGAGGTGACTTGTTAGAAGCAGTGAAAAGTTTTTATCGAGAAAGTAAGGCATGTGTACATGTAGGAAGAGAGGAAAAAAATTGGTTCTCAGTGAATGTTGGTTTGCGGCAGGGGTGCATGATGTCTCCATGGTTGTTTAATTTGTTTATGGATGGGGTTGCCAGGGAGGTGAATGCAACTGTTTTGGAAAGAGGGGCAAGTATGCAGTCTGTTGTGGATGAGAGAGCTTGGGAAATAAGTCAGTTATTGTTCGCTGATGATACAACGCTGGAGGGTGATTCAGGTGAGAAACTGGAGAAGCTGGTGACTGAGTTTGGTAAAGTGTGTGAAAGAAGAAAGCTGAGAGTAAATGTGAATAAGAGCAAGGTTAATTATTAGGTACAGTAGGGCTGAGGAACAAGTCAATAGGGAGGTAAGTTTGAATGAAGAAAAACTGGAGGAAGTGAAGTGTTTTAGATATCTGGGAGTGGATTTGGCAGCGGATGGAACCATGGAAGCGGAAGTGAATCATAGGGTGGGGGAAGGGTTGAAAGTTCTGGGAGCGTTGAAAAATGTATGAAAGCCGAGATCATTATCTTGGAAAGCAAAAATGGGTATGTTTGAAGGAATAGTGGTTCCAACAATGTTATATGGTTGCGAGGCGTGGGCTATAGATAGAGTTGTGCAGAGGAGGGTGGATGTGCTGGAAATGAGATGTTTGAGGACAATATGTAGTGTGAGGTGGTTTGATCGAGTAAGTAACGCGAGGGTAAGAAAGATGTGTGGTAATAAAAGGAGTGTGGTTGAGAGAGCAGAAGAGAGTGTTTTGAAGTAGTTTGGTCACATGGAGAGAATGAGTGAGGAAAGATTGACCAAGAGGATATATGTGTCAGAGGTGGAGGGAATGAGGAGACCAAATCGGAAGTGGAAAGATGGAGTGAAAAAGATTTTGAGTGATTGGGGCCTAAATATGCAGGAGGGTGAAAGGCGTGCAAGGAATAGATTGAACCAGGGAATGTGAAGCATCTGAGGTAAACCATGGAAAGTTTTGTGGGGCCTGGATGTGGAAAGGGAGCTGTGGTTTCAGTGCATTATACATGACAGCTAGAGACTGAGTGTGAACGAATGTGGCCTTTGTTGTCTTTTCCTAGTGCTATATCGCGCACATGCGGGGGGAGAGGTTGTCATTTCATGTGTGGCGGGGTGGCGACGGGAATAAATAAGGGCAGGCAGTATGAATTATGTACATGTGTATATATGTATATGTCTGTGTGTGTATATATATGTATACACTGAGATGTATAGGTATGTATATGTGCTGTGTGTGGACGTGTATGTATATACATGAGTATGTGGGTGAGATGGGCCATTCTTTCATCTGTTTCCTTGCGCTACCTTGCTAACACAGGAGACAGCGACAAAGTATAATAAATAATCATGCATCTCCCATATGTCTAAAGTATACCATGGACAGCTAGAAGTTTAAATTAAACAAATATTATATGTTTGAGCACCCTAAGAAGGTAAGTCTGTCCTTAGATTGTTTGAATCAGAATAATGCAGTTTCGTCTGCATTATACACCTGCTCAGGACTGAGGTATTTGTCAGCTATGAGTTTCGCAAATTCGTCCACATACTCGGCAGCTCCTTCATGGTTTGCAGACTGCTTTTCTCTGCAAACTTTATTCACGGAAATTCCATGACACTTCTTGAATCTTTGAAGCCATTCTCAACTATGGTCACGTTCATGTCATAATTTAAGTTCTTTATGGAACAACTTAGCCTGGTCCATTATTATGCTGCCTGACAAATCCACTCCATCACTCTAACGCTGTCGAAACCATCTCATCATAACTTGATTGTGCTCAGTACTCTTACCATCTTTCCTAGTTTTTCTAATCGTCATTTGCTTCTTGGAATCGCTGTCTGCATAGAATTTCAATATTTTCTCCTTTTGCTTCTTTATATCATAAACAGTTGATGAACCAATACTGTATATGTCATACAGCTTACGCAAAGAAACACCAAATCCATTTTTTTTCAACAGTTCTACTTTATCTTGGATTGATATGGACTGGTGTTTACATCTGGCACCATGATTGACACTCTCATATGTCTTAGAAGCCATAGCTAGGGTTAAAGTTAAGCAAAATAAACTAAGAATCTCACAAAATAGCAGTACCACCACCAACAAGTGCAGTGTAAAGAATGTAAATGAGGGCACCCTACACACAATGCCATCTGTGGCCACACAGTAAACTAGTCTGGTGGCCACGGTAATTTCAAGTTCCTTCACATAATTTTGTCCGGACTAAAGGTGCCGAACCATCAGTTGCCGGAAATTCGGTGGTATACCTGTACTTAGGTTATGAATGAAATAATAGAAAAAAGTACTTTACATTCTTTCACTGGCCTAATGGATAGCAAATAATTTTGAAATGAATAATCATCAAATATTTCACATGTGTTCACATCAAATGACAATTAATTCTTTTTTTGCTGATGTCTCCAGTCATGGACAAAAGTCCACTTCAAGTCCTGGCCTTCATTGAAATATAGAGAGAATTATGAAATGGAAAAAGAAAAGATAAGGGAAAGTAAAATTTTTGAGAGAGTGAAACACCAACCTTTTGACATGTGCCAGGTCCTATAGTTATTAAGAAAGACATGAGAAGGCAGAGACTTCCAAAGCTCTGACGTGTAGGGAAAGAAGCAGGTATCAAAACGGCCAACCAATGAGTTGCTGATGGCCACAAAATATTCATGTGACGCAGAAGCTTGCTAAGTATTGCATGGTCTAGCTAGTGGTGAGGTCGAACAAGCAGAGGGAAAGTGAGTCAACCTTGCAGCCTAGGGAAAGGGGGTCAAGTTTGGAAGTTAGCCTGGGGCAACTTATGTCGGACCACTTTCGACTCAACTCTTAAGTAAGGATACAGCGCTAGAACCAACCCAAATGTGATTGCAGTACTCCATACAAGGATAAATCAATCCCTAATCAATGTCTAATCATCTAAATGCTTATATACAGGACTCAATGATCCCCACAAAATATTTCTATCCCAGATTTGTATTAAGCATGAAAAATAGGCCCTTTACTGAGGTTCTTAGGCAAATATATTTTCCAAAGAAAAATTGCTAAATATGCAGGTCATGAATAGTTCAGGTTAATTTCTAGGCCATAAAACATTTTGTTTCAAAACTCAAAACTGAAATATAACATTAATGTCTTCTATACTTCAAATGATAACTTGAAATAAATCATAATGCTTCCTCTGCCTGGCAGATACCAAATATATATGAAGGGTATTCTCATGAACTTTTCAAATCCTGTAATATATCATATGTCTAATTATGGGACTTATGTGCCTCTAAATAATATCACATCCTAAGAATCATATTCAGCTTGAAAATTCAGTCTCATACATGATAAAGTATTCTACATTCTTTCACTGGACCAATGGATTGCAAATAATTTTGAAATGAATAATCATCAAATATTTTACAGCCATGTTGAATGACAATAATTTCTTTTTTCTACATTGAAGGCTCCAGTTACAGACAAAAGTCCACATCAAGTCTGGGCCTTAATTGAAATATAGAGAGAATTATGAAACAGAAAAAGAAAAGACAAGGGAAAGTATTTACAAATTTTTGGGAAAGTGAAAGACCTGTCTTTTGAAATGTGCCAGGTCACAGTTATTATGAAAGACATGAGAAGGTAGTCCCAAAGCTTCGATGCATAGGGAAAGAAGCAGGTATAAAAACAGCCAACCCTTGAGTTGCCCATGGCCACAAAATAATTGTGTGACACAGCAGCTTGCCAAGTACTGCATGTTCTAGCTAGGAGTGGGGATACAAAAGCAGAGGGAAAGTGAACCAATCTTGTGGTCTACGACAAGGGGGTCAAGTTTGGAAATTAGCCTCGACAGTTTATTCATTTTCCTTTTTAATTTTCCAAAAGAAGGAACAGAGAAAGGGGCCAGGTGAGGATACTCCCTCAAAGGCCCAGTCCTCTGTTCTTAACTCTACCTCGTTAATGCGGGAAATGGCAAATAGTATGAAAGAAAAGAGAAGTTTATAAGTCGGACCACTTTTGACTCAATTTTCCCAAGTAAGGACACAGAACTAGAAACATCCTAAATGTGAAAGCAGCACTCCATACAAGGCCAATTCAGTCCTTTGTATAAACAGAGCTACTGTTCAGAAGAAAAGTTTCAGCATCTAAATACGTCACCCCGTTTCTTAAAGGCAGATTTAGCTATTCCTGTAATGTGGGATTTCCAAGAGAGAGTGAATGTTACAGTAATACAAAGTATGTTCATTGAGTCAAGAGGTGGAATTACAGAACCGACAAAGGAGAAACAAGAGTTGTGAGGAGTGTTTGACAGAGATTGGTAAAGACTGAGTCTTGGAGGCATTAAACTTAACAAGATTTTGTATATCCCAATCAGATATCCTGTCTGAGTTTATTGAGGAAGCTGTGTCAAGACAAGATGCAGATCAAATGAAAGAGGGAGCAGAATTGAAGGATGTGGATGAATGCAATGTTGAGTCATCAGGATATGAATGCTGTGGATTATTTGTGAAGGAGAGGAAATCATTGGAAAAAGGAAAAAAGTGCAGGAGACAGGATAGAACCTTGAGGGACACTGCTGTTGATGGAGAAAAGGGGGAGGCTGACCCATCAACAACCACAGAGATAGATCGGCCAGAGAAGAAGCAAGATTTCAAGGAGCAAAGTGAGGGAGGAAAGCCAAAAGAAGAGAGCTTAAAGATGAGCCCCTGATGCCACACCCTGTGAAAAGCCTTACATATGCTGAGGGTGACTACATATGACTCCCCATGATCTCTCAGGGATGATGACCAGACATTAGTAAGATATGAAATAACATCAGCAGCAGACCTCACCTTACAGAAGCTATACTGGTGATCAGAGAGAAGACTGTGATTTTTGAGGTGTTTAAGGATATGGGAGTTGAAGAGGGATTCCAAAACTATGGAAATGGTAGATGTCAAAGCAATAGGACGATAGTCAGAGAGGTCAGAATGGTCACCCTTCTTAGGGATGGAATGTACCAAGGCATGTTTTCAAGGAGAAGAAAAAGTTTTGGCTTTTAACAGGAACAGAACAGATAGGCAAGCACAGGGACAAGTTCAGAGGCACACTCTTTCAGTACATGGGGATGGATGCCATCAGGACCATAAGCCTTGCTTGTATCCAATGAAAGAAGCACTTTTTGGACAATCCAAAAAGAGATTACAGGAAGAGGCATAGGAACATTAGGGGGTGAAAGAATGTTGGAATCATCCAAGGCAGAGTTAGAGGAGAATCAGGAACCAAAGAGAGCTGCTTTGTCAACAGGAGAGACAGCTATAGTACCATCAGAAAGAAAAAGTTAGGGAAAGGTAGAGTGATATAAGTTGTTAGAGATGCACTTAGCTAAAGACCAGAAAGACCTATCGGGGATGATGAGGAAAGGTTATTGCACTTCCTTTGAAAAAAGGAACGCTTCAGCTCACGGATAATATGCTTGCAGCAATTACAGGCAGTGATAAAAGCTGAATGGGAGCCAGAGGAAGGCAAATTTTTCCAAGCCTGATTTGCCTGATCCCTTGTCTGAATGACCCCAGAACAGGAACGGTTGAACCATGGATTAGATGAAGAAGTCTTGGAGGAAGAGGGGATAAATGCTTCCACACCAGCAAGAATAACTTCTCTTATGCATTTGTCAGAGACAGAAGCATCACCACATAAGAGAAATTAATCTACCCAAAGAAAGTCAGAAAAGAAGTTACACAAGTGATTCCAGTCAGCTGTGTTCAGGTGCCAATACTTACACTTAGAAGGGGCTGCAGGAGGAAGCAGTGCCATTAGAATAAATACATTTATGAAAGTGTGATCAGATGAACCAACTGGGGGTGAGACTGTGTATTCACAGAGAGATGGAGTAGAGGTAAAAAAACAAATCCAGAATATCAAGGAAGTGGTTACAGCAGTCAAGTACACGGGTAGGGTGGGAGATATTTACTCTAAATAACTGGTTTGAAAACATTTTGACCAAGGAATCTTGTCTATTATGAAAAGGGGAAACAGAAGGAGTCACGCAGGGAGTGCTCATCCTCCTCGAAGGCTCAGATTGGGGTTTCTAAATGTGTGTGGATGTAACCAAGATGAGAAAAAAGGAGAGACAGGTAGTATGTTTGAGGAAAGGAACCTGGATGTTTTGGCTCTGAGTGAAACGAAGCTCAAGGGTAAAGGGGAAGAGTGGTTTGGAAATGTCTTGGGAGTAAAGGCAGGGGTTAGTGAGAGGACAAGAGCAAGGGAACGAGTAGCACTACTCCTGAAACAGGAGTGGTGGGAGTATGTGATAGAGTGTAAGAAAGTAATCTCTAGATTGATATGGTAAAAACTGAAGTGGATGGAGAGAGATGGGTGATTATTGGTGCATATGCACCTGGGCATGAGAAGAAAGATCATGAGAGGCAAGTGTTTTGGGAGCAGCTGAGTGAATGCGTTAGTAGTTTTGATGCACGTGACCGGGTTATAGTGATGGGTGATTTGAATGCAAAGATGATTAATGTGACAGTTGAGGGAATAACTGGTGTACATGGGGTGTGCAGTGTTGTAAATGGAAATGGTGAAGAGCTTGTAGATTTATGTGCTGAAAAAGGATTGGTGATTGGGATTACCTGGTTTAAAAAGAGAGATATACATACGTATACGTATGTAAGTAGGAGAGATGGCCAAAGAGCGTTATTCGATTATGTGTTAATTGATAGGCGTGCGAAAGAGAGACTTTTGGATGTTAATGTGCTGAGAGGTGCAACTGGAGGGACATCTGATCATTATCTTGTGGAGGCGAAGGTGAAGATTTGTAGAGGTTTTCAGAAAAGAAGAGAGAATGTTGGGGTGAAAAGCGTGGCGAGGGTAAGTGAGCTTGGGAAGGAGACTTGTGTGAGGAAGTACCAGAAAAGACTGAATACAGAATGGTAAAAGGTGAGAACAAAAGACGTAAGGGGAGTGGGGGAGGAATGGGATGTATTCAGGGAAGCAGGGATGGCTTGCGCAAAAGATGCTTGTGGCATGAGAAGCGTGGGAGGTGGGCTGATTAGAAAGGGTAGTGAGTGGTGGGATGAAGAAGTAAGATTATTAGTGAAAGAGAAGAGAGAGGCATTTGGACAAATTTTGCAGGGAAATAATGCAAATGACTGGGAGATGTATAAAAGAAAGAGGCAGGAGGTAAAGAGAAAGGTGCAAGAGGTGAAAAAGAGGGCAAATGAGAGTTGGGGTGAGAGAGTATCATTAAATTTTAGGGAGAATAAAAAAATGTTTTGGAAGGAGGTAAATAGTGTAAGACAAGGGAACAAATGGGAACTTCAGTGAAGGGGGCTAATGAGGAGGTGATAACAAGTATTGGTGATGTGAGAAGGAGATGGAGTGAGTATTTTGAAGGTTTCATGAATGTGTTTGATGATAGAGTGGCGGATATAGGGTGTTTTGTTCAAGTGGTGTGCAAAGTGAGAGGGTTGAGGAAAATGATTTGGTAAACAGAGAAGAGGTAGTAAAAGCTTTGCGGAAGATGAAAGCCGGCAAGGCAGCGGGTTTGGATGGTATTGCAGTGGAATTTATTAAAAAAGGGGTGACTGTATTGTTGACTGGTTGGTAAAGTTATTTAATGTATGTATGACTCATGGTGAGATGCCTGAGGATTGGCAGAATGCTTGCATAGTGCCATTGTACAGAGGCAAAGGGGATAAAAGTGAGTGCTCAAATTACAGAGGTATAAGTTTGTTGAGTATTGCTGGGAAATTATATGGGAGGGTATTGATTGAGAGGGTGAAGGCATGTGCAGAGCATCAGATCGGTGAAGAGCAGTGTAGTTTCAGAAGTGGTAGAGGATGTGTGGATCAGGTATTTGCTTTGAAGAATGTATATGAGAAATACTTAGAAAAGCAAATGGATTTGTATGTAGCATTTATGGATCTGGAGAAGGCATATGATACAGTTGATAGAGTAAGTAATAATAGGGTAAGTAAGTAATATAATAGTAAGTAAGTAATAATAGGGTAAGAGAGATGTGTGGTAATAAAAAGAGTGTGGTTGATAGAGCAGAAGAGGTTGTTTTGAAATGGTTTGGTCACATGGAGAGAATGAGTGAGGAAAGATTGACCAAGAGGATATATGTGTCAGAGGTGGAGGGAACGAGGAGAATTGGGAGACCAAATTGGAAGTGGAAAGATGGAGTGAAAAAGATTTTGAGTGATCGGGGCCTGAACATGCAGGAGGGTGAAAGGCATGCAAGGAATAGAGTGAACTGGAATGATGTGCTATACCGGGGTCGACGTGCTGTCAATGGGTTGAACCAGGGCATGTGAAGCATCTGGGGTAAACCATGGAAAGTTCTGTGGGGCCTAGATGTGGAAAGGGAGCTGTGGTTTCGGTGCATTATTACATGACAGCTAGAGACTGAGTGTGAATGAATGTGGCCTTTGTTGTCTTTTCCTAGCGCTACCTCGCGCACATGAGGGGGGGGGGGTTGTTATTTCATGTGTGGCAGGGTGGCAATGGGAATGAATAAAGGCAGACAGTATGAATTATGTACATGTGTATATATGTATGTCTGTGTGTGTATACATATGTATATTTGAGATGTATAGGTACGTATATTTCAATGTGTGGACGTGTATGTATATACATGTGTATGTGGGTGGGTTGGGCCATTCTTTCGTCTGTTTCCTTGCGCTACCTCACTAACGTGGGAGACAGCGACAAAGCAAAATAAATAAAATAAACAATTACCCATACTCAGTGCAGTTTTTTAAAGCATATCCATTTCACAAAGAAAATGACAAAAAAGGTTGTGTATCCTTTTTAGCCAAAAACCTTTTTCTATGATAAATGGAGTCTAACAAAATGGTGGGGTTCTATACTTGAAAGAATGAACTTAAATCTTTCACAATGATTCCTCTAGCTAACAAATACTGAATACCTGTAAAGTGAATAATCATGTAATATCTGAAACATGCAGTCATATCAGTGCTTAATCATAAGACTTAATGGACCCAAAGGGACATTTCAACCACAGAATCTTATACAACCTGAATATTTGGGCCTAGGTACATGGTCCTCTCATTCAACATTTCCCTGGGGATAGGGGAGAAAGAATACTTCCCACGTGTTCCCCACATGGGGGCGAGGACAGGAGACCCTCCCCTCCTCGTATTTCAATTTCTAAAAAGGGAAACAGAAGAATAAGTCAAGTGGGGAGTGCTCATCCTCCTCGAAGGCTCAGATTGGGGTGTCTGAATCTGTGTGGATGTAACAAAGAGAGGAGAGATAGGTAGTATGTTTAAGGAAAGAAACCTGGATGTTCTGGCTCTGAGTGAATTGAAGCTCAAGGGTAAAGGGGAAGAGTGGTTTAGGAAAGTCTTGGGAGTAAAGTCAGGGGTTGGTGAGAGAACAAGAGCTAAGGAAGGAGTAGCACTACTCCTGAAGCAGGAGCTATGGGAGTATGTGATAGAGTGTAAGAAAGTAAATTCTAGATTGATATGGGTATAACTGAAGTGGATGGGGAGAGATGGGTGATTATTGATGCCTATGCACCTGGTTATGA
This sequence comes from Panulirus ornatus, assembly GCF_036320965.1. Taxonomy (NCBI): domain Eukaryota; kingdom Metazoa; phylum Arthropoda; class Malacostraca; order Decapoda; family Palinuridae; genus Panulirus; species Panulirus ornatus. The sequence continues at coordinate 62,501,510 of NC_092226.1, forward strand.
GAAGAAAGATCATGAGAGGTAAGTTTTTTGGGAGCAGCTGAGTGAGTGTGTTAGCAGTTTTGATGCACGAGACCAGGTTTTAGTGATGGGTGATTTAAATGAGAAGGTGAATAATGTGGGAGTTGAGGGTGTAATAGGTGTACGTGATGTTTTCAGTGTTGTGAATGGAAATGGTGAAGAGCTTGTGGATTCATGTGCTGAAAAAAGGCTGATGATTGGGAATACTTGGTTTAAAATGAGAGATATACATAAGTATACGTATGTAGGTAGGAAAGATGGTCAAAGGGCATTATTGAATTGTTATGTGTTAATTGATAGGCATGTAAAAGAGAGACTTTGGATGTCAATGTGCTGAGAGGGGCAACTGGAAGGATGTCTGATCACTATTTTGTGGAGGCGAAGGTGAAGATTTGTAGAGGCTTTCAAAAAAGAAGAGAAAATGCTGGGGAGAAGAGAGCGGTAAGAGTAAGTGATATTGGAAAGGTGACTTGTGTGATGAAGTAGCATGAGAGACTGAGTGTAGAATGGCAAAAGGTGAGAGCAAATGACATGGTGTAGGTGGGAGAGGAATGGAATGTATTTAGGGAAGCAGTGATGGCTTGTGCAAAAAATGCATGTGGCATGAGAAATGTAGGGGGTGAGCAGATTAGAAATTCTAAAGTAGTGAGTGGTGCGGTGAAGAAGAAAAGTTGTTAGTGAAAGAGAAGAGAGAGGCCTTTGAAAAATTTTTGCAGGGAAATAGTGCAAATGACTGGGAGATGTATAAAAGAAACTGGCAAGAGGTCAAGAGAAAGATGTAAGGGTTGAAAAAGAGGGCAAATGAGAATTGGGGTGAGAGAGTATCATTAAACTTTAGGGAAAATAAAATGATGTTTTGGAAGGAGGTAAATAATGTGCATAAGACAAGAGGACAAATGGGAACATCGGTGAAGGGGGCAAGTGGGGAAGTAATAACAGGTAGTGATGAAGTGAGATGGAGATGGAGTGAGTATTCTGAAGGCTTATCAAATGTGTTTGATGGGAGAGTTTCAGATATGGGGTGTTTTGGTATGGGTGGTGTGTGAAGTGAGAGGATTAAGGCAAATGGTTTGGTTAAGAGAGAAGGGGTAGTGGAAGCTTTGCTGAAGATGAAATTTGGCAAGGTGGTGGGTTTGGATGGTATTGCAGTAGAATTTATTAAAAAAGGGGGTGACTGTGTTATCGATCGGTTGGTAAGGATATTCAATATATATGTATGGATCATGGTGAAGTGCCTAAGGATTGGCAGAATGCATGCATAGGGCCAACGTACAAAGGCAAAGGGGATAAAGGTGAGCGTCCAAACTACAGAGGCATAAGTTTGTTGAGTATTCCTGGGAAATCATATGGGAGGGTATTGACTGAGAGGGTGAAGGCATGTACAGAGCATCAGATTGAGGAGGAGCATGTGGTTTCAGAAGTGGTAGAGGATGTGTGGATCAGGTGCTTGCTTTGAAGAATGTGTGTGAGAAATACTTAGAAAAACAGATGGATTTGCTTGTAGCATTTACGGATCTGGAGAAAGCATATGATGGGGTTGATAGAGATGCTTTGTGGAAGGCCTTAAGAGTATATGGTGTGGAAGGTAAGTTGCTAGAAGCAGTGAAAAGTTTTTACCAAGGATGTAAGGCATCAGTATGAGAAGGAAGAGAGGAGAGAGATTGGTTCCCAATGAATGTCGGTCTGCAGCAGGGGTGTGTGATGTCCCCATGGTTGTTTAATTTGTTTATCGATGGGGTACTTTGGGAGGTAAATGCAAGTGTTTTGGAGAGAGAGGTGAGTATGCAGTCCATTGGTGATGAGAGGGCCTGGGAAGTGTCAGTTGTTGTTCGTCGATGATACAGCTCTTGTGGCTGATTCGTGTGAGAAACTGCAGAAGTTGGTGACTGAGTTTGGAAAAGTATGTGAAAGGAGAAGGTTGAGAGTAAGTGTGAATAAGAGCAAGGTTATTACATCAGTAGGGTTGAGGGTCAAGTTAACTGGGATGTAAGTTTGAATGAAGAAAAATTAGAGGAAATGAAGTGTTTTAGATATCTGGGAGTGGACTTAGCAGCAAATGGAACCATGAAAGCAGAAGTGAGTTAAAGGGTGAGGGAGGGGCGAAGGTTCTGGAGCGATGAAGAATGTGTGGAAGGTGAGAACGTTATCTTGGAGAGCAAAAATGGGTATGTTTGAAGGAATAGTGGTTCCAACAATGTTATATGGTTGCGAGTCATGGTCTATATATAGGGTTGTATGGAGGAGGGTAGATGCATTGGAAATGAAATGTTCGATGACAGCATGTGGTGTGAGGTGGTTTGATCGAATAAGTACTGAAAGGGTAAGAGAGATGTGTGTAAATAAAAAGAGTGTGGTTGAGAGAGCAGAAGATGGTGTGTTGAGATGGTTTGGAGGTATGGAAAGAATGAGAGGACAGAATGACAAAGAGGATATATGTGTCAGAGGTGGAGGGAACAAGAATAAGCGAGAGACCCAACTGGAGGGGGAAGGATGGAAAGAAAAAGATTTTGAGTAATCGGGGACTGAACATACAGGACAGGGAAGTATGTAGGGAATAAAGTGAACCGGAATGGTGTGGTATACTGGGGTCAACGTGCTGTTAATTGACTGAACCAGGGCATGTGAAGCATCTGGGATACACCATGGAAAGGTATGTGGGGCCTGGATGTGGATAGTGAGCTGAAATTTCAGTGCATTACACATGACAGCTAGAGACTGAGTGTGAGCGAATGTGGCCTTTTTTGTCTCTTTTCCTGGCACTACCTCGCTGAAGCAGGGAGTAGCGATGCTGTTTCCTGTGGGAAAGGATAGTGCCAGGAATGGATGAAGGTAAGCAAGTATAGATATGTACATGTGTGTATATAAGTGGATGGGGCATCCTTTCTTCGTCTGCTTCCTGGAGCTACCCCACTGACGCAGGAAACAGCAATTAAGTATAATAGATCATAAATATTCCCTTAGCGATAAGATTTTACTCTCTTACACTTTTATACCTTCCCTTCACTGGAAGCCAATTGTAGAGGGAAGAAATTTGACTCTGATATTGACACGGCTGTTACTAAGGTGAGGCTCTTGATGGTAAGAATGGACATTAATTCTATTACACAAATGAGATTATGTGCACTACACAAAGTCTCTCTCTCTCTCTCTCTCTCTCTCTCTCTCTCTCTCTCTCTCTCTCTCTCTCTCATTGCAGGACTGGAAACTTATAATGCAGTCATCAAAATGTAATACTTGTAAATATCAATCATGACCTTTTTCCAATCTTTTTCTCAAGGGCCACTTGGATTAAAATAAGGTAAAGCTACATATCTGACAAAGAAACTTTTATCTTTCTTGAATTCAATTGGTCTAGCTATCCTTGATGAATGTGATGGGTCATCAGTTTTATGAAGTCTAACAACCACTCTCCATGGATAATGACAACCAAATCTTCCTCCCGTTTAAATTTTCCAAAAGATGGAACAGAAACAGGGGCCAATTGAGGATTTTTCCCTTTAAGGCTCCATCATCTATTCTTGATGCAACCTTGCTAATGCCAGAAATGGTGAGTATGTAATAAAAAAAATTTGGTATCAGTAGTCTATATCTTTCACCAATTCTTCATATAGTCTATATCTTTCACTGATTCTTTATTAATCATAGTAATGTATATACTGATGTTCAAATATATATTTTTCCTCTCCATGAAATCAACTCCATAGTCGGTCAGGTATTTCATGTATGATGATGACACTCAAAAACTTTTTGATGATTTGCAGTGTACTGAGCTAGCTTTTGCACTGATTTGGCATTTCTGGTTTGATTTGAAAAAATATAATCCATTAATTCCCTTCAGTGAAGGGGGCAAATGGGGAGGTGATAACAAGTAGTGGTGATATGAGAAGGAGATGGAGTGAGTATTTTGAAGGTTTCATGAATATGTTTGATGACAGAGTGGCAGATATAGTGTGTTTTGGTCAAGGTGGTGTGCAAAGTGAGAGAGTTAGGGAGAATGATTTTGTAAACAGAGAAGAGGTAGTAAAAGCTTTGCAGGAGATGAAAGCCGGCAAGGCAGCAGGTTTGGATGGTATTGCAGTGGAATTTCTTAAAAAAGGGGGTGACTGTATTGTTGACTGGTTGGTAAGGTTATTTAATGTATGTATGACTCATGGTGAGGTGCCTGATGATTGGCAGAATGCTTGCATAGTGCCGTTGTACAAAGGCAAAGGGGATAAAGGTGAGTGCCCAAATTACAGAGGTATAAGTTTGTTGAGTATTCCTGGGAAATTATATGGGAGGGTATTGATTGAGAGGGTGAAGGCATGTACTGAGCATCAGATTGGGGAAGAGCAGTGTGGTTTCAGAAGTGTTAGAGGATGTGTGGATCAGGTGTTTGCTTTGAAGAATGTATGTGAGAAATACTTAAAAAAGCAAATGGATTTGTATGTAGCATTTATGGATCTGGAGAAGGCATATGAAAGAGTTGATGGAGATGCTCTGTGGAAGGTGTTGGGAGTATATGGTGTGGGAGGCGAGTTGTTGGAAGCAGTGAAAAGTTTATCGAGGATGTAAGGAATGTGTACGTGTAGAAAGAGAGGAAAGTGATTGGTTTTCAGTGAATGTAGGTTTGCGGCATGGGGTGTGTGATGTCTCCATGGTTGTTTAACTTGTTTATGGATGGGGTTGTTAGGGAGATGAATGCAAAAGTTTTGGAAAGGGGGGCAATTATGCAGTCTGTTGTGGATGAAAGAGCTTGGGAAGTGAGTCAGTTGTTGTTTGCTGATGATACAGTGCTGGTGGCTGATTCATGTGAGAAACTGCAGAAGCTGGTGACTGAGTTTGGTAAAGTGCGTGAAAGAAGAAATCTGAGAGTAAATGTGAAAAAGAGCAAGGTTATTAGGTACAGTAGGGTTGAGGGACAAGTCAATTGGGAGGTGAGTTTGAATGGAGAAAAGCTGGAGGAAGTGAAGTGTTTTAGATACCTGGGAGTGGATTTGGCAGCAGATGGAACCATGGAAGCGGAAGTGAGTCATAGTGTGGGGGAGGGGGCGAAAGTTCTGGGAGTGTTGAAGAATGTGTGGAAGTCGAGAACATTATCTCGGAAAGCAAAAATGGGTATGTTTGAAGGAATAAAGGTTCCAACAATGTTATATGGTTGCGAGGCATGAGCTATGGATAGAGTTGTGCAGAGGGTGGATGTGCTGGAAATGAGATGTTTGAGGACAATATGTGGTGTGAGGTGGTTTGATGGAGTAAGTTATAATAGGGTAAGAGAGATGTGTGGTAATAAAAAGAGTGTGGCTGAGAGAGCAGAAGAGGGTGTTTTGAAATGTTTTGGTCACATGGAGAGAATGAGTTAGGAAAGATTGACCAAGAGGATATATGTGTCAGAGATGGAGGGAACAAGGAGAAGTGGGAGACCAAATTGGAGGTAGAAAGATGGAGTGAAAAAGATTTTGAGTGATCGGGGCCTGAACATGCAGGAGGGTGAAAGGCGTGCAAAGAATAGAGTGAATTGGAACGATGTGGTATACCGGGGACAATGTGCTGTCAATGGATTGAACCAGGGCATGTGAAGCATCTGGGGTAAACCATGGAAAGTTCTGTGGGGTCTGGATGTGGAAAGGGAGCTGTGGTTTCAGTGCATTATTTCATGACAGCTAGAGACTGAGTGTGAATGAATGTGGCCTTTGTTTTCTTTTCCTAGTGCTACCTCACGCACATGCGGGGGGAGGGGGTTGTTATTTCATGTGTGGTGGGGTGGCAGTGGGAATGAATAAAGGCAGACAGTATGAATTATGTACATGTGTATATATGTATATGTCTGTGTGTGTATATATATGTATACGTTGAGATGTATAGGTATGTATATGTGCATGTGTGGATGTGTATGTATATACATGTGTATGTGGGTGGGTTGGGCCATTCTTTCGTCTGTTTCCTTGCACTACCTCACTAACGCGGGAGACAGTGACAAAGCAAAATAAATAAATAAGTAAAATATAAATAATTCCCATATCTACACAGTGTTTTTAACTGGATATAAAAAACAATGCAAGGGAGCATTCTAGTCAGCCAATCACAACATTTGTTACAACTAAAAACATACTGTTTGTTCATTCACGAAGAAATATAATACGTTTCTTATGTCTGAATTACCAGGTATCACTACCATCCATCAAAAACTGTGGAGAAATTTATGTCTGCAACTACACATAAAACAACTGAATAAATGAAATATGTAGGAACTAAAATCACCATATCATGAGGCTGAGTGCATGTGGAAATGGGAGGGAGGAGACTTACACATCAAATTTCTGTGAAAATCCGAAATGTTGTTTCAAGGCCAGTGTTGCTATTGTATATTGTAGGCAAGCATATATTACTCTCTCCACCATTTCAAATAGAATCTATCAATTAACTACATCTCGTGACCTTTTTACATCATGAGGTGCATATTTATCATTATATATATATTTTACTTTGTCGCTGTCTCCTGCGTTAGCAAGGTAGCGCAAGGAAACAGACGAAAGAATGGCCCAACCCACCCACATACACATGTATATACATACACGTCCACACACGCACATATACATACCTATACATCTCAACGTATACATATATATACACACACAGACATTTACATATATACACATATACATAATTCATACATTGTACAAAGGCAAAGGGGATAAGAGTGAGTGCTCAAATTACAGAGGTATAAGTTTGTTGAGTATTCCTGGTAAATTATATGGGAGGGTATTGATTGAGAGGGTGAAGGCATGTACAGAGCATCAGATTGGGGAAGAGCAGTGTGGTTTCAGAAGTGGTAGAGGATGTGTGGATCAGGTGTTTGCTTTGAAGAATGTATGTGAGAAATACTTAGAAAAGCAAATGGATTTGTATGTAGCATTTATGGATCTGGAGAAGGCATATGATAGAGTTGATAGAGATGCTCTGTGGAAGGTATTAAGAATATATGGTGTGGGAGGCAAGTTGTTAGAAGCAGTGAAAAGTTTTTATCGAGGATGTAAGGCATGTGTACGTGTAGGAAGAGAGGAAAGTGATTGGTTCTCAGTGAATGTAGGTTTGCGGCAGGGGTGTGTGATGTCTCCATGGTTGTTTAATTTGTTTATGGATGGGGTTGTTAGGGAGGTGAATGCAAGAGTTTTGGAAAGAGGGGCAAGTATGAAGTCTGTTGGGGATGAGAGAGCTTGGGAAGTGAGTCAGTTGTTGTTCGCTGATGATACAGCGCTGGTGGCTGATTCACGTGAGAAACTGCAGAAGCTGGTGACTGAGTTTGGTAAAGTGTGTGAAAGAAGAAAGTTAAGAGTAAATGTGAATAAGAGCAAGGTTATTAGGTACAGTGGGGTTGAGGAACAAGTCAATTGGGAGGTGAGTTTGAATGGAGAAAAACTGGAGGAAGTAAAGTGTTTTAGATATCTGGGAGTGGATCTGGCAGCGGATGGAACCATGGAAGTAGAAGTGGATCATAGGGTGGGGGAGGGGGCGAAAATTCTGGGAGCCTTGAAGAATGTGTGGAAGTCGAGAACATTAGCTCGGAAAGCAAAAATGGGTATGTTTGAAGGAATAGTGGTTCCAACAATGTTGTATGGTTGCGAGGCGTGGGCTATGGATAGAGTGGTGCGCAGGAGGATGGATGTGCTGGAAATGAGATGTTTGAGGACAATGTGTGGTGTGAGGTGGTTTGATCGAGTAAGTAACGTAAGGGTAAGAGAGATGTGTGGAAATAAAAAGAGCGTGGTTGAGAGAGCAGAAGAGGGTGTTTTGAAATGGTTTGGGCACATGGAGAGAATGAGTGAGGAAAGGTTGACCAAGAGGATATATGTGTCGGAGGTGGAGGGAACGAGGAGAAGAGGGAGACCAAATTGGAGGTGGAAAGATGGAGTGAAAAAGATTTTGTGTGATTGGGGCCTGAACATGCAGGAGGGTGAAAGGAGGGCAAGGAATAGAGTGAATTGGAGCGATGTGGTATACCGGGGTTGACGTGCTGTCAGTGGATTGAATCAGGGCATGTGAAACGTCTGGGGTAAACCATGGAAAGCTGTGTAGGTATGTATATTTGCGTGTGTGGATGTATGTATATACATGTGTATGGGGGTGGGTTGGGCCATTTCTTTCGTCTGTTTCCTTGCGCTACCTCGCAAACGCGGGAGACAGCGACAAAGCAAAAAAAAAAAAAAAAAAAAAACATAATTCATAGTCTGCCTTTATTCATTCCCATCGCCACCCCACCACACATGAAATATCAACCCCCTCCCACTGCATGTGCACGAAGGTAGCGCTAGGAAAGGACAACAAAGGCCACATTCGTTCACACTCAGTCTCTAGCTGTCATGTGTAATGTACCAAAACCACAGCTCCCTTTCCACATCCAGGCCCCACAGAACTTTCCATGGTTTACCCCAAACGCTTCACATGCCCTGATTCAATCCATTAACAGCACGTCGACCCTGGTATACCACATCGTTCCAATTCACTCTATTCCTTGCATGCCTTTCACCCACCTGCATGTTCAGGCCCCGATCACTCAAAACCTTTTTCACTCCATCTTTCCACCTCCAATTTGGTCTATTATTACTTACTCCATCAAACCATCTCACACCACATATTGTCCTCAAACATCTCATTTCCAGCACATCCACCATCCTCCACACAACTCCATCTATAGCCCACACCTCGCAACCATATAACATTGTTGGAACCACTATTCCTTCAAACATACCCATTTTTGCTTTCCGAGATAATGTTCTCGACTTCCACACATTCTTCAACATTCCCAGAACTTTCGCCCCCTCCTCCACCCTATGAATCACTTCCGCTTCCATGGTTCCATCCGCTGCCAAATCCACTCCTAGATATCTAAAATACTTCACTTCCTCCAGTTTTTCTCCATTCAAACTTACCACCCAATTGACTTGTTCCTCAACCCTACTGTACCTAATAACCTTGCTCTTATTCACATTTACTCTCAGATTTCTTCTTTCACACACTTTACCAAACTGTCACCAGCTTCTGCAGTTTCTCACATGAATCAGCCACAAGCATTGTATCATCAGCGAACAACAACTGACTCACTTCCCAAGTTCTCTCATCCACAACAGACTGCAAACTTGCCCCTCTTTCCAAAACTCTTGCATTCACCTCCCTAACAACCCTATCCATAAACAAATTAAACAGCCATGGAGACATCACATGCCCCTGCTGCAAACCAACATTCACTGGGAACCAATCACTTTCCTCTCTTCCTACACGTACATATGCCTTACATCCTCGATAAAAACTTTTCACTGCTCCTAACAACTTGCCTCCCACACCATATATTCTTAATACCTTCCACAGAGCATCTCTATCAACTCTATCATATGCCTTCTCCAGATCCATAAATGCTACATACAAATCCATTTGCTTTTCTAAGTATTTCTCACATACATTCTTCAAAGCAAACACCTGATCCACACATCCTCTACCATTTCTGAAACCACACTGCTCTTCCTCAATCTGATGCTTAATACTTGCCTTTACTCTCTCAATCTATACCCTCCCATATAATTTCCCAGGAATACTCAATAAACTTATACCTCTGTAATTTGAGCACTCACTTTTATCCCCTTTGCCTTTGTACAATGGCACTATGCAAGCATTCCGCCAATCGTCAGGCACCTCACCATGAGTCATACATACATTAAATAGCCTTACCAACCAGGTTTATATATGTTATAAACCATAAGTGATGTAGCATGAGTTATGGTCACTTCTGCTACCATATTTCAACAAGCCTTTTTTATATTAGTAAATGTACCATTGCCCTTGGCAACTCATGGCTAGTACAGAAACCACACTGGTGTGCCTGTGAAAATGCCAAATTTACAATTATGAAAGCTGGGTCCTGCTTGAAATTGGCAAAAATTTGAAAACCTTCATTATGGTAAAGTTTAAAAACTGCACAGTTTAAGACTAAAGCAGCTTTTTTTTTTACCCAAAGTATTGGTAACACTAATGGAAGTCAATTATAGATGGTAAAAGGGCATCAGGAGTAAAATATGGATAATATTCTTCATTATCAATTCTATAATTCTCAATATGGTAGTGCTGCTTACAAGAACTGAGGAAAAAAACAAACTTTTCTTATGATAAATGCATACCTTACAGAGTGGCTCATGTGGTAGCTGAATAATTCTGAAAGGACACAAAACTCCGACGGCCGGTGATGGTCAGTGTACAGATCAACCTGAGGACCCAAACATCCATGTTATAAACAGAAAGCTTAAAAATCAAGTGAATGCTCCAATTACAGACATATCTGTTTGTAGAGTATACTTGGTAAGGCACATGGAAGAGTGATGATTGAAAATGCTGGCATGCAATGAGAATCTGACTAGAGAGGAACAATATGGCTTTAGGAGAAAAAGAGGGTGTAAGGATGAGGTGTTTGCTTTGAAGAATTTGTTGGGGAAATATTTTCAGGAAGAATGGGATATGTATACAGCATTTATGGATTTGAGAATAATACATAAGGCCTAATGGATGGTCCTACCAATGTATGGGGTAAATGAAGGGTAATTAAATGCAGTGCAGCAATTCTACTGGAAAAGTAAAGCATGTGTACAACTCATAAAGGTGGAGTGTAGGGTGTTGAGTGATTCCCAGCAAAGATGGGTCTATATCAAGAGTGGGTAACTTCACACTGGCAATCTGATCAGCTCAAGGACAGTAGGGTGAGAGAAGTAAATACCAGGATCTTGGAGAATGGGGCAGGCATCCAGTAAGCTGGAAATAAATGAACATGGCAGGTCAATCAGTTGCTCTTTGCAAATGACAGAGTTCTGGTTGCAAATTCCATCTTTGCAAATGACAGGGTTCTGGTTGCAAATTTCAAAGAGAAACTTAAAAACCTGGTGATAAAGTTTGGGATAGTGGGTGACAGAAGAAAGTTAAGAGTGAATATGAATAAGAGTAAGATTAGTTGAGATGCTTCAGCAGGGAGTGAAAAAGGATGGTGTAGGTGTAAGTTACTTGGAAAGGATCAGGAGGAAGTGAATGACTCTTGTTGAGTGGAAGTAGTTGTGGCAGCAGATGAAACAGCGATGGTTGAAGTATGTCACAAAGTGGAAGAGGGGCTGAGGTCCTGGGTGTACTAAGGAGCAAGTGGAAGGAGGGATCAGTGCCTATAAGGGCAAAGATAGGTACATTTGAAGATATAGGTGTCTTAAAAGTGTTGTGCGGATGAGTCTTGGGCCTTAAATGGACAAGAAAAGAAGGGATAGGACAAATTAGAAATGAAACGCTTGAGGATATTATATGGTGCGATGCAGATTGGATTACAAAAACTTTGAGATCAAGAAGCTTCCATAAAGTGGATAATCATGCAAAGTGGATACTTTCATGAAAATCTGTCCAAAAAAGCATCTAATAAACCAGAGTAATTGCATTAGTTTAGTTAAATTAGTATGAGCCTAATGAAAGGAATTTTATAAAAGAAATATATAAAAAAATTAGTCTTTTATATCTTTCACTTAGTATAAGCTAAATGTGTTGAACCCAAGGAGATCTGTACCTTCCTGCATTGCAAGTGCTTGTGTGCTATGCAGCACCTCCATTTCTATCACCCATTTTCAATATGTACTGTATCAACCATTTTCACTTTTTTCTTTTTTGGGTGTAAAAACACCTAAATAACATTAGTTGATGCATTAGGTAAAGAACCTATACAAAAGAATCTATAAAAAAAAAGCATGAGATAATATAATTTATCGCATTAAATGAATACAACATATATGTTTGGGACCAAAAGTGATTATAACCCTTCCAGTTGCAAGCATTTGTGTGCTATGAAGTACTCCCATTTCTACCAACCATTTTCAATGTAATTTTTCTGAATATGTTAATTAGCAGTTAGATAAGAACCTACTGAAGAGAAAAAAATTTAAGAAAAATACAGCTCACCATATCATTCACTAATTACGAGTTGAATGCTTTGAACTGATGGGGATTGCAAGCATTCATGAACTAGGTAAGAATTTCATCTATTTCAGATATTTTTTCCCTACAGTTTTCTGAACATGTAGACAACCATTAATTTATGCAGTAGCTAAGAACCTACTGTAGTGAAATGTGTACAAAATCATATGAAAAATACAATTTACCATATCATTCACTGATTATATGTTGAATGTACTGAACCAAGACTCACTGAAGACTGGCACTTGATCCAGTGTTGGTCATGGGTAAAGTGTTAGTGACTGCAACATTTGGTGAACATGGTGGGAATGGATGATCACAGAATGGGAATCTAGAATGCTCAGATCTTTCATTATGCATATTCTTTCAAAACATATACTATCAGTAAGCAGAAACTTCTGCATAAGGAATGATTTTATCTGATTGTGAAAACTGTAGTGCTTGAACTAAATGGTTATCAAACACACAATGAATGATGATGCCAGAGATGTGTGGTAGTAAGTACAATCTGAGTGAGGGGGGGATCCAACCTGGGTGTGCTAAAATGGTTTGGACATATGGAGAGAATGAGCAAAGAAAAAACAATAAAGGCATATATGTGTCAGAAGTAAAGGAAGCTAGGAGGATGGGGAAGGAGAGTATGGAAGGATGGAGTAAAGAAGGCCTTGAGGTACTGGGTCTGGACATGCAACTGGGTAAGTGGTATGCTCTAGATAGAATGATGTGACAGTATGACATATGGGGGAGGGGGAGAAATGCCATAATTGGATGAAACAGGGCATATGAAGCAGTCAGTGTGACCTTGCTGTCTTTGATATTGGTGCAACATATGTGACATCAAGGCTATGAATGTGTGCAAATATGATCACTGTCTGTCTGTTCCTGATGCTATGTTGTTATAGCAGGAAAGGCAGTTACGTATAAATAACACAAATATTGTATTCACATGAGAAATACAAAGATTGTCCAACAAGATGCAAAACAATAAAAGCATATTTCATTGAGATTATCAAGTACCTTTGGTTCTTTGGAGGTAACTGGCATTAAGAGGGATACAGATTTTTTTGCTTCTTCCACTGGCATTGGTAATGTCTCCATTACATCAGAGTCCCACCACTGACTTGTGCTTCGACTGTAAATACAAATACAATTAAAGAATGGTAAATACTGAGCACAGATATATGTATGAAAGTGTTTCCACATTTGCCTGCCATTTCCTGCATTAGTGAGGTAGTACCAAGAATAAACAAAGAAAAGCCTCATTCTCTCACATCCATTCTCTAGCTGTCATATGTAATGCATCAAAACCATGCCCCCTATCCACAACCAACCCCCACTGACCTTTCCATGGTTTTTTCTGGCTGCTTTAACATGCCCTGGTTCAATCCACTGACAGCATGTTGCCACCTGTATATCATATCATTCCAAGTCTTTTCATCCCACACATCTTTCTTTCTCCTGCATATTTAAGTCCCGAGCAGTAAAAATCTTTGTCACTCTATCCTCTGCTCATGTATTCTCTCTCTGTGTCCAAACCATTTCAGCACATCCTCTAAAGCTCTCTCAACCACACTCTCATTATCATCACACCTCTCTCTCACCCTTTTATTACTTAATCAAACCACCTCACACCAAATACTGTGCTCAAACAATTTTTTCCAACACTTTCACCCTTCTCTGCACATTTTCATCCAATGCTGGGACTATTATTCCACCTAGGATTACTGTTAAATCATAAATAAGAAAGCAAACATAAAATTAAAAAGTGAAATGGAGTGGGGAAGAAAATGATGCAAAGCTGTAAACTGTGGAAGAAATCATTTTAGGTCAAGCTCATTAGTAAATCTCTCTATCTTTCTGTATCTCTGATGCCCATTCCAATTGGAACTCCCTGAAAAGGGTGGCCATGGCAATAGAGCCTCCATAACTACTGGAAAAGCATGGTCAAAAAAGCAAAGATGGGACTCAAATCTAAGTTAATGATAAATTTTCACTCCTTGTATTAACTTTCTAAAAGGGGAAACTGAAGGAGTCACGCGGGGAGTGCTCATCCTAATTGAAGGCTCAGATTGAGGTGTCTAAATGTGTGTGGATGTAACCAAGATGAGAAAAAAGGAGAGATAGGTAGTATGTTTGAGGAAAGGAACCTAGATCTTTTGGTTCTGAGTGAAACGAAGCTCAAGGGTAAAGGGGAAGAGTGGTTTGGGAATGTCTTGGGAGTAAAGTCAGGGGTTAGTGAGAGGTCAAGAGCAAGGCAAGGAGTAGCACTACTCCTGAAACAGGAGTGGTGGAGTATGTGATCGAGTGTAAGAAAGTAAACTCTACATTGATATGGGTAAAACTGAAAGTGGATGGAGAGAGATGGGTGATTAATGGTGCATATGCACCTGGGCATGAGAAGAAAGATCAGGAGAGGCAAGTGTTTTGGGAGCAGCTAAGTGAGTGTGTTAGTAGTTTTGATGCACGAGACAGGGTTATAGTGATAAGTGATTTGAATGCAAAGGTGAGTAATGTGGCAGTTGAGGGAAAAATTGGTGTACATGGGGTGTTCAGTGTTGTAAATAGAAATGGTGAAGAGCTTGTAGATTTATGTGCTGATAAAGGACTGGTGATTGGGAATACCTGGTTTAAAAAGAGAGATATACATAAGTATACTTATGTAAGTAGGAGAGATGGCCAGAGAGCATTATTGGATTACGTGTTAATTGATAGGTGCGTGAAAGAGAGACTTTTGAATGTTAATGTGCTGAGAGGTGCAACTGGAGGGATGTCTGATCATTATCTTGTGGAGGTGAAGGTGAAGATTTGTACAGGTTTTCAGAAAAGAAGAGAGAGTTCTGTGGGGCCTGGATGTGGAAAGGGAGCTGTGGTTTCGGTGCATTATTACATGACAGCTAGAGACTGAGTGTGAACGAATGTGGCTTTTGTTGTCTTTTCCTAGCACTACCTCACACACATGAGGGGGGAGGGGGTCGTTATTGCATGTGTGGCGGGGTGGCGATGGGAATGAATAAAGGCAGACAGTATGAATTATGTACATGTGTATATATGTATATGTCTGTGTGTGTGTATATATACGTATACATTGAGATGTATGGGTATGTATATTTGAGTGTGTTTACGTGTATGTATATACATGTGTATGTGGGTGGGTTGGCCCATTTTTTCATCTGTTTCCTTGTGCTACCTTGCTAACGCGGGAGACAGCGACAAAGCAATATATTTTTTTTTTTTTTTGCTTTGTCGCTGTCTCCCGCGTTTGCGCGGTAGTGCAAGGAAACAGACGAAAAAAATGGCCCAACCCACCCCCATACACATGTATATACATACGTCCAGACACGCAAATATACATACCTACACAGCTTTCCATGGTTTACCCCAGACGCTTCACATGCCCTGATTCAATCCACTGACAGCACGTCAACCCCGGTATACCACATCGATCCAATTCACTCTATTCCTTGCCCTCCTTTCACCCTCCTGCATGTTCAGGCCCCGATCACACAAAATCTTTTTCACTCCATCTTTCCACCTCCAATTTGGTCTCCCTCTTCTCCTCGTTCCCTCCACCTCCGACACATATATCCTCTTGGTCAACCTTTCTTCACTCATTCTCTCCATGTGCCCAAACCATTTCAAAACACCCTCTTCTGCTCTCTCAACCACGCTCTTTTTATTTCCACACATCTCTCTTACCCTTACGTTACTTACTCGATCAAACCACCTCACACCACACATTGTCCTCAAACATCTCATTTCCAGCACATCCATCCTCCTGCGCACCACTCTATCCATAGCCCACGCCTCGCAACCATACAACATTGTTGGAACCACTATTCCTTCAAACATACCCATTTTTGCTTTCCGAGATAATGTTCTCGACTTCCACACATTCTTCAAGGCTCCCAGAATTTTCGCCCCGTCCCCCACCCTATGATCCACTTCCGCTTCCATGGTTCCATCCGCTGCCAGATCCACTCCCAGATATCTAAAACACTTTACTTCCTCCAGTTTTTCTCCATTCAAACTCACCTCCCAATTGACTTGACCCTCAACCCTACTGTACCTAATAACCTTGCTCTTATTCACATTTACTCTTAACTTTCTTCTTTCACACACTTTACCAAACTCAGTCACCAGCTTCTGCAGTTTCTCACATGAATCAGCCACCAGCGCTGTATCATCAGCGAACAACAACTGACTCACTTCCCAAGCTCTCTCATCCCCAACACACTTCATACTTGTCCCTCTTTCCAAAACTCTTGCATTCACCTCCCTAACAACCCCATCCATAAACAAATTAAACAACCATGGAGACATCACACACCCCTGCCGCAAACCTACATTCACTGAGAACCAATCGCTTTCCTCTCTTCCTACATGTACATATATACATATATATATATATATATATATATATATATATATATATATATATATACATATACATATTTATTTTTATTCATACTATTCGCCATTTCCCGCGTTAAGACAATAGGGAAATCAAAAGACAAACTCAGTTATTATGGAGTGAATAATGAACCATGTTTTCTAATGAAGTGTTGGGGAGGGATGAATTTAAACAATATAAAGTTTTTAGCACACGAGCACATGAGAAAGAATACTTCCCACGCATTCCTCACATGTTGTAGAAGCGACTAAAGGGGACGAGAGCAGGGGGCTCGAAACCCTCCCCTCCTTGTATTCTAAATTTCTAAAAAGGGAAACAGAGGAAGGAGTCATGCGGGGAGTGCTCATCCTCCTCGAAGGCTCAGATTGGGGTGTCTAAATGTGTATGGATGTAACCAAGATGAGAAAAAAGGAGAGATAGGTAGTAAGTCTGAGGGAAGAAACCTGGATGTTTTGGCTCTGAGTGAAATGAAGCTCAAGGGTAAAGGGGAAGAGTAGTTTGGGAATGTCTTGGGAGTAAAGTCAGGGGTTAGTGAGAGGAAAGGAGCAAGGGAAGGAGTATCACTACTCCTGAAACAGGAGTGGTGGGAGTATGTGATAGAGCATAAGAAAGTAAACTCTAGATTGATAGGGGTAAAACTGAAAGTGGATGGAGAGAGATGGGTAATTATTGGTGCATATGCACCTGGGTATGAGAAGAAAGATCATGAGAGGCAAGTGTTTTGGGAGCAGCTGAGTGAGTGTGTTAGTAGTTTTGATGCACAAGACTGGGTTATAGTGATGGGTGATTTGAATGCAAAGGTGAGTAATGTGGCAGTTGAGGGAATAATTGGTGTACATGGGGTGTTCAGTGTTGTAAATGGAAATGGTGAAGAGCTTGTAGATTTATGCGCTGAAAAAGGACTGGTGATTGGAAATACCTCACAAAAGCGGGAGAGCGACAAAGCAATATAAATAAATAAACAAATACGTATGTAAGTAGGAGAGATGGCCAGAGAGCACTATTGGATTACATGTTAATTGATAGGCGCGCGAAAGAGAGACTTTTGGATGTTAATGTGCTGAGAGGTGCAACTGGAGGGATGTCTGATCATTATCTTGTGGAGGCGAAGGTGAAGATTTGTACAGGTTTTCAGAAAAGAAGACAGAATGTTGAGGTGAAGAGAGTGGTGAGAGTAAGTGACTTTGGGAAGGAGACTTGTGTGAGAAAGTACCAGGAGACACTGAGTATAGAATGGAAAAAGGTGAGAACAAAGGATGTAATGGAAGTGGAGGAGGAATGGGATGTATTTAGGGAAGCAGTGATGGCTTGCGCAAAAAAGTAGGACTACTCCTGTTTCAGGAGTAGTGCTACTCCTTCCCTTGCTCTTTTCCTCTCACTAACCATGCTTCTCATGCTTGTGGCATGAGAAGCGTGGGAGGTGGGCAGATTAGAAAGGGTAGTGAGTGGTGGGATGAGGAAGTAAGATTATAAGTGAAAGAGGAGAGAAACATTTGGATGGTTTTTGCAGGGAAATAATGCAAATGAGTGGGAGATGTACAAAAGAAAGAGGCAGGAGGTCAAGAGAAAGGTGCAAGAGGTGAAAAAGAGGGCAAATGAGAGTTGGGGTGAGAGAGTATCATTAAATTTTAGGGAGAATAAAAAGATGTTTTGGAAGGAGGTAAATAGTGTAAAACAAGGGAACAAATGGGAACTTCAGTGAAGGGGACTAATGGGGAGGTGATAACAAGTAGTGGTGATGTGAGATAGAGTGAGTATTTTGAAGGTTTCTTGAATGTGTTTGATGATAGAGTGACAGATATAGGGTGTTTTGGCCAAGGTGATGAGCAAAGTGAGAGAGTTAGGGAGAATGATTTAGTAAACAGAGAAGAGGTAGTAAAAGCTTTGCGGAAGATGAAAGCCGGCAAGGCAGCGGGTTTGGATGGTATTGTAGTGGAATTTATTAAAAAAGGGGGTGACTGTATTGTTGACTGGTTGGTAAGGTTATTTAATGTATGTATGACTCATGGTGAGGTGCCTGAGGATTGGCGGAATGCTGGCATAGTGTCATTGTACAAAGGCAAAGTGGATAAAAGTGAGTGCTCAAATTACAGAGGCATAAGTTTGTTGAGTATTCCTGGGAAATTATATAGGAGGGTATTGATTGAGAGGGTAGAAGGCATGTACAGAGAATCAGGTTGGGGAAGAGCAGTGTGGTTTCAGAAGTGTTAGAGGATGTGTGGCTCAGGTGTTTGCTTTGAAGAATGTATGTGAGAAATACTTAGAAAAGCAAATGGATTTATATGTAGCATTTATGGATCTGGAGAAAGCATATGATAGAGTTGATAGAGACGCTCTGTGGAAGGTATTAAGAATATATGGTGTGGGAGGCAAGTTGTAAGAAGCAGTGAAAAGTTTTTATCGAGGATGTAAGGCATGTGTACGTGTAGGAAGAGAGGAAAGTGATTGGTACTCAGTGAATGTAGGTTTGCGGCAGGGGTGTGTGAAGTCTCCATGGTTGTTTAATTTGTTTATGGATGGGGTTGTTAGGGAGGTGAATGCAAGAGTTTTGGAAGGAGGGGCAAGTATGCAGTCTGTTGTGGATGAGAGAGCTTGGGAAATGAGTCGGTTGTTGTTCGCTGATGATACAGCGCTGGTGGCTGATTCGTGTGAGAAACTGCAGAAGCTGGTGACTGAGTTTGGTAAAGCGTGTGAAAGAAGAATGCTGAGAGTAAATGTGAATAAGAGCAAGGTTATTAGGTACAGTAGGGTTGAGGGACAAGTCAATTGGGAGGTAAGTTTGGAGGATGTGAAGTGTTTTAGATATCTGGGAGTGGATTTGGCAGTGGATGGAACCATGGAAGTGGAAGTGAATCAAAGAGTGGGGAAGGAGGCGAAAGTTCTTGGAGCACTGAAGAATGTGTGGAAGTCGAGAACATTATCTCGGAAAGCAAAAATGGGTATGTTTGAAGGAATAGTGGTTCCAAAAATGTTATATGGTTGCTAGGCGTGGGCTCTGGATAGTGTTGTGCGGAGGTGGGTGGATGTGCTGGAAATGAGATTGAGGACAATATGTGGTGTGAGGTGGTTTGATCGAGTAAGTAATAACAGGGTAAGAGAGATGTGTGGTAATAAAAAGAGTGTGGTTGAGAGAGCAGAAGAGGGTGTTTTGAAATGGTTTAGTCACATAGAGAGAATGAGTGAGGAAAGATTGTCCAAGAGGATATATGTGTCAGAGGTGGAGGGAGCGAGGAGAGGTGGGAGACCAAATTGGAGGTTGAAAGATGGAGTGATAAAGATTTTGAGTGATCGGGGCCTGAACATGCAGGAGGGTGAAAGGCGTGCAAGGAATAGAGTGAATTGGAATGATGTGGTATACCGGGGTCGATGTGCTGTCAATGGATTGAACCAGGGCATGTGAAGCATCTGGGGTAAACCATGGAAAGTTCTGTGGGGTCTGGATGTGTAAAGGGTGCTGTGGTTTTGGTGCATTATCACATGACAGCTAGAGACTGAGTGTGAACGAATGTGGCCTTGTCTTTTCCTAATGCTACCTCATGCACATGCGGGGGGAGGGGGTTGTTATTTCATGTGTGGCAGGGTGGCAATGGGAATGAATAAAGGCAGACAGTATGAATTGTGTACATGTGTATATATGTACATGTCTGTGTGTATATACATATGTATAGGTATGTATATATCCGTGTGTGGATGTGTATGTATATACATGTGTATGTGGGTGCGTTGGGCCATTCTTTCGTCTGTTTCCTTGCGCTACCTTGCCAACACGGGAGACAGCGACAAAGTAAAATAAATAAAGATAAATAAAAACACAGATAGACAGATAGACAGACAAAGTAAAAGAAGACCTCAATATGTTTATTAACTAGCAGGAAAAAGCTTCAGGACTTTGTGAGTAAGGACTTGGGAGTTGCTAGAGTCCCATAACTGAGAGCAGCTGAGGAGGCAAACTGTCTGCTGGCAAATATGAGAATAGAATTCAAGTAATTGGATAAAGAAATATTTAGCAAGTTGTTCGTATCTTACATTAGGCTAAAAATAGAATCTGTTCTTAATTTTGATCACTTCACGTAAAGAGGCACCATGAGCTAAGAGAGGAGATACATTTGAGGGCAACAAGTAAGAAGTAAGACAGCTGAGTTATGGAGAGAAACCAGAGACAGACAGACAGTCTGAAGGGAGAAAAATGAAGTGTGGCCTGATCACAACTTTTAAATTTTCAAAACAGGTCTATGACTTGAGAGAGGGAAAAATTCTTTGAGAGATGTATGAAGAGAGCAACAAGAGGACTTAACAAGAAATTAAACATGAAACTTGCTTAAAAAATGTTAAGAACAACTTTAATAGTATAACAATGGTGGATAAATGGAATAATATAGCTGAGGACATGGTTAATACAAGTGTTGTTTGATAGTAGAGAATGTTCAAGAAATGGGGCTCCATGAGAGTAAAACTCTCACCCATATAGGACACACTGGTGATTACAAGTAAGCAATTACAGAATGATAAACAGATGGACAGAAAGACAGACTGACAGGCAGAGGAAGCAGAAAGGGCAAATATCAGAATAGCATCCAAGTACATGGACAGGAAATATTTAGTATCTATTTATTCTTTTATTATACTTAATTGCTGTTTCCCGCATCAGCAAAGCAGCACAAGGAAACGGATGAAGAATGGTCCATCCACTCATATACACATGTTATTCTACTTAATTGCCGTCTCCTGCATTAGACTTAATCGCCGTCTCCCACGTTAGCAGGGTAGCGCAAGGAAACAGACGAAAGAATGGCCCTAACCAACCATATACACACATATATATATATATATATACATAAACACCCACACACGCACATATACATACCTATACATTTCAACGTATACATACATACAAATACACAGGCATATACATATATACAAATGTAAGTATTCATACTTGCAGCCTTTATCCATTCCCACTGCCACCCTGCCATGGTATATGGTGTGGGAGGTAAGTTGTTAGAAGCAGTGACAAGTTTTTACCAAGGATGTAAGGCATGTGTACAAGTAGGAAGAGAGGAAAGTGACTGGTTCCCAGTGAATGTCGGTTTGCAGCAGGGGTGCGTGATGTCTCCATGGTTGTTTAATTTGTTTATGGATGGGGTGATTAAGGAGGTGATTGTGAGAGTTTTGGAGGGAGGGGAAAGTATGCAGTCTGCTGTGGATGAGAGGGCTTAGGAAGTGTGTCAGTTGTTGTTTGCTGATGATACAGCCCTGGTGGTTAATTTGGGTGAGAAACTGCAGAAGTTGGTGACTGAGTTTGGTAAAGTGTGTGAAAGAAGAGAGCTGAGAGTAAATGTGAATAAGAGCAAGGTTATTAGGTTCAGTGGGGTTTAGGGACAAGTTAATTGGGAGGCAAGTTTGAATGGAGAGAAACTGGAGGAAGTGAAGTGTTTTAGATATCTGGGAGTGGATCTAGCAACATATGGAATCATGGAAGCAGAAGTGAGTCACAGGGTAGGGGAGGGGGCAAAGGTTCTGGGAGCATTGAAGAATGTGTGGAAGGCAAGAACGTTATTTTGGAGAGCAAAAATGGGTATGTTTGGAAGAATAGTGGTTCCAACAATGATATATGGTTGTGAGGCATGGGCTGTAGATAGGGTTGTGTGGAGGAGGGTGGATGTATTGGAAATGAAATGTTTGAGGACAATATGTGGTGTGAGGTGGTTTGATCCAGTAAGTAAAGAAAGGTTAAGAGAGATGTGTGGTAGTAAAAAGAGTGTGGTTGAGAGAGCAGAAGAAGGTGTTTTGAAATGGTTTGGTCACATGGAAAGAATGAGTGAGGAAAGATTGACAAAAAGGATATATGTGTCAGAGGGGGAGGGAACATGGAGAAGTGGGAGGCAAAATTGGAGGTGGAAGGATGGAGCGAAAAAGATTCTGAGTGATCGGGCCTGAACATACAGGAAGGTGAAAGGCGTGCAAAGAAAAGAGTGAATTGGAACAATGTGGTATACCAGGGTGGACATGCTGTCAATGGATTGAACCAGGGCATGTGAAGCATATGGGGTAAACCATGGAAAGTTTTGTGGGGCCTGGATGTGGAAAGGGAGCTGTGGTTTCAGTGCATTACACATGAAGGCTAGAGACTGAGTGTGAACAAATGTGGCCTTTTTTTGTCTTTTCATAGTGCTACCTCCTGTGCACACGTGCAGGGGGGATGTTATTTCTTGTGTGACATACATATACATATACATACATATCAATGTATACATACACACACGAAGGCATCTACATATACACACGTTATATTCATACCTGCTTGCCTTCATAGAAAATTGTTCATATCTTACAATAATGCCAAAACTGAAATGTGCTTCTCAAGTTTGGTCACAGCATCCAAGTATCACAGAGAATTAATAGTATGGATATATAAGGAATTGAATAACAAATTCAAAAGTGTTTCACAATCAAAATACACTGCAGCTCCAACACCAGTAAGATGGAATGGGGTGGAGGTTTTTGACAACACTGAAAGGTCTAAAAAAGATATTATCAGAAAAGTTAAAGGTCTTGACCCATACAGGGTTCATGGTCCTGGTGAAAATTTACCATATGTAGTGAAAATATATGCAGATATTGTCTATCTGATGACCATGGTATATATGGTTCTGGAAAACTAAAATGCAAAGCATGAACTTTCTACATACAAAAAACTACCTAAGTGAACTTTGTCTTGGACAAGGGAAGGCTGGGTGGATTGTGTGTATCAGCACCGCTAGAAAGCATTTGACTGTATCGCATGGCTGGCTGATTAAGAAACTGGATAAAAGATTAGCTCACTGGAAGGGAACAAGGGATGCACATCAAAGGAACCTTCTCTAAGTGGGGTCACGGTGACTGTTGGAATGCTATAGGGTTCTGGTCTGGGACCATTACTCTTCCTGATCTATGTAAAGGCATCTTTCAATTCATGTAATAGTTACATTCTTGAAAATGGTAAGGTAAATAAATTATACATAAATCAAACAGCTTAAACGGAGATGAGGTTTTATTATTAACAAGACAATACCGAATATTACACCAGCACAGAATTACAGCATGCATGTATTTATTTGCTTTGTCACTGTCTCCCGCGTTTGCGAGGTAGCGCAAGGAAACAGACAAAAGAAATGGCCCAACCCACCCCCATACACATGTATATACATACTTGTCCACACATGCAAATATACATACCCATACATCTCAATGTACACATATATATACACACACAGACACATACATATATACACATGCACACAATTCACACTGTCTGCCTTTATTCATTCCCATTGCCACCTCGCCACGCATGGAATAACATCCCCCTCCCCCCTCATGTGTGCGAGGTAGCGCTAGGAAAAGACAACAAAGGCCCCATTCGTTCACACTCAGTCTCTAGCTGTCATGTAATAATGCACCGAAACCACAGCTCCCTTTCCACATCCAGGCCCCACAGAACTTTCCATGGTTTACCCCAGACGCTTCACATGCCCTGGTTCAATCCATTGACAGCACGTCTACCCCGGTATACCACATCGATCCAATTCACTCTATTCCTTGCCCGCCTTTAACCCTCCTGCATGTTCAGGCCCCGATCACTCAAAATCTTTTTCACTCCATCTTTCCACCTCCAATTTGGTCTCCCACTTCTCCTCGTTCCCTCCACCTCCGACACATTTATCCTCTTGGTCAATCTTTCCTCACTCATTCTCTCCATGTGCCCAAACCATTTCAAAACACCCTCTTCTGCTCTCTCAACCACGCTCTTTTTATTTCCACACATCTCTCTTACCCTTACATTACATACTTGATCAAACCACTTCACACCACATATTGTCCTCAAACATCTCATTTCCAGCACATCCACCCTCCTGCGCACAACTCTATCCATAGCCCACGCCTCGCAACCATACAACATTGTTGGAACCACTATTCCTTCAAACATACCCATTTTTGCTTTCCGAGATAATGTTCTCGACTTCCACACATTCTTCAAGGCTCCCAGGATTTTTGCCCCCTCCCCCACCCTATGATTCACTTCTGCTTCCATGGTTCCATCCGCTGCCAGATCCACTCCCAGATATCTAAAACACTTTACTTCCTCCAGTTTTTCTCCATTCAAACTTACCTCCCAATTGACTTGACCCTCAACCCTACTGCACCCAATAACCTTGCTCTTATTCACATTTACTCTTAACTTTCTTCTTTCACACACTTTACCAAACTCAGTCACCAGCTTCTGCAGTTTCTCACATGAATCAGCCACCAGTGCTGTATCATCAGCGAACAACAACTGACTCACTTCCCAAGCCCTCTCATCCACAACAGACTTCATACTTGCCCCTCTTTCCAAAACTCTTGCATTCACCTCCCTAACAACCCCATCCATAAACAAATTAAACAACCATGGAGACATCACACACCCCTGCCGCAAACCTACATTCACTGAGAACCAATCACTTTCCTCTCTTCCTACACGTACACATGCCTTACATCCTCGATAATAACTTTTCACTGCTTCTAACAACTTGCCTGCCACACCATATATTCTTAGTACCTTCCACAGAGCATCTCTATCAACTCTATCATATGCCTTCTCCAGGTCCATAAATGCTACATACAAATCCATTTGCTTTTCTAAGTATTTCTCACATACATCCTTCAAAGCAAACACTTGATCCACACATCCTCTACCACTTCTGAAACCACACTGCTCTTCCCCAATCTGATGCTCTGTACATGCCTTCACCCTCTTAATCAATACCCTCCCATATAAATTACCAGGAATACTCAACAAACTTATCCCTCTGTAATTTGAGCACTCACTCTTATCCCCTTTGCCTTTGTACAATGGCACTATGCACGCATTCCACCAATCCTCAGGCACCTCACCATGAGTCATACATAAATTAAATAACCTTACCAACCAGTCAACAATACAGTCACCCTCTTTTTCAATAAATTCCACTGCAATACCATCCAAACCTGCTGCCTTGCCAGCTTTCATCTTCCACAAAGCTTTCACTACCTCTTCTCTGTTTACCAAATCATTTTCCCTAACCCTCTCACTTTGCACACCACCTCGACCAAAACACCCTATATCTGCCACTCTATCATCAAACGCATTCAACAAACCTTCAAAATACTCACTCCATCTCACATCACCACTACTTGTTATCACCTCCCCATTAGCCCCCTTCACTGAAGTTCCCATTTGTTCCCTTGTCTTACACACTTCATTTACCTCCTTCCAGAACATGTAACAAGACATGAAATATCATATTGCACATACTAGTACATAAACGCAGAAAAATACCATACTCTGTTCCAATATGTTTACTGCTGTCCCTAAACTGCTTGCTGATGTTGATGGAGAGAGAGGAGGTGAGGGAAGGAGTTACTGGGGAAGTGGGTCATCTGGGTCATATGATGTAGATGGCAAAGATGGTTGTGATGGTCAAGTGGGTTCAGCTATTATGTTGCTACAAGGTGACGGATGGTCCTCCTTATGAGTGTCACTTTTTTTCAAAATGAAATCTAGAGTTATATGTTTAGCTTTCATTGTCTTCTGATGGAGGATTTCTTTATACCACCTGATGTCTGCTAAGACATTTCAGGCCACCTCTGAATTGCATTCTGTTTATAGGTCAACCTTCCCTTCTGCTAGCACCTTCTAGTAGTTCCTTCTCCAACAAAATGACATCTTCATTCGTAAGCTTTTCCTAATGTTATTGCAGCAACTCCTCCACATCACCTTTCTCAACCTAATCAAAGGAGACTTTTTTGCCACTTCCACAAAGTGCGCAAGCGTTCTCGATATGTTAGTGTCAACATTAAAACCCTGGAATCCATGAACAAACTGATGGCAAAGCCTCCATCACGCTCTGTTCAAACAAACACTGGTGAATTCCTTCCAAGCCTCATGGGTGATCATAATGGCATCCCTGATGAAGAAAGACTTCCAGAATTCCTTCATAGTCATCTGGTTTCTCCATAGCTTGTATGAGCTTCCTAAGTGTTCTCCCTATATAGTAAGCCTTGAAAAGAGATATCACCCCCCGGTCCACTGGCTGGATCAAAGATATAATGTTGGGTGAAAAAAAGTCTGATGATTTTCACAAGGTCTTCTATACTGAAGGTGGAAGGCCAGGGACATTATCGAATGAGAATCCTGAAACAGTACTCCTTTAGCTCTACATGGAGCTATGCAGCAAAATAATTGCAAACTTTGACTGTTATCCACCCCTTTGAATCAGAATAGTATGAGATAGGCAAACATTGCTTCATGTATCCCTAAAGAGCCTTGGCATTTTCCAAATGGTAGACCATTAAAGGTTTAAGCTTGCAATCATCTGCAGCATTGCTTCCTGCAAGCAAAGTGAGGCAATCCTTGGCAGCTTTGATTAACAATGCAGTCTTCTTTTAACGGGAAATGTACATTATCAAAGGCATTCTCCTCCAAAATAATCCACTTTTGTCCCCATCAAAAATCTGCTCAGGAGAATAAGCGCCTTCCTTGCTAATGGTCTTGAGAGTTTCCAGCGAATTTTCAGCAGCAATGACAATGGCAGATGCATCTCTAGTCATTTTGATTTGGTACTTGTAATGTTTCTGAAAATTCATGAACCAACCAGAATTTGCTTAAGATGTCTTTGTTGATTCTTCTGTTGCTGTCATCACATATGCTCCAGGCTTTTGCTTATATCTCAAGCATGGTAATGTTAACATTTTCATAAGTTTGAAGCTTGAGCCATGTGCTCATCATTCGTTCCATTCTCTCCATCACTGAACTTTGAGAATATGAGGTCTTAGATGCTCCGATTAATGTTCCACTCTTGGCACTCTCCTTGATCTTCAATGCTCTATCACGAATACTCCATAAAACAGATTCACTAAGTTCAAGGGCATGTTTAATATCATATGTTTGTTCACCTCTCTCATAACATCTGAGCACATCCATCTTAATCTCAGTGATGATGTCCTTAAACTTCTTAGCACCACTGGTAACATGAGAAGGGGAAAGGGAAAAAACATGTGCAGTACACATATAATGCAGCACAAAATACTGTAGCACTCCTTGACTATAGACTGTATCTACGCAGTGAAGACTGCAGGGTGGGAAGCTGTATACTCATGCCACATTTGTGCACACTTCTCATAAGGTTCTGGAAACAGCACACTACAGTATTAGCAGCTTAAAGATGATTTTGTTATTTCATACATATGCCCACATAAAAAAAAAAAAAAAAGGTGTAAACAGACCATGTGCGTTATTCTAAAAATTATGAAAATCAAACATGCATAAATCAAGAGGTCCCTATAACTGACTTGTCTGAAGGTTTGGACTCCTTTGTGAATAGGTTTACTGATGATGCAAAGGACATGAGAGAAGGGAGCTGCAAGGGGGATTGCATCAACTTACAAGGGGACCTAATCAAACTTCGTTGTTGGTCTAATACATGGCTGATGAAATTCAACCCAAGAAAATGTAAAGTAATAAAGATGAGTCAAAGTGAAAAAATGATATAATTGTTATCTAGTAGGAAATAAGCTTCAAGATTCCCAGAGGGAGAAGGGCTTGGGAGTCAATATCTCTAATCTACCACTAAAATCCCATATTAGAAGATTTAAGGGGACAAATTGTCTGCTGAAAAATATCGGAATAACTTTTAAGTATATGGCTCAAGAGATCTTTAGCAAGCTGTTCATAGCCTACATGAGGCCAAAACTAGGATATGCTCCTCAAGTTTGGTCAATGCACCTAAAGAAACACAAAGACCTAAACAGGAGCCCCAGTCCTCAGCTGAACCTTATTGACCTTTCTGCAGTTTCCCCTGACTGCTCTACACACCCTGGTTCAGTCCACTGACAGGATGTTGCCATCTATATCCCACATCACTCCAATTCCTTTTCTTCCATGCACATCTTGCACCTTCATAGTTGGTCTAATACATGGTCAATGAAATTCAACTCAAGGAAATGTAAAGTAATAAGGATGGGACAAAGTGAAACATTCCCTGAGTGAGAAGGACTTGGGAGTCAATATATCTAATCTGCCACTAAAATCCTATATTAGGAGAATAATTAAGGAGACCAATTGTCTGCTGAAAACTATCAGAATAACTTTCAAGTTTATGGATAAGGAGATATTTAGCAAGCTGTTCATAGCCTACATGAGGCCAAAACTGGGATATGCTTCTCAAGTTTCGTCACTGCACCTACAGAAAAACAAAGACCTACTAGAAATATGATGGCAACAAAGACTGTAATATAAACATGAGATCTGAGTTGTGGGAAAAGGCTTTAAATCTGCCAAATTAAGGAGAGAGAATGGTGAGAGGTGACCTGATCACAAACTTTGTTTTTAAAACAGGCCACTGTCAGATACAATGCAGGGATACACCAAGTAACTTTAAAAAAATGCAAAGATATATTTATAAAATAAGTGGTGGATGATTAAAATAAGACAAGTGAGAGCATGGTTATGAGAGAGAGAGAGAGAGAGAGAGAGAGAGAGAGAGAGAGAGAGAGAGAGAGAGAGAGAGAGAGAGAGAGAGAGAGAGAGAGAGAGAGAGAGAGAGAGAGAGAGAGAGAGAGAGAGAGAGAGAGAGAGAGAGAGAGAGAGAGAGAGAGAGAGAGAGAGAGAGAGAGAGAGAGAGAGAGAGAGAGAGAGAGAGAGAGAGAGAGAGAGAGAGAGAGAGAGAGAGAGAGAGAGAGAGAGAGAGAGAGAGAGAGAGAGAGAGAGAGAGAGAGAGAGAGAGAGAGAGAGAGAGAGAGAGAGAGAGAGAGAGAGAGAGAGAGAGAGAGAGAGAGAGAGGAGAGAGAGAGAGAGAGAGAGAGAGAGAGAGAGAGAGAGAGAGAGAGAGAGAGAGAGAGAGAGAGAGAGAGAGAGAGAGAGAGAGAGAGAGAGAGAGAGAGAGAGAGAGAGAGAGAGAGAGAGAGAGAGAGAGAGAGAGAGAGAGAGAGAGAGAGAGAGAGAGAGAGAGAGAGAGAGAGAGAGAGAGAGAGAGAGAGAGAGAGAGAGAGAGAGAGAGAGAGAGAGAGAGAGAGAGAGAGAGAGAGAGAGAGAGAGAGAGAGAGAGAGAGAGAGAGAGAAATTTTCTTCATATGCTAAGGATGATGGGAAATACTGTGAGGATATCTACCACTACCCATACTTATTCAAAGGACAAAACAGTAAACTGAAGGGAAGATCTGTATATCAGGACAACAAGAAAAGGCAATATGGAATCAGCGGTCCACTCCACTCCATCTCACACGTATCTGTATTAATATCGATTTAGTACTGAAACATAAATAGAAGTACACAAGTAATTATACAGTACCTGTGACATGGACGAACCCCTCTTGTGAGAGAGTGGTGCAGGAGATAATCTGAGGGTAACTCCCATATAGGATGTAATGCTTCACTAGGAATGTACACACCCAAGAACAAATTAATTGCATTCTGCTTCTCAGTATCTAGAAATTAAAATGGATTCTCATTATGATATGACAGATTATGAAAATAGCAATATTTCATTAGTAAAACTAAAACATACAGTAAGCAAACCCCACATTACAGAAATAGCTAAGTCTGCCTTTAGGAAAGTGGGAATCCTGTTTATATAAGGTGAAATTTCTTTTCTTCTAATCAGTTGCTCTGTTTATACAAAGAGTGATCTGTCCTTGTATGGAGTTTTGATCTCACACCTTGGGTGGCTCTAGCTTGGATCCTTACTTGACAAAGTCAAAAACAATCCAACTTATCAACTTTTTGAGGCCAACTTGAAAACTTGACCCTCTTGCCCTGAGTCACAGTGTTGGTTCACTTTCCTTCTTCTATGGGTATCATTCTGGTTTTTAGCTCCCAATATCTGGCTGCTTGTGTGCCCCTACCACTAGTTTGACCACACAACACTTGACAAACTGCTGCA
Source organism: Panulirus ornatus (assembly GCF_036320965.1). Classification (NCBI taxonomy): domain Eukaryota; kingdom Metazoa; phylum Arthropoda; class Malacostraca; order Decapoda; family Palinuridae; genus Panulirus; species Panulirus ornatus. The sequence goes on from NC_092226.1 coordinate 62,531,837, forward strand.
TCACATGATAACTGTGTGGCCATTGGCAACTCAATCACTTGCTGTTTTGATAAGTTTCTTTCCCTACACCTTGAAGCTTTGAAACTCTCTATCCTCTCATGTCTTTCCTAATAACTATGAACTGCCACTTTTTAAAAGACTTCCCCAAGAATTCCTAAGTACTTTTCCTAATCTCTTTTTTTTCCCTCTCATTAATCTCTTTATACTTCAATTAAGGCCAATCCTACATGTGAACTTTTGTCCATGAATGAAGCTTAAAAAATAGAGAAAAATCCTTTTCACATCTGTATCATGGGAAAAGTGAAAACCATTGAAACAGATTTCTGTTGCAATATTTTCAGCCAAGCACCAATGTAGGTTACAGATGAAGGATTTTGGTCTAGATGTTTACTAGTGCCCATGAAAACAGGAAGTGACAGTGCTGAAAGAATGTACATGAACCCTGCTGATGAAACAGCATTATATTTGCATTTCATTTATTGGAAAATTTTGAGGCAGATAATCATAATTCTAACATGAACCTTTATATTCCACCTTTCAACAGACCTCTGAAATACCAGTAGATGAATACTTTATATATGAGCCTCTGCAACCACTTTGCTAGACTTGCCCTCTGCCAGTGGCCTGTTAAAGGTGAGGCAATAAAGGCTAAGAAGCAGCACTGGAGTTCTTTAGTTATGGAGACCCTGTTGCCATGGCCACCCCTTTGAGGGAGTTCCAGTTGGAACAGGCATCTAAGATATAGATAGGTAGAGCACCAACTGCTTCAAGATTTATGCTTATATTAATCAAGTATCCATTTTTACATATCATCATAAGAAAAGGGGAACAAAATTTTGGCTGTGATATCATCTCTTCACATCAAAGTGGCCATGGTATTTCCCATGTTCAGGAATACAGATATAATGAATATAAAAGCACTCAATTCTTCTTGTTTCATCTTCCTTGTGGATACTGGCATATTCATGAATCACATGTTCTTTTGTGATTTATCTGCATAAAAGTGGCCATACAAGCAATAGGAAGATGTATAGTTCACAATTATTTTTGGCACCGTAAGGGGTTCAAGATTGTTTGACGAGCCGTTGAAGGCTTTAACAACCCTGGTAGTTGATGGATCTGAAGCCCAAATAACTTACAAAATATGGCCTCTGAAACGAAAGACTGATCATAATTGTTACAGCTAGGTATTACATTTCTTGTGGAAGAATATTGTCAACTATAATAAGTAGCTCATAATCATAAGAGCCATTTGGTAAGTTGTAGTGTTTCATTTAGACACTCAACCTAACAATACCAAATGCCCCTGATATTATCTCATACTTGCAAAAAAGCAAATACAATTAAAATGGACATTCTAAGATTAACAACTAGCATTTTACGCCTGCAGAAAAACATCTTCATATGCTTTGATAATCACATATGTTGTGCAGTATTTTATGACTGTCATGCCCTTCTCTTACCTTCACACTTTTCCCTTAAAGTATTGCTGATCAAACCATCTACATACCCTTTTTTGTGATTTATAACCAAACCTTTAAGACACCATCTATCTATTTATAGCTCTGATGCCTGTTCCCTCTGGTTACTCCCATCAAGGGGGTGCCACAGCAAATAAGTCTCCACTTATTCCTGTCCTTATGTGTCTCTCACATAAACTGTTCTACACTTTCTTTCACCATTTTTCTCCCTCAAGTACTCTTCTACTCTGTTTCACCATATCACAGGTGGTCTTCTTTTCACTTCAACCCTTTGATTATACTAAGATACACTCTCCTTGTAAACTCCCCATCTTGCATTCTTTCTACATGATGAAACCACCTCAAAGTATTACATCTCACCCACTGTACCTCTCCATAATGCATTCCCTTTGCATTCCCTGCAATACCACATCTCTTATACACCCCTTTATTTTTTTCTTCATTCCATAAGTCAGTCACACAATACATAATCAACATGCAAACAATTTCACATTGCATGTGTTGCCACCTTGAACCAGACCTACATACCTGTTACTACCACTCTTTCAAGCTTATTATTGAGGACAGTAGACAGTAATGGATAAGGGAAGGGGAGGGGGGGTTCAGTCTAATAGATTAGCACAAATGAAAAATGTCTCCATATATCATAAATGCTGTTCTCAATACAGAGAATGGCCTCTCTCAAGGCTACCTAAGATCTACCACTAGGATCTGAATTTCATCATGCAATTTCTACGATAAATGTTAATCCTACAGGGGAAGGTTTTAAAAACGTACATCAAACCTTATTTCCTAACCTACCATTCCACCTTTTTGACCTATGGTGGATGCTGACACATGTAGTAAAGCTCATTTCTTAATGGCTTATCTATACGAAACATAATTTTGGTTGTTAGACTGGGATTGTGGCATATGACACTAGATTTTGGTGGAAATACCAGCTGTCTGAACAGGATGTACATATTTGTGTAGTACAGAGGAATATGAATTTTATTATTATTATCATTATTATTATTATTTTTTTTTTTTTTTTTTTTTTTTTTTTTTTATACTTTGTCGCTGTCTCCCGCGTTTGCGAGGTAGCGCAAGGAAACAGACGAAAGAAATGGCCCAACCCCCCCCCCATACACATGTACATACACACGTCCACACACGCAAATATACATACCTACACACCTTTCCATGGTTTACCCCAGACGCTTCACATGCCCTGATTCACTCCACTGACAGCACGTCAACCCCTGTATACCACATCGCTCCAATTCACTCTATTCCTTGCCCTCCTTACACCCTCCTGCATGTTCAGGCCCCGATCACACAAAATCTTTTTCACTCCATCTTTCCACCTCCAATTTGGTCTCCCTCTTCTCCTCGTTCCCTCCACCTCCGACACATATATCCTCTTGGTCAATCTTTCCTCACTCATTCTCTCCATGTGACCAAACCATTTCAAAACACCCTCTTCTGCTCTCTCAACCACGCTCTTTTTATTTCCACACATCTCTCTTACCCTTACGTTACTTACTCGATCAAACCACCTCACACCACACATTGTCCTCAAACATCTCATTTCCAGCACATCCATCCTCCTGCGCACAACTCTATCCATAGCCCACGCCTCGCAACCATACAACATTGTTGGAACCACTATTCCTTCAAACATACCCATTTTTGCTTTCCGAGATACTGTTCTCGACTTCCACACATTTTTCAAGGCTCCCAAAATTTTCGCCCCCTCCCCCACCCTATGATCCACTTCCGCTTCCATGGTTCCATCCGCTGACAGATCCACTCCCAGATATCTAAAACACCTCACTTCCTCCAGTTTTTCTCCATTCAAACTCACCTCCCAATTGACTTGACCCTCAACCCTACTGTACCTAATAACCTTGCTCTTATTCACATTTACTCTTAACTTTCTTCTTCCACACACTTTACCAAACTCAGTCACCAGCTTCTGCAGTTTCTCACATGAATCAGCCACCAGCGCTGTATCATCAGCGAACAACAACTGACTCACTTCCCAAGCTCTCTCATCCCCAACAGACTTCATACTTGCCCCTCTTTCCAGGACTCTTGCATTTACCTCCCTAACAACCCCATCCATAAACAAATTAAACAACCATGGAGACATCACACACCCCTGCCGCAAACCTACATTCACTGAGAACCAATCACTTTCCTCTCTTCCTACACGTACACATGCCTTACATCCTCGATAAAAACTTTTCACTGCTTCTAACAACTTGCCTCCCACACCATATATTATTATTATTATCAATATTAATTTATCTATATCTATTTTGCTTTGTCGCTGTCTCCCGCGTTTGTGAGGTAGTGCAAGGAAACAGACGAAAGAAATGGCCCAACCCACCCCCATACACATGTATGTACATACACGTCCACACACGCAAATATACATACCCATACATCTCAATGTACACATATATATACACACACAGACATATACATATATACACATGCACACAATTCACAATGTCTGCCTTTATTCATTCCCATCGCCACCTCGCCACACATGGAATAACATCCCCCTCCCCCTCATGTGTGCGAGGTAGCGCTAGGAAAAGACAACAAAGGCCTCATTCGTTCACACTCAGTCTCTAGCTGTCATGTAATAATGCACCGAAACCACAGCTCCCTTTCCACATCCAGGCCCAACAGAACTTTCCATGGTTTACCCCAGATGCTTCACATGCCTTGGTTCAATCCATTGACAGCACACTGACCCCGGTATACCACATCGTTCCAATTCACTCTATTCCTTGCATGCCTTTAACCCTCCTGCATGTTCAAGCCCTGATCACTCAAAATCTTTTTCACTCCATCTTTCCATTTCCAATTGGGTCTCCCAATTCTCCTCGTTCCCTCCACCCCTGACACACATATCCTCTTGGTCAATCTTTCCTTGCTCATTCTCTCCATGTGACCATACCATTTCAAAACACCCTCTTCTGCTCTCTCAACCACACTCTTTTTATTACCACACATCTCTCTCTCTTACCCTTACATTACTTACTCGATCAAACCACCTCACACCACAAAGTGTCCTCAAACATCTCATTTCCAGCACATCCATCCTCCTCCATACAACTCTATCTATAGCCCACGCCTCACAACCATATAACATTGTTGGAACCACTATTCCTTTAAACATACCCATTTTTGCTTTCCGAGATAATGTTCTCGACTTCCACACATTCTTCAATACTCCCAGACCTTTCACCCCCTCCCCCACCCTATGATTCACTTCCGCTTCCATGGTTCCATCCGCTGCCAAATCCATTCCCAGATATCTAAAACACTTCACTTCCTCCAGTTTTTCTCCATTCAAACTCACCTCCCAATTGACTTGTCCCTTAACCCTAATGTACCTAATAACCTTGCTCTTATTCACATTTACTCTCAGCTTTCTTCTTTCACACACTTTACCAAACTCAGTCACCAGCTTCTGCAGTTTCTCACACAAATCAGCCACCAGTGCTGTATCATCAGCGAACAACAACTGACTCACTTCCCATGCTCTCTCATCCACAACAGACTGCATACTTGCCCCTCTTTCCAAAACTCTTGCATTCACCTCCCTAACAACCCCATCCATAAACAAATTAAACAACCATGGAGATATCACATACCCCCTGCTGCAAACCAACATTCACTGAGAACCAATCACTTTCCTCTCTTCCTACACGTACACACGCCTTACATCCTCGATAAAAACTTTTCACTGCTTCTGACAACTTGCCTCCCACACCATATACTCTTAATACCTTCCACAGAGCATCTCTATCACCTCTATCATATGCCTTCTCCAGATTAATAAATGCCACATACAAATCCATTTGCTTTCCTAAGTATTTCTCACATACATTCTTCAAAGCAAACACCTGATCCTAACATCCTCTACCACTTCTGAAACCACACTGCTCTTCCCCAATCTGATGCTCTGTACATGCCTTCACCCTCTCAATCAATACCCTCGCATATAATTTACCAGGAATACTCAACAAACTTATACCTCTGTAATTTGAGCACTCACTCTTATCCCCTTTCCTTTGTACAATGGCACTATGCAAGCATTCTGCCAATCCTCAGGCACCTCACCATGAGTCATACATACATTACATAACATTACCAACCAGTTGTTCAACAATACAGTCACCCCCTTTTTTAAGAAATTCCACTGCAATACCATCCAAACCCGTTGCCTTGCCGGCTTTCATCTTCTGCAAAGCTTTTACTACCTCTTCTCTGTTTACCAAATCACTCTCCCTAACCCTCTCACTTTGCACACCACCTTGACCAAAACACCCTATATCTGCCACTCTATCATCAAACACATTCAACAAACCTTCAAAATACTCACTCCATCTCCTTCTCACATCACCAATACTTGTTATCACCTCCCCATTAGCCCCTTTCACTGAAGTTCCCATTGATTCCCTTGTCTTATGCACTTTATTTACCTCCTTCCAAAACATCTTTTTATTCTCCCTAAAATTTAATGATACTCTCTCACCCCAACTCTCATTTGTCCTCTTTTTTGCCTCTTGCACCTTTCTCTTGGCCTCCTGCCTCTTTCTTTTATACATCTCCCACTCATTTGCATTACTTCCCTGCAAAAATCGTCCAAATGCCTCTCTCTTCTCTTTCACTAATAGTCTTACTTCTTCATCCCACCACTCACTACCCTTTCTAATCTGCCCACCTCCCACGCTTCTTATGCCACAAGCATCTTTTGCACAAGCCATCACTGCTTCCCTAAATACATCCCATCCCTCCCCCACTCCCCTTACGTCCTTTGTTTTCACTTTTTTCCATTCTGTACTTAGTCTCTCCTGGTACTTCCTCACACAAGTCTCCTTCCCAAGCTCACTTACTCTCACCACTCTCTTCACCCCAACATTCTCTCTTCTTTTCTGAAAACCTCTACAAATCTTTACCTTCGCCTCCACAAGATAATGATCAGACATCCCTCCAGTTGCACCTCTCAGCACATTAACATCCAAAAGTCTCTCTTTCGCGCGCCTATCAATTAACACGTAATTCAATAATGCTCCCTGGCCATCTCTCCTACTTACATACATACACTTATGTATATCTTTCTTTTTAAACCAGGTATTTCCAATCACCAGTCGTTTTTCAGCACATAAATCTACAAGCTCTTCACCATTTCCATTTACAACACTGCACACCCCATGGACACCAATAATTCCCTCAACTGCCACATAACTCATCTTTGCATTCTAATCACCCATCACTATAACCCGGTCTTGTGCATCAAAACCACTAACACACTCACTCAGCTGCTCCCATAACACTTGCCTCTCATGATTTTTTTTTTCATACCCAAGTGCATATGCACCAATAATCACCCATCTCTCTCCATCCACTTTCAGTTTTACCCATATCAATCTAGAGTTTACTTTCTTACACTCTATCACATACTCCCACCACTACTGTTTCAGGAGTAGTGCTACTCTCTCCCTTGCTCTTGTCCTCTCACTAACCCCTGGCTTTACTCCCAAGACATTCCCAAACCACTCTTCCCCTTTACCCTTGAGCTTCATTTCACTCAGAGCCAAAACATCCAGGTTCCTTTCCTCAAACATACTACCTATCTCTCCTCTTTTCTCATCTTGATTACATCCACACACATTTAGACACCCCAATCTGAGCCTTTGAGGAGGGTGAGCACTCCCCGTGTGACTCCTTCTTCTGTTTCCCCTTTTAGAAAGTTAAAGTACAAGGAGGGGAGGGTTTCCAGCCCCCCCGCTCCCGTCCCCTTTAGTCGCCTCTACGACACGTGAGGAATGCGTGGAAAGTATTCTTTCTCCCTTATCCCCAGGATGATTATTATTATTATTATTATTATTATTATTATTATTATTATTATTATTATTATATTATTATATTATCATAATGTTCTTGACTTCCTTGAAGGATGTGTGGAAGTCGAGAACATTATCTCGGAAAGCAAAAATGGGTATGTTTGAAGGAATAGTGGTTCCAACAATGTTGCATGGTTGCGAGGCGTGGGCTATGGATAGAGTTGTGCGCATGAGGATGGATGTGCTGGAAATGAGATGTTTGAGGACAATGTGTGGTGTGAGGTGGTTTGATCGAGTAAGTAACGTAAGGGTGAGAGAGATGTGTGGAAATAAAAAGAGTGTGGTTGAGAGAGCAAAAGAGGGTGTTTTGAAGTGGTTTGGGCACATGGAGTGAGTGAGGAAAGATTGACCAAGAGGATGAGTGTGTCGGAGGTGGAGGGAGCGAGGAGAGGTGGGAGACCGGATTGGAGGTGGAGGGATGGAGTGAAAAAGATTTTGTGTGATCGGGGCCTGAACATGCAGGAGTGTGAAGGGAGGGCAAGGAATAGAGTGAATTGGATCGATGTGGTATACCGGGGTTGACATGCTGTCAGTGGATTGAATCAGGGGATGTGAAGCGTCTGGGGTAAACCATGGAAAGCTGTGTAGGTATGTATATTTGCATGTGTGGACGTATGTATATACATGTGTATGGGGGTGGGTTGGGCCATTTCTTTCGTCTGTTTCCTTGCGCTACCTCGCAAACGCGGGAGACAGCGACAAAAAAAAAAAATTATCATTATCATTATTATCATATTTATAGGTACACCACCAATTTTCTGGCACTCTTGATTATAAAGCCTTGCTGAATTAACCATTTTGCCGGACCAACTGTGGTCACGGAATAATAATTCAACACACTTCTAACTCGCAAATCATACATCTCCCATGTGTCTAAAGTACACTATGGACTGCTAGAAATTTAGATTAAACAAATATGAAATGTTTGAGCACCCTAAGATGGTAAGTCTGCCCTCAGATTGTTTGAATCCTGTGGGGTCTTCTTTGTCTTCTGTTGTTAGAGTTTTCCTAGGTGTGCATCGCCAGAATAATGCAGGTTCGTCTACATTATACACCTGCTCAAGACTGAGGTGCTCGTTAACTACGAGTTTTACAAATTCGTCCACATACTCGGCAGCACCTTCTTGGTTTGCAGACTGCTTTTCTCTGCATGCTTTATTCATGGAAATTCCATGATGCTTCTTGAATCTTTGAAGCCATCCTTCACCAAAGTCATGCTCACATTGTAATTTAAGTTCTCTATGGAACAACTTAGCCTGGTCCATTATCATGCTACATGACAAGTCCACTCCAGCACTCTCGAAACCATTCCATGATCACTCAATAGTGCTCAGTACTCTTACCATCTTTTCTAGTTTTTCTAATCGTCATCTGCTTCTTGGAATCGCTGTCTGCAAAGAATTTCAATATTTTCTCCCTTTGCTTCTTTATATCATAAACAGTTGATGAACCAATACTGTAGATGTCACACAGCTTACACACCCAAACACCATGGTCCATATTTTTCAACAGTTCTACTTTATCTTGGATCGATATGGACTGGTGTTTACGTTTGACATCATGACTGACACTCTCATATATCTTAGAAGCCACAGCTAGGGTTAAATCTAAGCAAAAGAAGCTAAGAATATATAAAATTGCAGCATCACCACCAACATGTGCAGTGTAAAGAATGTGAATAAGTGCAGTATCTGTGGCTGCCCAGCGAACTAGTCTGGTTGCCATGGTAATTTCGAGTTCCTCACGTAATTCTGTCTGGACTAATGGAGGTGCCGAACCATCATTGCCGGAAATTCGGTGGTGTACCTGTATTATTATTATGATTATTATTATTATTATTGTCATTATCATTATCATTATTGTTATTATCATTATTATCCCTGGGGATAGGGGAGAGAGAATACTTCCCACGCATTCCTCATCTGTCGTAGAAGGCGACGAAAGGGGACGGGAGTGGAGGGGCTGGAAACCCTCCCCTCCTTGTATTCTAACTTTCTAAAAGGGGAAACAAAAGAAGGAGTCACGCGGGGAGTGCTCATCCTCTTGAAGGCTCAGATTGGGGAATCTAAATGTGTGTGGATGTAACCAAGATGAGAAAAAAGGAGAGATAAGTAGTATGTTTGAGGAAAGGAATCTGGATGTTTTGGCTCTGAGTGAAATGAAGCTCAAGGGTAAAGGGGAAGAGTGGTTTGGGAATGTCTTAGGAATATAAAGTCAGGGGTTAGTGAGAGGACAAGAGCAAAGGAAGGAGTAGAAATACTCCTGAAACAGGAGTGGTGGGAGTATGTGATAGAGTGTAAGAAAGTAAACTCTAGATTGATATGGGTAAAACTGAAAGTGGATGGAGAGAGATGGGTGATTATTGGTGCATATGCACCTGGACATGAGAAGAAAGATCATGAAAGACAAGTGTTTTGGGAGCAGCTGAGTTTTGATGCACGAGACCGGGTTATAGCGATGGGTGATTTGAATGCAAAGGTGAGTAATGTGGCAGGTGAGGGAATAATTGGTGTACATGGGGTGTGCAGTGTTGTAAATGGAAATGGTGAAGAGCTTGTAGATTTATGTGCTGAAAAAAGGACTGGTGATTGGGAATACCAGGTTTAAAAAGAGAGATATACATAAGTATACGTATGGAAGTAGGAGAGATGGCCAGAGAGTGTTGTTGAATTACGTGTTAACTGATAGGCATGCGAAAGAGAGACTTTTGGATGTTAATGTGCTGAGAGGTGCAACTGGAGGGATGTCTGATCATTATCTGGTGGAGGCAAAGGTGAAGATTTGTAGAGGTTTTCAGAAAAGAAGAGAGAATGTTGGGGTGAAGAGAGTGGCAAGAGTAAGTGAGCTTGGGAAGGCGACTTGTGTGAAAGAAGTACCAGGAGAGACTGAGTACAGAATGGAAAAAGGTGAGAACAAAGGACATAAGGGGAGTGGGGGAGGAATGGGAGGAATTTTAGGGAAGCAGTGATGGCTTGTGCAAAAGATGCTTGTGGCATAAGAAGCGTGGGAGGTGGGCAGATTAGAAAGGATAGAGTGGTGGAATGAAGAAGTAAGATTGTTAGTGAAAGAGAAGAGAGAGGCATTTGGACAATTTTTGCAGGGAAAGAATGCAAATGACTGGGAGATGTATAAAAGAAAGAGGCAGGAGGTCAAGAGAAAGGTGCAAGAGGCAAAAAAGAGGGCAAATGAGAGTTGGGGTGAGAGAGTATCATTAAATTTTAGGGAGAATAAGAAGATGTTTTGGGAGGAGGTAAATAAAGTGCATAAGACAAGGGAATCAATGGGAACTTCAGTGAAGGGCGCTAATGGGGAGGTGATCACAAGTATTGGTGATGTGAGAAGGAGATGGAGTGAGTATTTTGAAGGTTTGTTGAATGTGTTTGATGATAGAGTGGCAGATATAGGGTGTTTTGGTCGAGGTGGTGTGCAAAGTGAGAGGGTTAGGGGGGAATGATCTAGTAAACAGAGAAGAGGTAGTAAAAGCTTTGCGGAAGATGAAAGCTGGCAAGGCAGCAGGTTTGGATGGTACTGCAGTGGAATTTATAAAAAAAGGTGGTGACTGTATTGTTCACTGGCTGGCAAGGCTATTTATTGTATGTGTGACTCATGGTGAGGTGCCTGAGGATTGGTGGAATGCTTGCACAGTGCCATTGTACAAAGGCAAAGGGGATAAAAGTGAGTGCTCAAATTACTGAGGTATAAGTTTGTTGAGTATTCCCTGGGAAACTGTATGGGAGGGTGTTGATTGAGAGGGTGAAGGCATGTACAGAGCATCAGATTGGGGAAGAGCAGTGTGGTTTCAGAAGTGTTAGAGGATGTGTGGATCAGGTGTTTGCTTTGAAATTTTTTTTTTTTTTTTTTTTTTTGCTTTGTCGCTGTCTCCCGCGTTTGCGAGGTAGCGCAAGGAAACAGATGAAAGAAATGGCCCAACCCACCCCCATACACATGTATATACATACGTCCACACACGCAAATATACATACCTACACAGCTTTCCATGGTTTAACCCAGACGCTTCACATGCCTTGATTCAATCCACTGACAGCACGTCAACCCCGGTATACCACATCGCTCCAATTCACTCTATTCCTTGCCCTCCTTTCACCCTCCTGCATGTTCAGGCCCCAATCACACAAAATCTTTTTCACTCCATCTTTCCACCTCCAATTTGGTCTCCCTCTTCTCCTCGTTCCCTCCACCTCCGACACATATATTCTCTTGGTCAATCTTTCCTCACTCATTCTCTCCATGTGCCCAAACCATTTCAAAACACCCTCTTCTGCTCTCTCAACCACGCTCTTTTTATTTCCACACATCTCTCTTACCCTTACGTTAATTACTCGATCAAACCACCTCACACCACACATTGTCCTCAAACATCTCATTTCCAGCACATCCATCCTCCTGTGCACAACTCTATCCATAGCCCACGCCTCACAACCATACAACATTGTTAGAACCACTATTCCTTCAAACATACCCATTTTTGCTTTCCAAGATAATGTTCTCGACTTCCACACATTCTTCAAGGCTCCCAGAATTTTCGCCCCCTCCCCCACCCTATGATCCACTTCCATTTCCATGGTTCCATCCGCTGCCAGATCCACTCCCAGATATCTAAAACACTTCACTTCCTCCAGTTTTTCTCCATTCAAACTCACCTCCCAATTGACTTGACCCTCAACCCTACTGTACCTAATAACCTTGCTCTTATTCACGTTTACTCTTAACTTTCTTTTTTCACACACTTTACCAAACTCAGTCACCAGCTTCTGCAGTTTCTCACATGAATCAGCCACCAGCGCTGTATCATCAGCGAACAACAACTGACTCACTTCCCAAGCTCTCTCATCCCCAACAGACTTCATACTTGCCCCTCTTTCCAAAACTCTTGCATTCACCTCCCTAACAACCCCATCCATAAACAAATTAAACAACCATGGAGACATCACACACCCCTGCCGCAAACCTACATTCACTGAGAACCAATCACTTTCCTCTCTTCCTACACGTACACATGCCTTACATCCTCGATAAAAACTTTTCACTGCTTCTAACAACTTGCCTCCCACACCATATATTCTTAATACCTTCCACAGAGCATCTCTATCAACTCTATCATATGCCTTTGAAAAATGTATGGGAGAAATACTTAGAAAAGCAAATGGATTTATATGTAGCATTTATGGATCTGGAGAAGGCATATGATAGAGATGTTCTGTGGAAGGTATTAAGAATATATGGTGTGGGAGGCAAGTTGTTAGAAGCAGTGAAAAGTTTTTATCGAGGATGTAAGGCATGCGTACATGTAGGAAGAGAGGAAAGTGATTGGTTCTCAGTGAATGTAGGTTTGCGGCAGGGGTGTGTGATGTCTCCATGGTTGTTTAATTTGTTTATGGATGGGGTTGTTAGGGAGGTGAATGCAAGAGTTTTGGAAAGAGGAGCAAGTATGAAGTCTGTTGTGGATGAGAGAGCCTGGGAAGTGAGTCAGATTTTGTTCACCGATGATACAGCGCTGGTGGCTGATTCGTGTGAGAAACTGCAGAAGCTGGTGACTGAGTTTGGTAAAGTGTGTGAAAGAGGAAAGCTGAGAGTAAATGTGAATAAGAGCAAGGTTATTAGGTACAGTAGGGCTGAGGGACAAGTCAATTGGGAGGTAAGTTTGAATGGAGAAAAACTGGAGGAAGTGAAGTGTTTTACATATCTGGGAGTGGATTTGGTAGTGGATGAAACCATGGAAGCGGAAGTGAATCACAGGGTGGGGGAGGGGGCGAAAGTTATGGGAGCGTTGAAGAATGTGTGGAAGTCGAGAACATTATCTCGGAAAGCAAAAATGGGTATGTTTCAAGGAACAGTAGTTCAAACAATGTTATATGGTTGCGAGGCGTGGGCTATAGATAAAGTTGTGCGGAGGATGGTGGATGTGCTGGAAATGAGATGTTTGAGGACAATATGTGGTGTGAGGTGGTTTGATCGGGTAAGTAATAATAGGGTAAGAGAGATGTGTGGTAATAAATAGAGAGTGGTTGAGAAAGCAGAAGAGGGTGTTTTGAAATGGTTTGGTCACATGGAGAGAATGAGTGAGGAAAGACTGACCAAGAGAATGTATGTTTCAGAGGTGGAGGGAATGAGAAGTGGGAGACCAAACTGGAGGTGGAAAGATGGAGTGAGAAAGATTTTGAGTGATCAGGGCCTGAACATGCAGGAATAGAGTGAATTGGAATGTTGTGGTATATCGGGGTTGATGTGCTGTCATTGGATTGAACCAGGGCATGTGAAGCATCTAGGGTAAACTATGGAAAGTTCTGTGGGGCCTGGATGTGGAAAGGGAGCTGTGGTTTCAGTGCATTATTACATGACAGCTAGAGACTGAGTGTGAACAAATGTGGCCTTTGTTGTCTTTTTCTAGCGCTACCTTGCACACATGAGGGAGGAGGGGGTTTTTATATCGTGTGGCAGGGTGAAAATGGGAATGAATAAAGGCAGACAGTATGAATTATGTATGTGTATATATGTATATGTCTGTGTGTATCTATATATATATATGTATATGTTGAGATATATAGGTATGTATATTTGTGTGTGTGGACGTGTATGTATATACATGTGTATGTGGGTGGGTTAGGCCATTCTTCGTCTGTTTCCTTACACTACCTCGCTAATGCGGGAGACAGTGACAAAGCAAAATAAATAAATGAATAAATATTATTGTATTTGATGACAGAGTGGCAGATATAGGGTGTTTTGGTCGAGGTGGTGTGCAAAGTGAGAGGGTTAGGGAAAATGATTTGGTAAACAGAGAAGAGGTAGTAAAAGCTTTGCGGAAGATGAAAGCTGGCAAGGCAGCAGGTTTGGATGGTATTGCAGTGGAATTTATTAAAAAAGGGGGTGACTGTATTATTGACTGGTTGGTAAGGTTATTCAATGTATGTATGACTCATGGTGAGGTGCCTGAGGATTGGCGGAATGCGTGCATAGTGCCATTGTACAAAGGCAAAGGGGATAAGAGTGAGTGCTCAAATTACAGAGGTATAAGATTGTTGAGTATTCCTGGTAAATTATATGGGAGGGTATTGATTGAGAGGGTGAAGGCATGTACAGAGCATCAGATTGGGGAAGAGCAGTGTGGTTTCAGAAGTGGTAGAGGATGTGTAGATCAGGTGTCTGCTTTGAAGAATGTATGTGAGAAATACTTAGAAAAGCAAATGGATTTGTATGTAGCATTTATGGATCTGGAGAAGGCATATGATAGAATTGATAGAGATGCTCTGTGGAAGGTATTAAGAATATATGGTGTGGGAGGCAAGTTGTTAGAAGCAGTGAAAAGTTTTTATCGAGGATGTAAGGCATGTGTACGTGTAGGAAGAGAGGAAAGTGATTGGTTCTCAGTGAATGTAGGTTTGCGGCAGGGGTGTGTGATGTCTCCATGGTTGTTTAATTTGTTTATGGATGGGGTTGTTAGGGAGGTGAATGCAAGAGTTTTGGAAAGAGGGGCAAGTATGAAGTCTGTTGGGGATGAGAGAGCTTGGGAAGTGAGTCAGTTGTTGTTCGCTGATGATACAGCGCTGGTGGCTGATTCATGTGAGAAACTGCACAAGCTGGTGATTGAGTTTGGTAAAGTGTGTGAAAGAAGAAAGTTAAGAGTAAATGTGAATAAGAGCAAGGTTATTAGGTACAGTAGGGTTGAGGGTCAAGTCAATTGGGAGGTAATTTTGAATGGAGAAAAACTGGAGGAAGTAGAGTTTTTTAGATATCTGGGAGTGGATCTGGCAGCGGATGGAACCATCGAAGCGGAAGTGGATCATAGGGTGGGGGAGGGGGCGAAAATTCTGGGAGCCTTGAAGAATGTGTGGAAGTCGAGAACATTATCTCGGAAAGCAAAAATGGGTATGTTTGAATGAATAGTGGTTCCAACAATGTTGTATGGTTGCGAGGCGTGGGCTATGGATAGAGTTGTGCGCAGGAGGATGGATGTGCTGGAAATGAGATGTTTGAGGACAATGTGTGGTGTGAGGTGGTTTGATCGAGTAAGTAATGTAAGGGTGAGAGAGATGTGTGGAAATAAAAAGAGCGTGGTTGAGAGAGCAGAAGAGGGTGTTTTGAAATGGTTTGGGCACATGGAGAGAATCAGTGAGGAAAGATTGACCAAGAGGATATATGTGTTGGAGGTGGAGGGAACGAGGAGAAGTGGGAGACCAAATTGGTGGTGGAAAGATGGAGTGAAAAAGATTTTGTGTGATCGGGGCCTGAACATGCAGGAGGGTGAAAGGAGGGCAAGGAATCGAGTGAATTGGATCGATGTGGTATACCGGGGTTGACGTGCTGTCAGTGGATTGAATCAGGGCATGTGAAGCGTCTGGGGTAAACCATGGAAAGCTGTGTAGGTATGTATATTTGCGTGTGTGGACGTATGTATATACATGTGTATGGGGGTGGGTTGGGCCATTTCTTTCGTCTGTTTCCTTGCGCTACCTCGCAAACGCGGGAGACAGCAACAAAGTAAAAAAAAAAAAAGAATTATTATTATCATTATCATACTTAATCGCTGTTTCCCACATCAGTGAGGCAGAGCAAGGAAACAGACGAAGAATGGCCCAAGCACTCATATACACATGTCCAAAAATAAACACCCATACATGCACACATACATACGTATACATTCTAACATGTACATACACAGACATATATATGCATACACATGTATATATTCATACTTGCTGCCTTCATCCATTCCCACTGCCATCCCACCACACAAAAATTAGCATCTCCACCCCTCAGCAAGGCAATGCCAGGAAAAGACAAAAAGGCCACATTCGTTTACACTCAGTCTCTAGCTTTCATGTGTAATGCATCCAAACCTCAGCTCCCTTTCCACATCCAGACCCCACAGACCTTTCCATGGTTTACCCCAGACGCTTCACATGCCCTGGTTCAATCCACTGACAGCACGTCCACCCCAGTATACCACATCACTCCAATTCACTCTATTCTTTCCATGCCTTTCACCCTCCTCTATGTTTAGGCCCTGATTGCTCAAAATCTTTTTCTTTCCATCCTTCCACTTCAAATTTGGTTTCCTGTTTCCCCTTCTTCCCTCTACCTCTGACACATATATCCTCTTTGTTAATCTTTCCTCACTTATACTCTCCATGTGTCCAAAACATTTCAACACACCCTCTTCTGCTCTCTCAATCACATTCTTTTCATTACCACACATCCCTCTTACCCTTTCATTACTTACTCAATCAAACCACCTCACACCACATATTGTCCTCAAACATTTCATTTCCAACACATCCACCCTCCTCCACACCACCCTAACTATAGCCCATGCCTCACAACCATATAACATTGTTGGAACCACTATTCCTTCAAACATACCCATTTTTGCTCTTTGAGATAATGTTCTCGCCTTCCACACATTCTTCAACGCTCCCAGAACCTTCACCCCCTCCCCCACCATGTGGCTCACTTCCACTTCCATGGTTCCATCCACTGCCAAATCCATTCCCAGATATCTAAAAAACTCCATTTCCTCCAGTCTTTCTCCATTCAAACTTTTTTTTTTTTTTTTTTTTTTGCTTTGTCGCTGTCTCCCGCGTTTGCGAGGTAGCGCAAGGAAACAGACGAAAGAAATGGCCCAAACCACCCCCATACACATGTATATACATACGTCCACACACGCAAATATACATACCTACACAGCTTTCCATGGTTTACCCCAGACGCTTCACATGCCCTGATTCAATCCACTGACAGCACGTCAACCCCGGTATACCACATCGCTCCAATTCACTCTATTCCTTGCCCTCCTTTCACCCTCCTGCATGTTCAGGCCCCGATCACACAAAATCTTTTTCACTCCATCTTTCCACCTCCAATTTGGTCTCCCTCTTCTCCTCGTTCCCTCCACCTCCGACACATATATTCTCTTGGTCAATCTTTCCTCACTCATTCTCTCCATGTGCCCAAACCATTTCAAAACACCCTCTTCTGCTCTCTCAACCACGCTCTTTTTATTTCCACACATCTCTCTTACCCTTACGTTACTTACTCGATCAAACCACCTCACACCACACATTGTCCTCAAACATCTCATTTCCAGCACATCCATCCTCCTGCGCACAACTCTATCCATATAATATATATATATATATATATATATTTTTTTTTTTTTTTTGCCGCTGTCTCCTGCGTTTGCGAGGTAGCGCAAGGAAACAGACGAAAGAAATGGCCCAACCCACCCCCATACACATGCCTTGATTCAATCCACTGACAGCACGTCAACCCCGGTATACCACATCGCTCCAATTCACTCTATTCTTTGCCCTCCTTTCACCCTCCTGCATGTTCAGGCCCCGATCACACAAAATCTTTCTCACTCCATCTTTCCACCTCCAATTTGGTCTCCCTCTTCTCCTCGTTCTCTCCACCTCCGACACATATATCCTCTTGGTCAAACTTGGTTCAAACTTACCTCCCAATTAACTTGCCCCTCAACTCTACTGAACCAAATAACCTCCTCTTACTCACATTTACCCTCAACTTTCTCCTTTCACACATCTTACCAAACTCAGTCACCAACCTCTGCAGTTTGTCACCAGAATCAGCCACCAGTGCTCTATCATCAGTGAACAACAACTGACTCACTTCCCAAGCCCTCTCATCCATAACAGACTGCATACTTGCCACTTTCTCCAAAACTCCTGCATTCACTTCCCTAACCACCCTATCCATAAACAAATTAAACAACCATGGAGACATCACACACCCCTGCCACAAACTGACATTCCCTGGGAACCAACCACTTTCATCTCTTCCTACTCATACACATGCCTTTACATATTATATATTATGAATATCCCCCCCCCCCCCCAAGGAAGGAACAGAGAAGGGGGCCGGGTGAGGATGTTTCCTCAGAGGCCCAGTCCTCTGTTCTTAATGCTACCTCGCTGACGCGGGAAATGGCGAATAGTATGAGAGAAAGAAAGAAAAGAATATTTTGAGCGATCAGGGCTTGAACATACAGGAGAGTGAAAGGCGGGCAAGGAATAGAGTGAAATGGAACGATGTTGTATACTTGGGTCGACGTGCTGTCAATGGATTGAACCAGGGCATGTGAAGCGTCTGGGGTAAACCATGGAAAGTTTTGTTGGGCCTGAATGTGGAAAGGTAGCTGTGTTTTCGGTGCAGTTCACATTACACCTAGAGACTGAATGTGAATGAATGTGGCCTTTGTTGTCTTCTCCTAGTGCTACCTTATGCACGAGCAGGGGGAGGGGGGTGCCATTTCATGTGTGGTGAGGTGGCGATGGAAATGGATGAAGGCACCTAGTATGGCATGTACATGCGTATATATGTATATGTCTGTGTATGTATATGTATGTAAACATTGAAATGTATAGGTATGTATATGTGCATGTATGGGCATTTATATATATACATGTATATGTGGGTGGGTTGAGCCATTCTTTCATCTGTTTCCTTGCGCTACCTCGCCAACGTGGGAGACAGTGACTAAGTACGATAGATAAATAAATCATGAATATAAAAAGATGGATGCAAAAGATAAGTACGATAGATAAATAAATCATGAATATAAAAAGATGGATGCAAAAGATATCTTTTTGGAAGGATACTGTCAGGTGTGTGCAAGAAAAATTAAAAAGGGCAGTGGTACATGCAAGTGAAAATGAATAAGGGTTGTGAAATCGCTAGTTCATAAAGATGGCTACACTTTGGAAAATGTGCAACTTCTGTTGAAAGATGAGTGATCTAAAAGATGGTTAAATGCAAATATGTGAGCTCTAAGTTATCAGGAACAAAGTTAGTGCATGAAAGATTTCAAATCTTTTTATTACTTGCATACATGCCAAGCAACCATAATGAGAAATGGGGATAAACTAGATACTCTCCAGAAATAACTTACATGAACAGTTAAAAAAGTGGATCCAAAGGATCCTGCAAACCTGTTAAGACTTTTCTTTCAGATAAACTTGTTTATAAAAGATGTATTTGCTATACAGAAGATCTCATCTTTCAAGAAGATTATGGTTAATGACAAAAAATCAAAATGTTTTTTCCTAATTGCTTTTCTTGCCTTGGCAAACAAAGAATGGCCTCATTTGTGTCCATCCACTCTATAGCTCTCATGTATAGTGTATAGCTCTCATGTATAGTGTACTGAAACCAGAGCCTACCATCCACAGCCAAGCCCCACTGTGTGATGGCTTAGACCATCATGTAAGATATGAATGTCTGACAGCTAAATCCTCCATCATAATTCTCTGAAAAAATAAATATTCGATGTGTGGTAAATCAACAATAGAGAATGTGATGAGGCTAAGGGACCTCACTATAAAGATGTGGCAAGTGATTCTCTGCTTTGAATGTGAGAGGCAATTTCATTTATATGCATAAGGAAATATCATGAGAGATAAACTGATATTCATAAGACGATGAATAAAGTTGACACAAGCAAATCACAAATAACCTGAGAAAGTGTTGCTGTAATATCTGGAGAGAGTCTGCATGATGTCATTTCCCTGACTTGTCCATGGTGCTGTGCGTCGGTATGTTTTTATCCTATGGACCAACTGCGACCCTCCATACTGAAGAGCAAGTGTGTCTCCATGATCTTCATACATTTCCTCGAGCATGCGAACACAGTCGCTATCAAACTCCAATGCAGGACGTTCAAGTACTCCAAGTGCATACAACTGAAATGCGTTCATCAATCAATGAGGATGTACAAAAACCTTGATCATCCAAAATTTAAAACAAAGAATCCAAAACTAATACTGTTCTGTACTGTTGTTATTCAATGTACTTTATGGGCTAAAAATTTAGAAATGAAACTCAAGGAAACTGGATTTATATCAGTGTAGTAAGCACACACCACAAACCTGAAATGCAAGGGCACATTTCCCAAGGCAGAACTGAGCAGTATTTGTGCGATCAAGACAATCTACACAGTTTACCCGCACAATTCCAGTCTGCAGACGGCTACAACGTTCCCCTAATGTGAAATTTCTGAGAAAAAGTTTTACATTAATACTTCCAACAGTCTATTTTCTATAAGCAAATGCTTGAACTCTACAAAAAATATATTCAAATAATTCAGGATACAGTCAGTCAATCCCTTTTCTATACCATATATGGACTTTCTAAAATTCAGAGTATGACAGCAATATCCAACCTTCCATCTGAAACTAATATCTAATTATTCAATATTCAAATCTGTTCCCTGAAGAACTGAAATTAAAAATCTCCCTTGAAACCTTAGACATGATTCATGTCATCACCTATTTTTCTCCTTATTTCTCATGTATGGCAATGCCCCTCATTTTGATAAAGAAGAACCAAATACATCAAACATATGATACACCGTTTTTTTAGAAACTACTGAAGTCCAAAGATATATTCTTTCATAATGATGCACCAATCATAGACATTTATGCCCAATTCGGGGTTATGACTCTCTTCCCTCATATCATCTCTCACACTAGAACTTTCTCATCATAAATAACATGGTTTTCTCCAAAGATTCCAAATATCTAAAGCTAGTATGTCAAACCACAAAATCATGGGAGCTACAACAATATACTGTATACTGTAAATCATTATTTGCACCTCAACAAAACTAACTGGAATAACTTAAGGATATTCTTTTCTAACTTTCCTTGGGTAAATTACTATCTCTTATGTGGTGATGCTTCCGTCTCCACCAAATGCATTGCTACGATCATTCTTGCAGGAATGGAAGTATTCATCCCCTCCTCGTCTAAGATGACCTCTTCCTCTAGTCTATGGTTCAATTGTTCCTTTTGTAAGGCCATTCAGGCAAGAGATCAGAAATATCAGGCTTGGAAAACTCTCCTTACTTTGACTCCCATTCAGCTTTCATCACAGCACATAATCATTGCAATTATGTTATCTGTAAGGCAGTGTTCCTTTATTCAAAGGAAGTGCAATAACCTCTCCTCATCCAAAGATGATTCTTTCTAGTCTTTAGTTAAAAGCATTTCCAACAATCTATGTCACTCTACCTTTCCCTCACTTTTCCATTCTGACAGAACTATAGCTCTGTCTCCCACAGAGAAAGCAACTCTCTCTGGTTCCCATTTCTCCTCTAACTCCACCTTGGACAACTCCAACATTCCTTCACTATGACAAAATAAACTGGAAGAGGATAAGTGAAATGTTATCAAAAACTAAATGAAATGATATCTTAAGGATAGAGAAAAAATGCAAACAAGTAGAATCATTTACAACAATAAAAGGAGCAGCTCAAGTTTCAGTACTTATAAAAGATCATTGGAGAAAAAAAGAAGATAACAAAAGTCAGAAAGAAGTGGCTGAACTGAAGAAAAAATGGAAAAAGAAGAAAAGCATGACAGAAGAGTAAGGAGAAAAAAAAAGAGGAACAAGATAAAAAAAAAAATCAGAAATATTGACAGAAATAATGGTAATCCAGATGAGAACAAAAATCTAAAAGTGTTATTCTCATATGTGAACATGGTAAAAGAATAAAAAAAAGAAGGTGAGAGAAGGCCTTTCAAAATTGGAACTGAATATGGAAATGACTAAAGAAGATACACTTGATTCTAACAAATCAGTAAATGTCAGTAATCAGCATCAAAAACTGGAAAAAACTAAAGATGAAATGCCTCATCAATCTAATGGAAACAGTATCACAGATATTAGAATATATGAAAAAGACACATTACTAGTAACTGACAGACACATTACTAGTAACTGACAATCTTAAAGAAACTCAGTTCTTAGATCCAGATGGAAGACTACCAATACTTCTATAAGAATATCTATTTATCTATTATTATACTTTGTCGCTGTCTCCAACATTAGTGAGGTAGCACAACGAGACAGACAAAAGAATGGCCCAACCCACCCACATACACATGTATATATATTGGAAAGGATCACAATTTTGTGAGCGATCAAGATATTCCTATGAGCCCATGGGGAAAATGAAACACAAAAAGTTCCCAAATGCACTTTCGTGTAATAATCACATCAACAGGGGAGACTCAAGAGAGAAATATAACAGTCAGTTGATATACATCGAAGAGACGAAGCTAGAACGCCATTTGGGAGACAGCGACAAAGCAAAATAAAAAAAATATATATGTATATATGAGAGTTGGGGTGAGAGACTATCAGTAAATTTTAGGGAGAATAAAAAGATGTTCTGGAAGGAGGTAAATAGGGTGCGTAAGACAAGGGAGCAAATGGGAACTTCAGTGAAGGGCGTAAATGGGGAGGTGATAACAAGTAGTGGTGATGTGAGAAGGAGATGGAATGAGTATTTTGAAGGTTTGTTGAATGTGTCTGATGACAGAGTGGCAGATATAGGGTGTTTGGGTCGAGGTGGTGTGCAAAGTGAGAGGGTTAGGGAAAATGATTTGGTAAACAGAGAAGAGGTAGTAAAAGCTTTGCGGAAGATGAAAGCCGGCAAGGCAGCAGGTTTGGATGGTATTGCAGTGGAATTTATTAAAAAAGGGGGTGACTGTATTGTTGACTGGTTGGTAAGGTTATTTAATGTATGTATGACTCATGGTGAGGTGCCTGAGGATTGGCGGAATGCTTGCATAGTGCCATTGTACAAAGGCAAAGGGGATAAGAGTGAGTGCTCAAATTACAGAGGTATAAGTTTGTTGAGTATTCCTGGTAAATTATATGGGAGGGTATTGATTGAGAGGGTGAAGGCATGTACAGAGCATCAGATTGGGGAAGAGCAGTGTGGTTTCAGAAGTGGTAGAGGATGTGTGGATCAGGTGTTTGCTTTGAAGAATGTATGTGAGAAATACTTAGAAAAGCAAATGGATTTGTATGTAGCATTTATGGATCTGGAGAAGGCATATGATAGAGTTGATAGAGATGCTCTGTGGAAGGTATTAAGAATATATGGTGTGGGAGGAAAGTTGTTAGAAGCAGTGAAAAGTTTTTATCGAGGATGTAAGGCATGTGTACGTGTAGGAAGAGAGGAAAGTGATTGGTTCTCAGTGAATGTAGGTTTGCGGCAGGGGTGTGTGATGTCTCCATGGTTGTTTAATTTGTTTATGGATGGGGTTGTTAGGGAGGTAAATGCAAGAGTTTTGGAAAGAGGGGCAAGTATGAAGTCTGTTGGGGATGAGAGAGCTTGGGAAGTGAGTCAGTTGTTGTTCGCTGATGATACAGCGCTGGTGGCGGATTCATGTGAGAAACTGCAGAAGCTGGTGACGGAGTTTGGTAAAGTGTGTGGAAGAAGAAAGTTAAGAGTAAATGTCAATAAGAGCAAGGTTATTAGGTACAGTAGGGTTGAGGGTCAAGTAAATTGGGAGGTGAGTTTGAATGGTGAGAGGCTGGAGGAAGTGAAGTGTTTTAGATATCTGGGAGTGGATCTGTCAGCGGATGGAACCATGGAAGCGGAAGTGGATCATAGGGTGGGGGAGGGGGCGAAAATTTTGGGAGCCTTGAAAAAATGTGTGGAAGTCGAGAACATTATCCCGGAAAGCAAAAATGGGTATGTTTGAAGGAATAGTAGTTCCAACAATGTTGTATGGTTGCGAGGCGTGGGCTATGGATAGAGTTGTGCGTAGGAGGATGGATGTGCTGGAAATGAGATGTTTGAGGACAATGTGTGGTGTGAGGTGGTTTGATCGAGTAAGTAACGTAAGGGTAAGAGAGATGTGTGGAAATAAAAAGAGCGTGGTTGAGAGAGCAGAAGAGGGTGTTTTGAAGTGGTTTGGGCACATGGAGAGAATGAGTGAGGAAAGATTGACCAAGAGGATATATGTGTCGGAGGTGGAGGGAACGAGGAGAAGAGGGAGACCAAATTGGAGGTGGAAAGATGGAGTGAAAAGGATTTTGTGTGATCGGGGCCTGAACATGCAGGAGGGTGAAAGGAGGGCAAGGAATAGAGTGAATTGGAGCGATGTGGTATACAGGGGTTGACGTGCTGTCAGTGGATTGAATCAAGGCATGTGAAGCGTCTGGGGTAAACCATGGAAAGCTGTGTAGGTATGTATATTTGCGTGTGTGGACGTGTGTATGTACATGTGTATGGGGGGGGTTGGGCCATTTCTTTCGTCTGTTTCCTTGCGCTACCTCGCAAACGCGGGAGACAGCGACAAAGTATAAAAAAAAAAAAAAAAAAAAAAAAAAAAAATATATATATATATATATATATATATATATATATATATATACGTACAGAGCATCAGATTGGGGAAGAGCAGTGTGGTTTCAGAAGTGGTAGAGGATGTGTGGATCAGGTGTTTGCTTTGAGGAATGTATGTGAGAAATACTTAGAAAAGCAAATGGATTTGTATGTAGCATTTATGGATCTGGAGAAGGAATATGATAGAGTTGATAGAGATGCTCTGTGGAAGGTATTAAGAATATATGGTGTGGGAGGCAAGTTGTTAGAAGCAGTGAAAAGTTTTTATCGAGGATGTACGGCATGTGTACGTGTAGGAAGAGAGGAAAAAGATTGGTTCTCAGTGAATGTAGGTTTGCGGCAGGGGTGTGTGATGTCTCCATGGTTGTTTAATTTGTTTATGGATGGGGTTGTTAGGGAGGTGAATGCAAGAGTTTTGGAAAGAGGGGCAAGTATGAAGTCTGTTGGGGATGAGAGAGCTTGGGAAGTGAGTCAGTTGTTGTTCGCTGATGATACAGCGCTGGTGGCTGATTCATGTGAGAAACTGCACAAGCTGGTGACTGAGTTTGGTAAAGTGTGTGAAAGAAAAAAGTTAAGATTAAATGTGAATAAGAGCAAGGTTATTAGGTACAGTAGGGTTGAAGGTCAAGTCAATTGGGAGGTAAGTTTGAATGGAGAAAAACTGGAGGAAGTAAAGTGTTTTAGATATCTGGGAGTGGATCTGGCAGCGGATGGAACCATGGAAGCGGAAGTGGATCATAGGGTGGGGGAGGGGGCGAAAATTCTGGGAGCCTTGAAGAATGTTTGGAAGTCGAGAACAGTTGAATGAGTGTGTTAGTGGTTTTGATGCACGAGACCGGGTCATAGTGATGGGTGATTTGAATGTAAAGGTGAGTAATGTGGCAGTTGAGGGAATAATTGGTATACATGGGGTGTTCAGTGTTGTAAATGGAAATGGTGAAGAGCTTGTAGATTTATGTGCTGAAAAAGGACTGATGATTGGGAATACCTGGTTTAAAAAGCGAGATATACATAAGTATACTTATGTAAGTAGGAGAGATGGCCAGAGAGCGTTATTGGATTACGTGTTAATTGACAGGCGTGCGAAAGAGAGACTTTTGGATGTTAATGTGCTGAGAGGTGCAACTGGAGGGATGTCTGATCATTATCTTGTGGAGGCTAAGGTGAAGATTAGTATGGGTTTTCAGAAAAGAAGAGTGAATGTTGGGGTGAAGAGGGTGGTTAGAGTAAGTGAGCTTGAGAAGGAGACCTGTGTGAGGAAGTACCAGGAGAGACTGAGTACAGAATGGAAAAAGGTGAGAACAATGGAAGTAAGGGGAGTGGTGGAGGAATGGGATGTATTTAGGGAATCAGTGATGGATTGCGCAAAAGATGCTTGTGGCATGAGAAGAGTGGGAGGTGGGTTGATTAGAAAGGGTAGTGAGTGGTGGGATGAAGAAGTAAGAGTATTAGTGAAAGAGAAGAGAGAGGCATTTGGACGATTTTTGCAGGGAAAAAATGCAATTGAGTGGGAGATGTATAAAAGAAAGAGACAGGAGGTCAAGAGAAAGGTGCAAGAGGTGAAAAAAAAGGGCAAATGAGAGTTGGGGTGAGAGAGTATCATTAAATTTTAGGGAGAATAAAAAGATGTTCTGGAAGGAGGTAAATAAAGTGCGTAAGACAAGGGAGCAAATGGGAACTTCGGTGAAGGGCGCAAGTGGGGAGGTGATAACAAGTAGTGGTGATGTGAGAAGGAGATGGAGTGAGTATTTTGAAGGTTTGTTGAATGTGTTTGATGATAGAGTGGCAGATATAGGGTGTTTTGGTCGAGGTGGCGTGCAAAGTGAGAGGGTTAGGGAAAATGATTTGGTAAACAGAGAAGAGGTAGTGAAAGCTTTGCGGAAGATGAAAGCCGGCAAGGCAGCAGGTTTGGATGGTATTGCAGTGGAATTTATCAAAAAAAGGGGGGTGACTGTATTGTATATATATATATATATATATATATATATATATATATATATATATATATTATCCCTGGGGATAGGGGATTAAGAATACTTCCCACGTATTCCCTGCGTGTCGTAGAAGGCGACTAAAAGGGGAGGGAGCGGGGGGCTGGAATTCCTCCCCTCTCTCTTTTTTTTTTTTTTTTTTTTTTTTTTCCCCCCCCAAAAGAAGGAACAGAGAATTGGGCCAGGTGAGGGTATTCCCTCAAAGGCCCAGTCCTCTGTTCTTAATGCTACCTCGCTAATGCGGGAAATGGCGAATAGTTTAAAAGAAAAAGAAAGAAATATATATATATATATTTTATCATCAAACACATTCAACAAACCTTCAAAATACTCACTCCATCTCCTTCTCACATCACCACTACTTGTTATCACCTCCCCACTTGCGCCCTTCACTGAAGTTCCCATTTGCTCCCTTGTCTTACGCACTTTATTTACCTCCTTCCAGAACACCTTTTTATTCTCCCTAAAATTTAATGATACTCTCTCACCCCAACTCTCATTTGCCCTTTTTTTCACCTCTTGCACCTTTCTCTTGACCTCCTGTCTCTTTCTTTTATACATCTCCCACTCAATTGCATTTTTTCCCTGCAAAAATCGTCCAAATGCCTCTCTCTTCTCTTTCACTAATACTCTTACTTCTTCATCCCACCACTCACTACCCTTTCTAATCAACCCACCTCCCACTCTTCTCATGCCACAAGCATCTTTTGCGCAATCCATCACTGATTCCCTAAATACATCCCACTCCTCCCCCACTCCCCCCGCTTCCATTGTTCTCACCTTTTTCCATTCTGCACTCAGTCTCTCCTGGTACTTCCTCACACAGGTCTCCTTCTCAAGCTCACTTACTCTCACCACCCTCTTCACCCCAACATTCACTCTTCTTTTCTGAAAACCCATACAGATCTTCACCTTAGCCTCCACAAGATAATGATCAGACATCCCTCCAGTTGCACCTCTCAGCACATTAACATCCAAAAGTCTCTCTTTCGCACGCCTGTCAATTAACACGTAATCCAATAACGCTCTCTGGCCATCTCTCCTACTTACATAAGTATACTTATGTATATCTCGCTTTTTAAACCAGGTATTCCCAATCATCAGTCCTTTTTCAGCACATAAATCTACAAGCTCTTCACCATTTCCATTTACAACACTGAACACCCCATGTATACCAATTATTCCCTCAACTGCCACATTACTCACCTTTGCATTCAAATCACCCATCACTATAACCCGGTCTCGTGCATCAAAACCACTAACACACTCATTCAGCTGCTCCCAAAACACTTGCCTCTCTTGATCTTTCTTCTCATGCCCAGGTGCATATGCACCAATAATCACCCACCTCTCTCCATCAACTTTCAGTTTTACCCATATTAATCGAGAATTTACTTTCTTACACTCTATCACATACTCCCACAACTCCTGATAGAGTGGCAGATATAGGGTGTTTTGGTCGAGGTGGTGTGCAAAGTGAGAGGGTTGGGGAAAATGATTTGGTAAACAGAGAAGAGGTAGTGAAAGCTTTGCGGAAGATGAAAGCCGGCAAGGCAGCAGGTTTGGATGGTATTGCAGTGGAATTTATTAAAAAAGGGGGTGACTGTATTGTTGACTGGTTGGTAAGGTTATTTAATGTATGTATGACGCATGGTGAGGTGCCTGAGGATTGGCGGAATGCGTGCATAGTGCCATTGTACAAAGGCAAAGGGGATAAGAGTGAATGCTCAAATTACAGAGGTATAAGTTTGTTGAGTATTCCTGGTAAATTATATGGGAGGGTATTGATTGAGAGGGTGAAGGCATGTACAGAGCATCAGATTGGGGAAGAGCAGTGTGGTTTCAGAAGTGGTAGAGGATGTGTGGATCAGGTGTTTGCTTTGAAGAATGTATGTGAGAAATACTTAGAAAAGCAAATGGATTTGTATGTAGCATTCATGGATCTGGAGAAGGCATATGATAGAGTTGATAGAGATGCTCTGTGGAAGGTATTAAGAATATATGGTGTGGGAGGAAAGTTGTTAGAAGCAGTGAAAAGTTTTTATCGAGGATGTAAGGCATGTGTACGTGTAGGAAGAGATGAAAGTGATTGGTTCTCAGTGAATGTAGGTTTGCGGCAGGGGTGTGTGATGTCTCCATGGTTGTTTAATTTGTTTATGGATGGGGTTGTTAGGGAGGTGAATGCAAGAGTTTTGGAAAGAGGGGCAAGTATGAAGTCTGTTGGGGATGAGAGAGCTTGGGAAGTGAGTCAGTTGTTGTTCGCTGATGATACAGCGCTGGTGGCTGATTCATGTGAGAAACTGCAGAAGCTGGTGACTGAGTTTGGTAAAGTGTGTGGAAGAAGAAAGTTAAGAGTAAATGTGAATAAGAGCAAGGTTATTAGGTACAGTAGGGTTGAGGGTCAAGTCAATTGGGAGGTGAGTTTGAATGGAGAAAAACTGGAGGAAGTGAAGTGTTTTAGATATCTGGGAGTGGATCTGGCAGCGGATGGAACCATGGAAGCGGAAGTGGATCATAGGGTGGGGGAGGGGGCGAAAATTCTGGGGGCCTTGAAGAATGTGTGGAAGTCGAGAACATTATCTCGGAAAGCAAAAAATTGATTTATTATACTTTGTCGCTGTCTCCCGCGTTTGCGAGGTAGTGCAAGGAAACAGACGAAAGAAATGGCCCAACCCACCCCCATACACATGTATATACATACGTCCACACACGCAAATATACATACCTACACAGCTTTCCATGGTTTACCCCAGACGCTTCACATGCCTTGATTCAATCCACTGACAGCACGTCAACCCCGGTATACCACATCGCTCCAATTCACTCTATTCCTTGCCCTCCTTTCACCCTCCTGCATGTTCAGGCCCAGATCACACAAAATCTTTTTCACTCCATCTTTCCACCTCCAATTTGGTCTCCCTCTTCTCCTCGTTCCCTCCACCTCCGACACATATATCCTCTTGGTCAATCTTTCCTCACTCATTCTCTCCATGTGCCCAAACCATTTCAAAACACCCTCTTCTGCTCTCTCAACCACGCTCTTTTTATTTCCACACATCTCTCTTACCCTTACGTTACTTACTCGATCAAACCACCTCACACCACACATTGTCCTCAAACATCTCATTTCCAGCACATCCATCCTCCTGCGCACAACTCTATCCATAGCCCACGCCTCGCAACCATACAACGTTGTTGGAACCACTATTCCTTCAAACATACCCATTTTTGCTTTCCGAGATAATGTTCTCGACTTCCAAACATTCTTCAAGGCTCCCAGAATTTTCGCCCCCTCCCCCACCCTATGATCCACTTCCGCTTCCATGGTTCCATCCGCTGCCAGATCCACTCCCAGATATCTAAAACACTTTACTTCCTCCAGTTTTTCTCCATTCAAACTTACCTCCCAATTGACTTGACCTTCAACCCTACTGTACCTAATAACCTTGCTCTCATTCACATTTACTCTTAACTTTCTTCTTCCACACACACACATATATATATATATATATATATATATATATATATATATATATATATATATATATATATATATATATATATATCGTAAAAGCTTTGCGGAAGATGAAAGCCAGCAAGGCAGCAGGTTTGGATGGTATTGCAGTGGAATTTATTAAAAAGGGGGTGACTGTATTATTGACTGGTTGGTAAGGTTATTTAATGTATGTATGACTCATGGTGAGGTGCCTGAGGATTGGCGGAATGCGTGCATAGTGCCATTGTACAAAGGCAAAGGGGATAAGAGTGAGTGCTCAAATTACAGAGGTATAAGTTTGTTGAGTATTCCTGGTAAATTATATGGGAGGGTATTGATTGAGAGGATGAAGGCATGTACAGAGCATCAGATTGGGGAAGAGCAGTGTGGTGTCAGAAGTGGTAGAGGATGTGTGGATCAGGTGTTTGCTTTGAAGAATGTATGTGAGAAATACTTAGAAAAGCAAATGGATCTGTATGTAGCATTTATGGATCTGGAGAAGGCATATGATAGAGTTGATAGAGATGCTCTGTGGAAGGTATTAAGAATATATGGTGTGGGAGGCAAGTTGTTAGAAGCAGTGAAAAGTTTTTATCGAGGATGTAAGGCATGTGTACGTGTAGGAAGAGAGGAAAGTGATTGGTTCTCAGTGAATGTAGGTTTGCGGCAGGGGTGTGTGATGTCTCATGGTTGTTTAATTTGTTTATGGATGGGGTTGTTAGGGAGGTGAATGCAAGAGTTTTGGAAAGAGGGGCAAGTATGAAGTCTGTTGGGGATGAGAGAGCTTGGGAAGTGAGTCAGTTGTTGTTCGCTGATGATACAGTGCTGGTGGCTGATTCATGTGAGAAACTGCAGAAGCTGGTGACTGAGTTTGGTAAAGTGTGTGAAGAAGAAAGTTAAGAGTAAATGTGAATAAAAGCAAGGTTATTAGGTACAGTAGGGTTGAGCGTCAAGTCAATTGGGAGGTAAGTTTGAATGGAGAAAAACTGGAGGAAGTAAAGTGTTTTAGATATCTGGGAGTGGATCTGGCAGCGGATGGAACCATCGAAGCGGAAGTGGATCATAGGGTGGGGGAGGGGGTGAAAATCCTGGGAGCCTTGAAGAATGTTTGGAAGTCGAGAACATTATCTCGGAAAGCAAAAATGGGTATGTTTGAAGGAATAGTGGTTCCAACAATGTTGTATGGTTGCGAGGCATGGGCTATGGATAGAGTTGTGCGCAGGAGGATGGATGTGCTGGAAATGAGATGTTTGAGGACAATGTGTGGTGTGAGGTGGTTTGATCGAGTAAGTAACGTAAGGGTAAGAGAGATGTGTGGAAATAAAAAGAGCGTGGTTGAGAGAGCAGAAGAGGGTGTTTTGAAATGGTTTGGGCACTTGGAGAGAATGAGTGAGGAAAGATTGACCAAGAGGATATATGTATCGGAGGTGGAGGGAACGAGGAGTAGTGGGAGACCAAATTGGAGGTGGAAAGATGGAGTGAAAAAGCTTTTGTGTGATCGGGGCCTGAACATGCAGGAGGGTGAAAGGAGGGCAAGGAATAGAGTGAATTGGATCGATGTGGTATACCGGGGTTGACGTGCTGTCAGTGGATTGAATCAGGGCATGTGAAGCGTCTGGGGTAAACCATGGAAAGCTGTGTAGGTATGTATATTTGCGTGTGTGGACGTATGTATATACATGTGCATGGGGGTGGGTTGGGCCATTTCTTTTGTCTGTTTCCTTGCGCTACCTCGCAAACGCGGGAGACAGCACATATATGTACCTATGTACCTATACATTTCAACGTATACAAACATACACATACACAGACATATACATATATTACTGCCTTCATAAATTCCCGTCACCACCCCACAACATGTGAAATGACAACCCCCTCCCCCCGCGCGTGTGCGAGGTAGCACTAGAAAAAGTCAAGAAAGGCCACATTCGTTTACACTCAGTCTCTAGCTGTCATGTATGATGCAATGAAACCACAGCTCCCTTTCCACATCCAGGCCCCACAAAACTTTCCATGGTTTACCCCAGATGCTTCTCATGACCTGGTTCAATCCACTGACAGCATCTCGACCCTAGTATACCACATCGTTCCAATTCACTCTATTCCTTGCACGCCTTTCACTCTATGTTCAGGCCCCGATTGCTCAAAATTTTTTTTCACTCCATCCTTCCACCTCCAGTTTGGTCTCCCACTTCTTGTTCCCTCCACCTCTGACATATATATCCTCTTTGTTAATCTTTCCTCACTCATTCTCTCCATGTGACCATACCATTTCAAAACACCTTCTGCTCTCTCAACCACACTCTTTCTATTACCACAAATCTCTCTTACCCTTTCATTACTTACTCGATCAAACCACCTCACACCACATATAGTCCTCAAACATCTCATTTCCAACACATCCACCCCCCTCCACACAACCCTATCTATAGCCCACACCTCACAACCATATAATATTGTTGGAACCAAGACGAGTCAGTAAAAAACAAGACAAGTGTTTGTAAAAAACTAATGATGTTAGTACTAAGGAAGAGCTTTGTGACAACAGTAGAGCTCAAGTCCAAAATATAGCCTCTGATTCACCATTCCACATAAGAGGGTCTATGCTTCTGCTGAAACAATACAGACCTAAAAGTCTGATATTTCAAGCAATAAAAGTGTTTTAACAATTGCTCAAGAAACAAATAATCAGAAATAACTATATCAGCAAAGACCATCAGCAATTTTTACAATGTATGAGAACATAATAAGCCACTAGCACACTATAAAACATATACAAAAGAGCATAAGGTGCAACAATATATCTTATCCTACTTTTGTTAAAGCATATGATAAGGTATAAAAAACAAATTATACTAGATAAAGTAGTGAAGCATAATATAAAAGCTAAGTTATGAGGAGGGATCACAGCAAGGGATCAAGTTTTTCACCAAAAAAAAAAAAAAAAAAAAAATCGAAGTAGTTGCAAAACTGACTTATGTATGAGAAAGTGGATGTTCTATCACAGGATTCCATTAAGATATTAGCTTCATTAATTTAAAATCATGATCTGACAGAATAAGAAGTAAAAGAAAAAACAGTAGGAAATTCTGCAGATGACACCACAGTCAGATGATAAGGACAGAACAGTGAGAAATACAAGATCTAAAAATAATATACAGATGGCTGGAGAATTCAGTAAAGGAAAATTTGACTTAAAAATCTTATGAGAAGATTGAGATTATAACAGTTACAATACAAACAGTAACAGTTATAAAATAAACGGAAACAAGAGAAAAGAAATTAGCAATGAAAACTAGCAACAGACCAAAAAGTAACCAAAAAAATGAAACGTTGGAATTTAGTGACTACAGTGAAAATTGTTTTATTACTCTATTTGAAATTCAGCGACAACAATGAAAATTTTTGTATTATCAAAAGGAGTGATAATAAGAATGTTCAATATGATAGATAAAAAATAAGATAAAAATATTTTGTGATTATAAAACATGACAGCTAGAGACTGAGTGTGAATGAATGTGGCCTTCGTTGTTTTTTCCTAGCGCTATTTCGCACACATGCGGGGGGAGGGGGTTGTTATTTCATGTGTGGCAGGGTGACGATGGGAATGAATAAAGGCAGACATGTACATGTGTATATATGTATATGTCTGTGTGTGTGTATATATATGTATATGTTGAGATGTAAAGGTATGTATATTTGCATGTGTGGACGTGTATGTATATACATGTGTATGTGGGTGGGTTGGGCCATTCTTTTCTCTGTTTCCTTGCACTACCTCACTAACACGGGAGACAGCGACAAAGCAAAATAAATAGTAAATTTTTTTTTTTTTTTTTTTTTTATACTTTGTCGCTGTCTCCCGCGTTTGCGAGGTAGCGCAAGGAAACAGACGAAAGAAATGGCCCAACCCCCCCCCCATACACATGTACATACACACGTCCACACCCGCAAATATACATACCTACACAGCTTTCCATGGTTTACCCCAGACGCTTCACATGCCTTGATTCAATCCACTGACAGCACGTCAACCCCTGTATACCACATCGCTCCAATTCACTCTATTCCTTGCCCTCCTTTCACCCTCCTGCATGTTCAGGCCCCGATCACACAAAATCTTTTTCACTCCATCTTTCCACCTCCAATTTGGTCTCCCTCTTCTCCTCGTTCCCTCCACCTCCGACACATATATCCTCTTGGTCAATCTTTCCTCACTCATTCTCTCCATGTGCCCAAACCATTTCAAAACACCCTCTTCTGCTCTCTCAACCACGCTCTTTTTATTTCCACACATCTCTCTTACCCTTACGTCACTTACTCGATCAAACCACCTCACACCACACATTGTCCTCAAACATCTCATTTCCAGCACATCCATCCTCCTGCGCACAACTCTATCCATAGTAAAATAAAATAAATAAAAACAAATTTGAATTTCCATATCAAAAAAGAGAAGAGTTAGAAGTAACATGACTGCAACCTTAAGTTTTTGAGCCAGACTGATGATGTACAAAGTGCACAGTTCTCTGTAGGGATAAGGCAACCCCAGGGCATGTATGAAATAAGAACAATAGATGTAAAGTATTTTTACAATATGAGTATGTAGAGTATGTCGTGCTGTCTGCTCACAAAGAAACTCACATAAATAACGTAAGAAAATAAGAGACATCTCGCAAGCTAAATTGAGGAAATGACACATACAAATTGTCATGAAGATCTGAGGAAAATGGATCTCTAGAGTCTTTAAAGAGGAGGAAAACATATATTCTGAGGATGGGGAAAAAGAATACTTCCCACGCATTCCTCATGTGTCGTAGAAGGCGACTAAAGGGGGCGGGAGTGGGGAGCTGGAAACCCTCCCCTCCTTGTACTTTAACTTTCTAAACGGGGAAACAGAAGAAGGAGTCACGCGGGGAGTGCTCATCCTCCTCGAAGGCTCAGATTGGGGTGTCTAAATGTGTGTGGATGTAACCAAGATGAGAAAAAAGGAGAGATAGGAAGTATGTTTGAGGAAAGGAACCTGGATGTTTTGGCTCTGAGTGAAACGAAGCTCAAGGGTAAAGGGGAAGAGTGGTTTGGGAATGTCTTGGGAGCAAAGTTCGGGGTTAATGAGTGGACAAGAGCAAGGGAAGGAGTAGCACTACTCCTGAAACAGGAGTGGTGGGAGTATGTGATAGAGTCTAAGAAAGTAAACTCTAGATTGATATAGGTAAAACTGAAAGTGGATGGAGAGAGATGGGTGATTATTGGTGCATATGCACCTGGGCATGAGAAGAAAGATCATGAGAGGCAAGTATTTTGGGAGCAGCTGAGTGAGTGTGTCAGTAGACCGGGTTATAGTGATGGGTGATTTGAATGCAAAGGTGAGTAATGTGGCAGTTGAGGGAACAATTGGTGTACATGGGGTGTTCAGTATTGTAAACGGAAATGGTGAAGAGCTTGTAGATTTATGTGCTGAAAAAGGACTGGTGATTGGGAATACCTGGTTTAAAAAGAGAAATATACATAAGTATATGTATGTAAGTAAGAGAGATGGCCAGAGAGTGTTATTGGATTACGTGTTAATTGATAGGCGCGCAAAAGAGAGACTTTTGGATGTTAATGTGCTGAAAGGTGCAACTGGAGGGATGTCTGATCATCATCTTGGGGAGGCGAAGGTGAAGATTTATAGAGGTTTTCAGAAAAGAAGAGAGAATGTTGGGGTGAAGAGAGTGGTGAGAGTAAGTGAGCTTGGGAAGGGCATTTGTGTGAGGAAGTACCAGGAGAGACTGAGTACAAAATGGACAAAGGTGAGAACAAGGGATGTAAGGGGAGTGGGGGTGGAATGGGATGTATTTAGGGTTTACGGAAGCAGTGATGGCTTGCACAAAAGATGCTTGTGGCATGAGAAGCATGGGAGGTGGGCAGATTAGAAAGGGTAGTGAGTGGTGGAATGGAGAAGTAAGATTATTAGTGAAAGAGAAGAGAGAGGCATTTGGACAATTTTTGCAGGGAAATAATGCAAATGACTGGGAGATGTATTAAAGAAAGAGGCAGGAGGTCACGAGAAAGGTGGAAGAGGTGAAAAAGAGGGCAAAAGAGAGTTGGGGAGAGAGTATTATTAAATTTTAGGGAGAATAAAACGATGTTTTGGAAGGAGGTAAATAAAGTGTGTAAGACAAGGAAACAAATGGGAACATCAGTGAAGGGGCTAATGGGGAGGTGATAGCAAGTAGTGGTGATGTGAGAAGGAGATGGAGTGAGTATTTTGAAGGTTTGTTGAATGTGTTTGATGATAGAGTGGCAGATATAGGGTGTTTTGATCGAGGTGGTGTGCAAAGTGAGAGGGTTAGGGAGAATGGTTTGGTAAACAGAGAAGAGGTAGTTAAAGCTTTGCGGAAGATGAAAGCCGGCAAGGCAGCGGGTTTGGATGGTATTGCAGTGGAATTTTGTAAAAAAGGGGGTGACTGTATTGCTGACTGGTTGGTAAGGTTATTTAATGTATGTATGACTCATGGTGAGATGCCTGAGGATTGACGGAATGTTTGCATAGTGCCAAAGGGGATAAGAGTGAGTGCTGAAATTACAGAGGTATAAGTTTGTTTAGTATTCCTAGGAAATTATATGGGAGGGTATTGACAGAGGGTGAAGGCATGTACAGAGCATCGGATTGGGGAAGAGCAGTGTGGTTTCAGAAGTGTTAGAGGATGTGTGGATCAGGCGTTTGCTTTGAAGAATGTATGTGAGAAATACTTAGAAAAGCAAATGGATTTGTATGTAGCATTTATGGATCTTGAGAAGGCATATAATAGAGTTGATAGAGATGCCCTGTGGAAGGTATTAAGAATATATGGTGTGGGAGGCAAGTTGTTAGAAGCAGTGAAAAGTTTTTATCGAGGATGTAAGGCATGTGTACGAGTAGGAAGAGAGGAAAGTGATTGGTTCTCAGTGATGTGTCCATGGTTGTTTAATTTGTTTATGGATGGATTTCTTAGGGAGGTGAATGCAAGAGTTTTGGAAAGAGGGGCAAGTATGCTGTCCAAACCATTTCAATACACACTCTTCTGCTCTCTCAACGACACTCTTTTTATTACCAAACATCTCCTTGTATTAACTTTCTAAAATGGGAAACAGAAGAAGGAGTCACGCGGGGAGTGATCATCCTCCTCGAAGGCTCAGAGTGGGGTGCCTAAATGTGTGTGGATGTAACCAAGATGTGAAAAAAGGAGAGATAGGTAGTATGTTTGAGGAAAGGAACCTGGATGTTTTGGCTCTGAGTGAAACGAAGCTCAAGGGTAAAGGGGAAGAGTGGTTTGGAAATGTCTGGGGAGTGAAGTCAGGGGTTAGTGAGAGGACAAGAGCAAGGGAAGGAGTAGCAATACTCCTTAAACAGGAGTTGTGGGAGTATGTGATAGAATGTAAGAAAGTAAATTCTCGATTAATATGGGTAAAATTGAAAGTTGATGGAGAGAGGTGGGTGATTATTGGTGCATATGCACCTGGGCATGAGAAGAAAGATCATGAGAGGCAAGTGTTTTGGGAGCAGCTGAATGAGTGTGTTAGCGGTTTTGATGCAAGAGACCGGGTTATAGTGATGAGTGATTTGAATGCAAAGGTGAGTAATGTGGCAGTTGAGGGAATAATTGGTATGCATGGGGTGTTCAGTGTTGTAAATGGAAATGGTGAAGAGCTTGTAGATTTATGTGCTGAAAAAGGACTGATGATTGGGAATACCTGGTTTAAAAAGCGAGATATACATAAGTATACTTATGTAAGTAGGAGAGATGGCCAGAGAGCGTTATTGGATTACGTGTTAATTGACAGGCGTGCGAAAGAGAGACTTTTGGATGTTAATGTGCTGAGAGGTGCAACTGGAGGGTTGTCTGATCATTATCTTGTGGAGGCTAAGGTGAAGATTAGTATGGGTTTTCAGAAAAGAGGAGTGAATGTTGGGGTGAAGAAGGTGGTGAGAATAAGTGAGCTTGGGAAGGAGACCTGTGTGGGGAAGTACCAGGAGAGACTGTGTACAGAATGGAAAAAGGTGAGAACAATGGAAGTAAGGGGAGTGGGGGAGGAATGGGATGTATTTAGGGAATCAGTGATGGATTGCGCAAAAGATGCTTGTGGCATGAGAAGAGTGGGAGGTGGGCTGTTTAGAAAGGGTAGTGAGTGGTGGGATGAAGAAGTAAGAGTATTAGTGAAAGAGAAGAGAGAGGCATTTGGACGATTTTTGCAGGGAAAAAATGCAATTGAGTGGGAGAAGTATAAAAGAAAGAGACAGGAGGTCAAGAGAAAGGTGCAAGAGGTGAAAAAAAGGGCAAATGAGAGTTGGGGTGAGAGACTATCAGTAAATTTTAGGGAGAATAAAAAGATGTTCTGGAAGGAGGTAAATAGGGTGCGTAAGACAAGGGAGCAAATGGGAACTTCAGTGAAGGGCGTAAATGGGGAGGTGATAACAAGTAGTGGTGATGTGAGAAGGAGATGGAATGAGTATTTTGAAGGTTTGTTGAATGTGTCTGATGACAGAGTGGCAGATATAGGGTGTTTTGGTCGAGGTGGTGTGCAAAGTGAGAGGGTTAGGGAAAATGATTTGGTAAACAGAGAAGAGGTAGTAAAAGCTTTGCGGAAGATGAAAGCCGGCAAGGCAGCAGGTTTGGATGGTATTGCAGTGGAATTTATTAAAAAAGGGGGTGACTGTATTGTTGACTGGTTGGTAAGGTTATTTAATGTATGTATGACTCATGGTGAGGTGCCTGAGGATTGGCGGAATGCGTGCATAGTGCCATTGTACAAAGGCAAAGGGGATAAGAGTGAGTGCTCAAATTACAGAGGTATAAGTTTGTTGAGTATTCCTGGTAAATTATATGGGAGGGTATTGATTGAGAGGGTGAAGGCATGTACAGAGCATCAGATTGGGGAAGAGCAGTGCGGTTTCAGAAGTGGTAGAGGATGTGTGGATCAGGTGTTTGCTTTGAAGAATGTATGTGAGAAATACTTAGAAAAGCAAATGGATTTGTATGTAGCATTTATGGATCTGGAGAAGGCATATGATAGAGTTGATAGAGATGCTCTGTGGAAGGTATTAAGAATATATGGTGTGGGAGGCAAGTTGTTAGAAGCAGTGAAAAGTTTTTATCGAGGATGTAAGGCATGTGTACGTGTAGGAAGAGAGGAAAGTGATTGGTTCTCAGTGAATGTAGGTTTGCGGCAGGGGTGTGTGATGTCTCCATGGTTGTTTAATTTGTTTATGGATGGGGTTGTTAGGGAGGTGAATGCAAGAGTCCTGGAAAGAGGGGCAAGTATGAAGTCTGTTGGGGATGAGAGAGCCTGGGAAGTGAGTCAGTTGTTGTTCGCTGATGATACAGCGCTGGTGGCTGATTCATGTGAGAAACTGCAGAAGCTGGTGACTGAGTTTGGTAAAGTGTGTGGAAGAAGAAAGTTAAGAGTAAATGTGAATAAGAGCAAGGTTATTAGGTACAGTAGGGTTGAGGGTCAAGTCAATTGGGAGGTAAGTTTGAATGGAGAAAAACTGGAGGAAGTGAAGTGTTTTAGATATCTGGGAGTGGATCTGTCAGCGGATGGAACCATGGAAGCGGAAGTGGATCATAGGGTGGGGGAGGGGGCGAAAATTTTGGGAGCCTTGAAAAATGTGTGGAAGTCGAGAACATTATCTCGGAAAGCAAAAATGGGTATGTTTGAAGGAATAGTGGTTCCAACAATGTTGTATGGTTGCGAGGCGTGGGCTATGGATAGAGTTGTGCGCAGGAGGATGGATGTGCTGGAAATGAGATGTTTGAGGACAATGTGTGGTGTGAGGTGGTTTGATCGAGTAAGTAACGTAAGGGTAAGAGAGATGTGTGGAAATAAAAAGAGCGTGGTTGAGAGAGCAGAAGAGGGTGTTTTGAAATGGTTTGGGCACATGGAGAGAATGAGTGAGGAAAGATTGACCAAGAGGATATATGTGTCGGAGGTGGAGGGAACGAGGAGAAGAGGGAGACCAAATTGGAGGTGGAAAGATGGAGTGAAAAAGATTTTGTGTGATCGGGGCCTGAACATGCAGGAGGGTGTAAGGAGGGCAAGGAATAGAGTGAATTGGAGCGATGTGGTATACAGGGGTTGACGTGCTGTCAGTGGAGTGAATCAAGGCATGTGAGGCGTCTGGGGTGGACCATGGAAAGCTGTGTAGGTATGTATACACGTGTGTGGACATGTGTATGTACATGTGTATGGGGGGGGGGGGGTTGGGCCATTTCTTTCGTCTGTTTCCTTGCGCTACCTCGCAGACGCGGGAGACAGCGACAAAGTATAAAAAAAAAAAAAAAAAAAAAAAATCTCTCTTACCCTTACATTACTTACTCGATCAAACCATTTCACACCACATATTGTCCTCAAACATCTCATTTCCAGCACATCCACCCTCCTTCACACAACTCTATCTATAGCCCATGCCTCGCAACCATATAACTTTGTTGGAACACTATTCCTTCAAACATATCCATTTTTGCTTTCCGAGATAATGTTCTCACCTTCCACACGTTTTTCAACGCTCCCAGAACTTTCGCCCCCTCCCCCACCCTATGATTCACTTCCGCTTCCATGGTTCCATCCGCTGCCAGATCCAAGCCCACATATCTAAAACACTTCACTTCCTCCAGTTTTTTCCAATCAAACTTACCTCCCAATTGACTTGTCCCTCAACCCTACTGTACCTAATAACCTTGCTCTTTTTCACATTTACTCTCAGCTTTCTTCTTTCACACACTTTACCAAACTCAGTCACCAGCTTCTGCAGTTTCTCATCCAAATCAGCCACCAGTGCTGTATCATCAGCAAACAACAACTGACTCACTTCCCAATTTCTCTCATCCACAACACACAGCATACTTGCCCCTCTTTCCAAAACTCTTGCATTCACCTCCCTAAGAACTCCATCCATAAACAAATTAAACAACCATGGAGACATCACTGAGAACCAATCACTTTCCTCTCTTCCTACTCGTACACATGCCTTACATCCTTGATAAGAACTTTTCACTGCTTCTAACAACTTGTCTCCCACACCATATATTCTTAATACCTTTCACAGAGCATCTCTATCAACTCTCATATGTCTTCTCCAGATCCATAAGTGCCGCATAGAAATCCATTTGCTTTTCTAAGTATTTCTCACATACATTCTTCAAAGCAAACACCTCATCCACACATTCTCTACCACTTCTGAAACCACACTGCTCTTCCCCAATCTGATGCTCTGTACATGCCTTCACCCTCTCAATCAAAACATATGACCTATTAATATATAACCCAGACCTTTTATGGGGCTCTGGCAACATCAAGGCTGCAGTCCATTCCGGAGAGAAATGGACTCCTTTGGAGTGAGAAGGCCCTTAATGAAACAGTGCTTCACTCCATCTGCTGGTATGGAATCCTACCTGAATATGTTTGCATATGATGTAAAAGTTAGGAGGGAAATGTAAAACGAAGTGGACTACATCTAGTAAGAAGGGGAACTTGACAGACTCCAAATTTGGTCTGATAAATGGTTGATAAAATTCTACCTGAATAAATGTACAGTGAGGATGGGACACTCTGAAAAAAGATATTTATATAAATATTTTTATACAGAATATAAGCTGCAGGAATCTAAATGTGACAGAGAACTGGAAGTCAACATCATGCCTAACATGTCACAAGAGTCCCACCTTAAAGGAATAGATAAAGAAACCAACTGTCTGCTGGTAAACATTAAAGTTCAGGGACAAGGCTTATATGAGGCCAAAACTAGAAAATGCTTCTCAATTTGGCACTATATCTATAGAAACACAAGGAGCTAACAGCTAAGGTCCTGAGAGGGGCAACAAACATCATACCAGAGTTGAAGGAGCTGTGAATTACAGGTAAAGGGTAGTGGCCTTGTATTTGCTTATCAAAAAAGAAGAGTGAGGGGTAACCTGATTGTAAACTTTAAGTTTTTAAGCCAGAGTGATGATGTATTAAGTGGCTAGTTCTCTGTAAGGATTAAGCAATCACAGGACACAAATGAAATTGAAAAATAAACAAAAAGTATTTTTACAGTATAAGAGTGGGCTAATGGGGAGGTGATAACAAGTAGTGGTGATGTGAGAAGGAGATGGAGTGAGTATTTTGAAGGTTTGTTGAATGTGTTTGATGATAGAGTGGCAGATATAGGGTGTTTTGGTTGAGGTGGTGTGCAAAGTGAGGGTTAGGGAAAATGATTTGGTAAACAGAGAAGAGGTAGTAAAAGCTTTGCGGAAGATGAAAGCCGGCAAGGCAGCAGGTTTGGATGGTATTGCAGTGGAATCTATTAAAAAAGGGGGTGACTGTATTGTTGACTGGTTGGTAAGGTTATTTAATGTATGATGATTCATGGTGAGGTGCCTGAGGATTTGCGGAATGCATGCACAGTGCCATTGTACAAAGGCAATGGGGATAAGAGTGAGTGCTCAAATTACAGAGGTATAAGTTTGTTGAGTATTCCTGGTAAAGTATATGGGAGGGTATTGATTGAGAGGGTGATGGCATGTACAGAGCATCAGATTGGGGAAGAGCAGTGTGGTTTCAGAAGTGGTAGAGGATGTGTGGATCAGGTGTTTGCTTTGAAGAATGTATGTGAGAAATACTTAGAAAAGCAAATGGATTTGTATGTAGCATTTATGGATCTGGAGTAGGCATATGATAGAGTTGATAGAGATGCTCTGTGGAAGGTAATAAGAATATATGGTGTGGGAGGCAAGTTGTTAGAAGCAGTGAAAAGTTTTTATCGAGGATGTAAGGCATGTGTACATGTAGGAAGAGAGGAAAGTGATTGGTTCTCAGTGAATGTAGGTTTGCAGCAGGGGTGTGTGATGTCTCCATGGTTGTTTAATTTGTTTATGGATGGCATTGTTAGGGAGGTGAATGCAAGAGT
The DNA here is from genome assembly GCF_036320965.1 of Panulirus ornatus. Taxonomy (NCBI): domain Eukaryota; kingdom Metazoa; phylum Arthropoda; class Malacostraca; order Decapoda; family Palinuridae; genus Panulirus; species Panulirus ornatus. The sequence continues at coordinate 62,574,809 of NC_092226.1, forward strand.
TTTGGAAAGAGGGGCAAGTATGAAGTCTGTTGGGGATGAGAGAGCTTGGGAAGTGAGTCAGTTGTTGTTCACTGATGATACAGCGCTGGTGGCTGATTCATGTGAGAAACTGCAGAAGCTGGTGACTGAGTTTGGTAAAGTGTGTGAAAGAAGAAAGTTAAGAGTAAATGTGAATAAGAGCAAGGTTATTAGGTACAGTAGGGTTGAGGATCAAGTCAACTGGGAGGTGAGTTTGAATGGAGAAAAACTGGAGGAAGTGAAGTGTTTTAGATATCTGGGAGTGGATCTGGCAGCGGATGGAACCATGGAAGCGGAAGTGGATCATAGGGAGGGGGAGGGGGCGAAAATTCTGGGAGCCTTGAAGGATGTGTGGAAGTCGAGAACATTATCTCGGAAAGCAAAAATGGGTATGTTTGAAGGAATAGTGGTTCCAACAATGTTGTATGGTTGCGAGGCGTGGACTATGGATAGAGTTGTGCGCAGGAGGATGGATGTGCTGGAAATGAGATGTTTGAGGACAATGTGTGGTGTGAGGTGGTTTGATCGAGTAAGTAACGTAAGGGTAAGAGAGATGTGTGGAAATAAAAAGAGCGTGGTTGAGAGAACAGAAGAGGGTGTTTTGAAATGGTTTGGTCACATGGAGAGAATGAGTGAGGAAAGATTGACCAAGAGGATATATGTGTCGGAGGTGGAGGGAACGAGGAGAAGAGGGAGACCAAATTGGAGGTGGAAAGATGGAGTGAAAAAGATTTTGTGTGATCGGGGCCTGAACATGCAGGAGGGTGAAAGGAGGGCAAAGAATAGAGTGAATTGGAGCGATGTGGTATACCGGGGTTGACGTGCTGTCAGTGGATTGAATCAAGGCATGTGTATGGGGGTGGGTTGGGCCATTTCTTTCGTCTGTTTCCTTGCGCTACCTCGCAAACGCGGGAGACAGCGAAAAAAAAAAAAAAATTGAGATGTATGGGTATGTATATTTGCGTGTGTGGACGTGTATGTATATGCATGTGTATGGGGGTGGGTTGAGCCATTTCTTTCGTCTGTTTCCTTGCGCTACCTTGCAAACACAGGAGACAGCGACAAAGCAAAATAATAATTATAAAAGAGTGGGGGATGAATGAATGAGGACATAACAAATGCTAAAACATACAGAAATTCAAAAAGTTGTATGCGAGATGAGAAGGTTCAAAAGATGGGGTTCGTTGAGTGTAACACTCCCTTCCCATACAATATAGATAGTTAACCACACATATACACAGGTATCAGTGGTACAAAGGTCTCCTCTAATAGACCAACAGAAATTCAAGAATAAGCAAACAAACTTTTCTTATAACTCACCTTAATGCAATTTTCTTCAAATGTTAAATATCTTTTCAAAGTTTTTATACAAAAACAGGCCTTCACAGGTTTATCAGCAATGAACATAAAGAATTCAATGAACATAAAGAATTCCAACAATCAGGAGTGTTGAAAAAGACACCACAATTGCTCATGCTCAAGTTGCTAATGGCTGCATAATAATCCTGTCATGCAGTAGCCTGCCTTGCATTACACTCTCTAGATAATGTCAGAGGCAAACAAACAGCCAGCTCCTCGGAGTAAAAAATGAAAGGAATGTCTATAGAAGTGTCCTCAAAGACACTATACTCTTTTTCATCTGTTGATGATCAGCCTTACTGAAAGTTGACTTCAAACCCCTGGTGTAACCATTTGTTAGTGCAGTCTAGTACCACTAGTCTTTTCTTACACAATATCAATAAATTTTTTGGGGGGTGGGGGGATACAGGTGAACAACAGAAATATGCCAAGACATGTTTTGGTCTAGGTGGTGGGCAAAGTGAGAGGGTTAGGGAAAATGATTTGGTAAACAGAGAAGAGGTAGTAAAAGCTTTGCGGAAGATGAAAGCCGGCAAGGCAGCAGGTTTGGATGGTATTGCAGTGGAATTTATTAAAAAAGGGGGTGACTGTATTATTGACTGGTTGGTAAGGTTATTTAATGTATGTATGACTCATGGTGAGGTGCCTGAGGATTGGCGGAATGCTTGCATAGTGCCATTGTACAAAGGCAAAGGGGATAAGAGTGAGTGCTCAAATTTCAGAGGTATAAGTTTGTTGAGTATTCCTGGTAAATTATATGGGAGGGTATTGATTGAGAGAGTGAAGGCATGTACAGAGCATCAGATTGGGGAAGAGCAGTGTGGTTTCAGAAGTGGTAGAGGATGTGTGGATCAGGTGTTTGCTTTGAAGAATGTATGTGAGAAATACTTAGAAAAGCAAATGGATTCGTATGTAGCATTTATGGATCTGGAGAAGGTATATGATAGAGTTGATAGAGATGCTCTGTGGAAGGTATTAAGAGTATATGGTGTGGGAGGCAAGTTGTTAGAAGCAGTGAAAAGTTTTTATCGAGGATGTAAGGCATGTGTACGTGTAGGAAGAGAGGAAAGTGATTGGTTCTCAGTGAATGTAGGTTTGCGGCAGGGGTGTGTGATGTCTCCATGGTTGTTTAATTTGTTTATGGATGGGGTTGTTAGGGAGGTGAATGCAAGAGTTTTGGAAAGAGGGGCAAGTATGAAGTCTGTTGTGATGAGAGAGCTTGGGAAGTGAGTCAGTTTTTGTTCGGTGATGATACAGCGCTGGTGGCTGATTCATGTGAGAAACTGCAGAAGCTGGTGACTGAGTTTGGTAAAGTGTTTGAAAGAAGAAAGTTAAGAGTAAATGTGAATAAGAGCAAGGTTATTAGGTACAGTAGGGTTGAGGGTCAAGTCAATTGGGAGGTAAGTTTGAATGGAGAAAAACTGGAGGAAGTAAAGTGTTTTAGATATCTGGGAGTGGATCTGGCAGCGGATGGAACCATGGAAGCGGAAGTGGATCATAGGGTGGGGGAGGGGGCGAAAATCCTGGGAGCCTTGAAGAATGTTTGGAAGTCGAGAACATTATCTCGGAGAGCAAAAATGGGTATGTTTGAAGGAATAGTGGTTCCAACAATGTTGTATGGTTGCGAGGCGTGGGCTATGGATAGAGTTGAGCGCAGGAGGATGGATGTGCTGGAAATGAGATGTCTGAGGACAATGTGTGGTGTGAAGTGGTTTGATCGAGTAAGTAACGTAAGGGTAAGAGAGATGTGTGGAAATAAAAAGAGCGTGGTTGAGAGAGCAGAAGAGGGTGTTTTGAAATGGTTTGGGCACATGAAGAAATGAGTGAGGAAAGATTGACCAAGAGGATATATGTGTCAGAGGTGGAGGGAACGAGGAGAAGTGGGAGACCAAACTGGAGGTGGAAAGATGGAGTGAAAAAGATTTTGTGTGATCGGGGCCTGAACATGCAGGAGGGTGAAAGGAGGGCAAGGAATAGAGTGAATTGGATCGATGTGGTATACCGGGGTTGACGTGCTGTCAGTGGATTGAATCAGGGCATGTGAAGCGTCTGGGGTAAACCATGGAAAGCTGTGTAGGTATGTATATTTGCGTGTGTGGACGTATGTATATACATGTGTATGGGGGTGGGTTGGGCCATTTCTTTCGTCTGTTTCCTTGCGCTACCTCGCAAACGCGGGAGACAGCGGCAGAAAAAAAAAAAAAATGATTAGCAGAAAGTTGGATCTATGTGCATGTCACTCCCTGCCCCTTCAGAAGAACTGTTCCAGCATACTCCAAGTTCAAGCTGCCAATATCAAGTTTGAGAGTTTACTGTACTGAAGTTGGTTAGTCTGCATATTGAAATACCAGTGACCTTAACAGTAACACTTTCAACACAGTAAAGAAATTCGAAGAGTACTCAAGTAATGGAGGAGCATAAGGTAGAAGTAGGTTTAAGCTGAAAATAGTAACTCTCGAGATAGTTTACTATAGTGAATTTGGTTAGTCTGCATATTCATGTAACACAGACCTTAAGAGTAACACTTTCAACACAGAGTACTCCAAGTAATGCAGAAGCATTAGGCAGAAAGAGTAGGAAGGAATATTAAGCAGGAGCACTACACAGAAGTAGTCAAGTAGGAGCCTCTGCAAACACTGTGCTAGATTTGCCCTTTGCCTATTCAGGATGAGGCAATGAAGGTTAAGAAGCAACACTGGAGTTCACTAGTGATGGAGACTCTATTGCCATGGCCACCCCCTTACGGGAGTTCCAGGTGGGAACAGGCATTAGAGACACAGACAGGGAACAGGCATTAGTTGTTAGAGATATAGATAGACAGATAGTCTACAGAAGAGAGAAAGAGCAGAGACAATGTTTCGTAGGGAAAGTGAATTAAGTTTTGAAGTCACACTGCAAGAACTGGTGCGTGGGAGTATTCTGAACTCAAGCAGCAGTGGAGAGAATGTGGCAGGTTTTGTGGTCAGATTGGAAGAACTGGTACAGTAAGTCATACTGCTTTAGGCTCACTCCTGTCAAGTACGAACACGAGCTAGAATCTTCCCAGATGTGACAGCATTACTCTCGTAAGGATGGTTCAATCTGTATATGATTGGAATAACTGCTCAAAAGCCAAGTGTTCAGCATATGAAAAAGACTTCTGGCTTTTTGTGGTGGGTTTATAACAATATGTTCAGTAATACATGAAACATGTAACATGGGAAAACTAAGAAAAGTACCTGTGTGATCCAAAGTTATCATCCCCCTGTGTACTAGTTCTTTCCATTTGGCGGTAGTGAGTATTGGGGTTGAGGTGGTGGCTGTAGTATGGTGCAGCACTCTGAAAGATCCCTGTCTTCTTTACGGCCCAGTATGCAATTTCAGAAAGACGGCTCATCACATTCTCATCTTTCCTGACAAAAAAAAAAAGGATAAATCTTTTTCACTAAAGAGGTGGGTGAATAAAATGCATCAACAATGGTCATATGGTAATTTGTGCTCACAATCCTAAAAAAAAAAGTTTTCATTTCACTGGTGGAGGTTATTATTTGGACAAGTAAAATCAAATGACACATATATGTATGCAAATTAAAATGAAAACATCCAGCTCACTAATTTACCCTTTACAATACGTCTGTCCTTAATGCTATACTACATCATAAGTACCTTCCCTTCCATAGGAATTTCTCTCCTAATCTTCGAATAATTTGATTGCCATGAATCTCTGCAATCTTTTACATGGACATAATATCTGAACTCAAGTCCTGTGACATGACTTTTTTCCAAATAAGCCTTTTACTACAAAATTCTATAACTAGTTCATCCTTTTCTGCATACTTTCTCACACATTCTTTAAAGCAAACACCTGATTCACACATCCTCTACCACTTATGAAACCACATTGTTCCTCCCTAGTCTGATGCTCTGTACATGCCTTCACCCTCTTACTCAGTCTCTCCCATGCAACTTACCAGGTAAATACACTCAACAAACTTATACCTCCATAGTTTGAACACTCATCTTTATCCCTTTCGCCTTTATACAGTGGCACTATACATGCATTCTGCCAATCCTCAGGCACTTTACCATGATCTATACATATACTGAAAATGCAAGGTAGTAGGCAGCCAATAACCAGGGAGGTATATTACCAGCACTACCTGCCTGGGTACTGGGAGGGTCAGTGATGGCTACGTAGTGAGCATACACTTCGGTGTTGTCAAGTTACATTCCTCTGACCCAGGTAGCTGTCTTTTCTTTCTGCCTCATCCACATGTGTACTGCTGGCATTCTGTCCACAAACATACAATCTCTGCATGTCACACATAACACTTGACATCACTCACACAACTTATTCTTCATGAATCTAGATTTTTCTGCAATGATTTCTATTCATTAGCCTTACCTTTTGGCAAAATGGAAGGAGCAATAGACAGAAGTAGTAGGTATGTACATCAAACAGAAACAACAGGTAGAAATAGTGGGTAGGAATATTAGGTAGGAGCAACAGGTAGAAGTAGTAGATTGGAATATTAGGTAAAGTATTCGATAAGAACAATAGGTTGGAGCCTCTGGCCTGTTAAAAGTGAAGCACTAAATGCTAAAGAAGTGGCACTGGAGTTTACCAATTATGGAGACCCTTTTGCCATGGCCATCCCCTTGAGGGAGTTCCTGAAGGAAATGGACATCAGAGATGTATAAAAGAAAGAGACAGGAGGTCAAGAGAAAGGTGCAAGAGGTGAAAAAAAAGGGCAAATGAGAGTTGGGGTGAGAGAGTATCATTAAATTTTAGGGAGAATAAAAAGATGTTCTGGAAGGAGGTAAATAAAGTGCGTAAGACAAGGGAGCAAATGGGAACTTCAGAAGGGCGCAAATGGGGAGGTGATAACAAGTAGTGGTGATGTGAGAAGGAGATGGAGTGAGTATTTTGAAGGTTTGTTGAATGTGTTTGATGATAGAGTGGCAGATATAGGGTGTTTTGGTCGAGGTGGTGTGCAAAGTGAGAGGGTTAGGGAAAATGATTTGGTAAACAGAGAAGAGGTAGTGAAAGCTTTGCGGAAGATGAAAGCCGGCAAGGCAGCAGGTTTGGATGGTATTGCAGTGGAATTTATTAAAAAAGGGGGTGACTGTATTGTTGACTGGTTGGTAAGGTTATTTAATGTATGTATGACTCATGGTGAGGTGCCTGAGGATTGGTGGAATGCATGCATAGTGCCATTGTACAAAGGCAAAGGGGATAAGAGTGAGTGCTCAAATTACAGAGGTATAAGTTTGTTGAGTATTCCTGGTAAATTATATGGGAGGGTATTGATTGAGAGGGTGAAGGCACGTACAGAGCATCAGATTGGGGAAGAGCAGTGTGGTTTCAGAAGTGGTAGAGGATGCGTGGATCAGGTGTTTGCTTTGAAGAATGTATGTGAGAAATACTTAGAAAAGCAAATGGATTTGTATGTAGCATTTATGGATCTGGAGAAGGCATATGATAGAGTTGATAGAGATGCTCTGTGGAAGGTATTAAGAATATATGGTGTGGGAGGAAAGTTGTTAGAAGCAGTGAAAAGTTTTTATCGAGGATGTAAGGCATGTGTACGTGTAGGAAGAGAGGAAAGTGATTGGTTCTCAGTGAATGTAGGTTTGCGGCAGGGGTGTGTGATGTCTCCATGGTTGTTTAATTTGTTTATGGATGGGGTTGTTAGGGAGGTAAATGCAAGACTTTTGGAAAGAGGGGCAAGTATGAAGTCTGTTGGGGATGAGAGAGCTTGGGAAGTGAGTCAGTTGTTGTTCGCTGATGATACAGTGCTGGTGGCTGATTCATGTGAGAAACTGCAGAAGCTGGTGACTGAGTTTGGTAAAGTGTGTGGAAGAAGAAAGTTAAGAGTAAATATGAATAAGAGCAAGGTTATTAGGTACAGTAGGGTTGAGGGTCAAGTCAATTGGGAGGTGAGTTTGAATGGAGAAAAACTGGAGGAAGTGAAGTGTTTTAGATATCTGGGAGTGGATCTGGCAGTGGATGGAACCATGGACGCGGAAGTGGATCATAGGGTGGGGGAGGGGGCGAAAACTCTGGGGGCCTTGAAGAATGTGTGGAAGTCGAGAACATTATCTCGGAAAGCAAAAATGGGTATGTTTGAAGGAATAGTGGTTCCAACAATGTTGTATGGTTGCGAGGCGTGGGCTATGGATAGAGTTGTGCGCAGGAGGATGGATGTGCTGGAAATGAGATGTTTCAGGACAATGTGTGGTGTGAGGTGGTTTGATCGAGTGAGTAACGTAAGGGTAAGAGAGATGTGTGGAAATAAAAAGAGTGTGGTTGAGAGAGCAAAAGAGGGTGTTTTGAAGTGGTTTGGGCACATGGAGAGAATGAGTGAGGAAAGATTGACCAAGAGGATATATGTGTCGGAGGTGGAGGGAACGAGGAGAAGTGGGAGACCAAATTGGAGGTGGAAAGATGGAGTGAAAAAGATTTTGTGTGATCGGGGCCTGAACATGCAGGAGGGTGAAAGGAGGGCAAGGAATAGAGTGAATTGGAGCGATGTGGTATACCGGGGTTGACGTGCTGTCAGTGGATTGAATCAAGGCATGTGAAGCGTCTGGGGTAAACCATGGAAAGCTGTGTAGGTATGTATATTTGTGTGTGTGGACGTATGTATATACATGTGTATGGGGGTGGGTTGGGCCATTTCTTTCGTCTGTTTCCTTGCGCTACCTCGCAAACGCGGGAGACAGCGACAAAGTATAATAAAAAATATATAAAATAATGATAGATAGATGTGAATGGTGGGATGGAGAAGTAAGACTGTTAGTGAAAGAGACGAGAGAGGCGTTTGGACGATTTTTGCAGGGAAGTAGTGCAAATGACTGGGAGATTTATAAAAGAAAACAGCAGGAGGTCAAGAGAAAGGTGCAAGAGGTGAAAAAGAGGGCAAATGAGAGATGGGATGAGAGTATCATCAAATCTTAAAGAGAATAAAAAGATGCTTTGGAAGGAGGTAAACAAAGTGTGTAAGTCAAAAAAACAAATGGGAACATCGGTGAAGGGGGCAAATGGGAGATAATAACAAGTATTGAAAAAGTGAGGAGATGAAGTGAATATTTTAGGGGCTTGTTGAATGTGTTTGATGATAAAGTGGCAGATACAGGATGTTTTGGTTGGGGTGGTGTGCGAAGTGAGAGGGTCAAGAAGAATGGTCTGGTGAGCAGAGAAGAGGTAGTGAAAGCTTTGCAGAGGATGAAAGCAGGCAAGGCAGTGGGTTTCGATGACACTGCAATGGAATTTATCAAAAAAGGGGGTGACTGTGTTGTTGATTGATTGTATGTATGTATTGTTTATAGATGGGGTGGTTAGGGAGGTGACTTCAAGAGTTTTGGAGAGAGGGGCAAGTACGCAGTCTGTTCTGGATGAGAGTGCTTGGGAAGTGAGTCAGTTGTTGTTTGCTGATATACAAAACTTGTGGCTGATTCGTGTAAGAAACTGCAGAAGCTGGTAACTGAGTTTGGTAAAGTGTGTGAAAGAAGAAAGTTGAGAGTAAACATGAATAAGAGCAAGGTTATTAGATTCGGTAGAGTTGAGGGACAAGTTAATTTAGAGGTAAATTCAAAAGGAGAAAAACTGGAGGAAATGAAGTGTTTTATATATCTGGGAGTAGACTTAGCAGTGGATGGAACAATGGAAACGGAAGTGAGTCACAGAGTGGGGGAGGCAGCAAAGGTTCTGGGTGTGTTGAAGAATGTGTGGAAGGCGAGAATATTATCTTGGACAGCAAAAATAGGTATGTTTGAAGGAATAGTGGTTCCAACAATGTTATATGGTTGAGAGGCATGGGCTATACATAGGTTTGTGCAGAAGAGGGTGAATGTATTGGAAATGAAATGTTTGAGGACAATATGTGGTGTGAGGTGGTTTGATCGAGTAAGTAATGAAAGGGTAAGAGAGATGTGTGGAAAAAAGAGTGGGGTTGAGAGAACAGAAGAGGGTGTGTTGAAATGGGTTGGACACATGGAGAGTTTGGAAACATGGAGAGAATGAGTGAGGAAAGATTGACAAAGAGGATATATGTGTCAGAGGTGGAGGGAAGAAGAAGAAGAAGCAAGAGACCAAATTTGAGGTGGAAGGATGGAGTGAAAAAGATTTTGAGCGATTGGGGCCTGAACATACAGGAGGTTGAAAGATGTGCAAGGAATAGAGTGAATTGGAATGATGTGGTATACTAGGGTGGATGTGCTGTCAATGGATTGAACCAGGGAATATGAAGCATCTGGGGTAAACCATGGAAAGGTCTGTGGGGCCTGGATGTGGAAAGGGAGCTGTGGTTTGGATGCATTACACATGACAGCTAGAGACTGAGTGTGAATAAATGTGGCCTTTTTGTCTATTCTTGGCTCTGCCTTGCTTGGGGGGGGGGCTATTTCACGTGTGGCAGGGTGGCGATGGGAATGGATGAAAGCAGCATGTATGGATACGTACATGAGTATATATGTATAAGTCTGTGTATGTATATGTAAGTTATAAGTTGAAATATATATGTATGTATGTATATGTGCGTGCATTTATGTATTTCACGTGTGGCAGGGTGGCGATGGGAATGGATGAAAGCAGCATGTATGGATACGTACATGAGTATATATGTATATGTCTGTGTATGTATATGTAAGTTATAAGTTGAAATGTATATGTATGTATGTATATGTGCGTGCATTTATGTATTTCACGTGTAGCAGGGTGGCGATGGGAATGGATGAAAACAGCATGTATGGATACGTACATGAGTATATATGTATATGTCTGTGTATGTATATGTAAGTTATACGTTGAAATGTATATGTATGTATGTATATGTGTGTGCGTTTATGTATTTCACGTGTGGCAGGGTGGCGATGGGAATGGATGAAATCAGCATGTATGGATACGTACATGAGTATATATGTATATGTCTGTGTATGTATATGTAAGTTATACGTTGAAATGTATATGAATGTATGTATATGTGCGTGCGTTTATGTATTTCATGTGTGGCAGGGTGGAAGTAAAGTGTTTTAGGTATGTGGGAGTGGATCTGGCAGTGGATGGAACCATGGAAGCAGAAGTGAATCATAGGGTGGGGAAGGGGGCGAAAATCCTGGGAGCCTTGAAGAATGTGTGGAAGTCGAGAACATTATCTTGGAAAGCAAAAATGGGTATGTTTGAAGGAATAGTGGTTCCAACAATGTTGTATGGTTGCGAGGCGTGGGCTATGGATAGAGTTGTGCGCAGGAGGGTGGATGTGCTGGAAATGAGATGTTTGAGGACAATATGTGGTGTGAGGTGGTTTGATCGAGTAAGTAACAATAGGGTAAGAGAGATGTGTGGAAATAAAAAGAGCGTGGCTGAGGGAGCAGAAGAGTGTGTTTTGAAATGGTTTGGGCGCATGGAGAGAATGAGTGAGGAAAGATTGACCAAGAGGATATATGTGTCAGGGGTGGAGGGAACAAGGAGAAGTGGGAGACCAAATTGGAGGTGGAAAGATGGAGTGATAAAGATTTTGAGTGATTGGGGCCTGAACATGCAGGAGGGTGAAAGGCGGGCAAGGAATTGAGTGAATTGGATCGATGTGGTATACCGGGGTCGACATGCTGTCAATGGATTGAATCAGGGCATGTGAAGCATCTGGGGTAAACCATGAAAAGTTCTGTGGGGCCTGGATGTGGAAAGGGAGCTGTGGTTTCGGGCATTATTGCATGACAGCTGGAAAATGAGTGTGAGCGAATGGGGCATTTCTTGTCTTTTCCTGGCACTGCCTCGCACACATGAGGGGGAGGGGGATGTTATTCCATGTGTGGCGGGGTGGAGATGGGGGTGAGTAGGGGCAGACAGTGTGAATTGTGTGCATGTGTGTATATGTACGTGTCTATGTGTGTACATATGTGTGTACATTGGGATGTGTGGGTGTGTATGTTGATGGAGATAGAGAGAGATGGGTCATTATTGGTGCATATGCACCTGGGCACGAGAAGAAAGATCATGAGAGGCAGGTGTTTTGGGAGCAGCTGAATGAGTGTGTTAGTGGTTTTGATGCACAAGACAGGGTTATAGTGATGGGTGATTTGAATGCAAAGGTGAGTAATGTGGCAGTTGAGGGAATAATTGGTATACATGGGGTGTTCAGTGTTGTAAATGGAAATGGTGAAGAGCTTGTAGATTTATGTGCTGAAAAAGGACTGGTGATTGGGAATACCTGGTTTAAAAGTGAGATATACATAAGTATACGTAAGTAAGTAGGAGAGATGGCCAAAGAGCGTTATTGGATTACGTGTTAATTGACAGGCGCGCGAAAGAGAGACTTTTGGATGTTAATGTGCTGAGAGGTGCAACTGGGGGGATGTCTGATCATCATCTTGTGGAGGCTAAGGTGAGGATTTGTATGGGTTTTCAGAAAAGAAGAGTGAATGTTGGGGTGAAGAGGGTGGTTAGAGTAAGTGAGCTTGGGAAGGAGACTTGTGTGAGGAAATACCAGGAGAGAGTACAGAATGGAAAAAGGTGAAAACAATGGAAGTCAGGGGAGTGGGGGAGGAATGGGATGCATTTAGGGAATCAGTGATGGAGTGCGCAAAAGATGCTTGTGGCATGAGAAGCGTGGGAGGCGGGTTGATTAGAAAGGGTAGTGAGTGGTGGGATGAAGAAGTAAGATTATTAGTGGAAGAGAAGAGAGAGGCATTTGGAAGATTTTTGCAGGGAAAAAATGTAATTGAGTGGGAGATGTATAAAAGAAAGAGACAGGAGGTCAAGAGAAAGGTGCAAGAGGTGAAAAAGAGGGCATCAAGGCATGTGAAGCGTCTGGGGTAAACCATGGAAGGCTGTGTAGGTATGTATATTTGCGTGTGTGGACGTATGTACATGTGTATGGGGGGGGGGGGTTGGGCCATTTCTTTCGTCTGTTTCCTTGCGCTACCTCGCAAACGCGGGAGACAGCGACAAAGTATGAAAAAAAAAAAGATGTTCTGGAAGGAGGTAAATAAAGTGCGTAAGAGAAGGGAGCAAATGGGAACTTCAGTGAAGGGCGCTAATGGGGAGGTGATAACAAGTAGTGGTGATGTGAGAAGGAGATGGAGTGAGTATTTTGAAGATTTGTTGAATGTGTTTGATGATACAGTGGCAGATATAGGGTGTTTTGGTCGAGGTGGTGTGCAAAGTGAGAGGGTTAGGGAAAATGATTTGGTAAACAGAGAAGAGGTAGTAAAAGCTTTGCGGAAGATGAAAGCCGGCAAGGCAGCAGGTTTGGATGGTATTGCAGTGGAATCTATTAAGAAAGGGGGTGACTGTATTGTTGACTGGTTGGTAAGGTTATTTAATGTATGTATGACTCATGGTGAGGTGCCTGAGGATTGGTGGAATGCTTGCATAGTGCCATTGTACAAAGGCAAAGGGGATAAGAGTGAGTGCTCAAATTACAGAGGTATAAGCTTGCTGAGTATTCCTGGTAAATTATATGGGAGGGTATTGATTGAGAGGGTGATGGCATGTACAGAGCATCAGATTGGGGAAGAGCAGTGTGGTTTCAGAAGTGGTAGAGGATGTGTGGATCAGGTGTTTCCTTTGAAGAATGTATGTGAGAAATACTTAGAAAAGCAAATGGATTTGTATGTAGCATTTATGGATCTGGAGAAGGCATATGATAGAGTTGATAGAGATGCTCTGTGGAAGGTATTAAGAATATATGGTGTGGGAGGCAAGTTGTTAGAAGCAGTGAAAAGTTTTTATCGAGGATGTAAGGCATGTGTACGTGCAGGAAGAAAGGAAAGTGATTGGTTCTCAGTGAACGTAGGTTTGCGGCAGGGGTGTGTGATGTCTCCATGGTTGTTTAATTTGTTTATGGATGGGGTTGTTTGGGAGGTGAATGCAAGAGTTTTGGAAAGAGGGGCAAGTATGAAGTCTGTTATGGATGAGAGAGCTTGGGAAGTGAGTCAGTTGTTGTTCGCTGATGATACAGCGCTGGTGGCTGATTCATATGAGAAACTGCAGAAGCTGGTGACTGAGTTTGGTAAAGTGTGTGAAAGAAGAAAGTTAAGAGTAAATGTGAATAAGAGTAAGGTTATTAGGTACAGTAGGGTTGAGGGTCAAGTCAATTGGGAGATAAGTTTGAATGGAGAAAAACTGGAGGAAGTAAAGTGTTTTAGATATCTGGGAGTGGGTCTGGCAGTGGATGGAACCATGGAAGCGGAAGTGAATCATAGGGTGGGGGAGGGGGCGAAAATCCTGGGAGCCTTGAAGAATGTGTGGAAGTCGAGAACATTATCTCCGAAAGCAAAAATGGGTATTTTTTTTTTTTTTTTTTTGCTTTGTCGCTGTCTCCCGCGTTTGCGAGGTAGTGCAAGGAAACAGACGAAAGAAGTGGCCCAACCCACCCCCATACACATGCCTTGATTCAATCCACTGACAGCACGTCAACCCCGGTATACCACATCGATCCAATTCACTCTATTCTTTGCCCTCCTTTCACCCTCCTGCATGTTTAGGCCCCGATCACACAAAATCTTTTTCACTCCATCTTTCCACCTCCAATTTGGTCTCCCTCTTCTCCCCGTTCCCTCCACCTCCGACACATATATCCTCTTGGTCAATCTTTCCTCACTCATTCTCTCCATGTGACCAAACCATTTCAAAACACCCTCTTCTGCTCTCTCAACCATGCTCTTTTTATTTCCACACATCTCTCTTACCCTTACGTTACTTACTCGATCAAACCACCTCACACCACACATTGTCCTCAAACATCTCATTTCCAGCACATCCATCCTCCTGCGCACAACTCTATCCATAGCCCACTCCTCGCAACCATACAACATTGTTGGAACCACTATTCCTTCAAACATACCCATTTTTGCTTTCCGAGATAATGTTCTCGACTTCCACACATTCTTCAAGGCTCCCAGAGTTTTCGCCCCCTCCCCCACCCTATGATCCACTTCCGCTTCCATGGTTCCATCCGCTGCCAGATCCACTCCCAGATATCTAAAACACTTCACTTCCTCCAGTTTTTCTCCATTCAAATGGGTACATTTGAAGGAATAGTGGTTCCAACAATGTTGTATGGTTGCGAGGCGTGAGCTATGGATAGAGTTGTGCGCAGGAGGGTGGATGTGCTGGAAATGAGATGTTTCAGGACAATGTGTGGTGTGAGGTGGTTTGATCGAGTAAGTAATGTAAGGGTAAGAGAGATGTGTGGAAATAAAAAGAGCGTGGTTGAAAGAGCAGAAGAGGGTGTTTTGAAATGGTTTGGGCACATGGAGAGAATGAGTGAGGAAAGATTGACCAAGAGGATATATGTGTCGGAGGTGGAGGGAACGAGGAGAAGTGGGAGACCAAATTGGAGGTGGAAAGATGGAGTGAAAAAGATTTTGAGTGATCGGGGCCTGTACATGCAGGAGGGTGAAAGGAGGGCAAGGAATAGAGTGAAATGCATCGATGTGGTATACCGGGGTTGACGTGCTGTCAGTGGATTGAATTAGGGCATGTGAAGCGTCTGGGGTAAACCATGGAAAGTTGTGTGGGGCCTGGATGTGGAAAGGGAGCTGTGGTTTCGGGCATTATTGCATGACAGCTAGAGACTGAGTGTGAATGAATAGTGCTTTTGTTGTCTTTTCCTAGCGCACCTCACACACATGAGGGGGGAGGGGGATGGTATTCCATGCGTGGCGAGGTGGCGATGGGTATGAATAAATGCAGACAATGTGAATTGTGTGCATGGGTATATATGTATGTGTCTGTGTGTGTATATATATGTGTACATTGAGATGTATAGGTATGTATATTTGCGTGTGTTGACGTGTATGTATATACATGGGTATGGGGGTGGGTTGGGCCATTTCTTTCGTCTGTTTCCTTGCGCTACCTCGCAAATGCGGGAGACAGCGACAAAGCAAAAAAAAAAAATAGAAAGAAAAAATATATATATGAATCAGCGCTGGTGGCTGATTCATGTGAGAAACTGCAGAAGCTGGTGACAGTTTGGTAAAGTGTGTGAAAGAAGAAAGTTAAGAGTAAATGTGAATAAGAGCAAGGTTATTAGGTACAGTAGGGTTGAGGGTCAAGTCAATTGGGAGGTGAGTTTGAATGGAGAAAAACTGGAGGAAGTGAAGTGTTTTAGATATCTGGGAGTGGATCTGGCAGCGGATGGAAACATGGAAGCGGAAGTGGATCATAGGGTGAGGGAGGGGGCGAAAATTCTGGGAGCCTTGAAGAATGTGTGAAAGTCAAGAACATTATCTCGGAAACCAAAAATGGGTATGTTTGAAGGAATAGTGGTTCCAACAATGTTGTATGGTTGCGAGGCGTGAACTATGGATAGAGTTGTGCGCAGGAGGATGGATGTGCTGGAAATGAGATGTTTGAGGACAATGTGTGGAAATAAAAAGAGCGTGGTTGAGAGAGCAGAAGAGGGTGTTTTGAAATGGCTTGGTCACATGGAGAGAATGAGTGAGGAAAGATTGACAAAGAGGATATATGTGTCGGAGGTGGAGGGAACGAGGAGAAGAGGGTGACCAAATTGGAGGTGGAAAGATGGAGTGAAAAAGATTTTGTGTGATCGGGGCCTGAACATGCAGGAGGGTGAAAGGAGGGCAAGGAATAGAGTGAATTGGAGCGATGTGGTATACCGGGGTTGACGTGCTGTCAGTGGATTGAATCAAGGCATGTGAAGCGTCTAGGGTAAACCATGGAAAGCTGTGTAGGTATGTATATTTGCGTGTGTGGACGTATGTATATACATGTGTATGGGGGTGGGTTGGGCCATTTCTTTCGTCTGTTTCCTTGCGCTACCTCGCAAACGCGAGAGACAGCAAAAAAAAAAAAAAAAAAAAAAAAAAAATATATATATATATATATATATATATATATATATATATATATATATATATATATTTCTTTCAACCTATTCGCCATTTCCCGCGTTAGCGAGGTAGCGTTAAGAACAGAGAACTGGGCCTTTAAGGGAATATCCTCACCTGGCCCGTTTCTCTGTTCCTTCTTTTGGAAAATTAAAAAAAAATAATGAGAGGGGAGGATTTCCAGCCCCCCACTCCCTTCCCTTTTAGTCGCCTTCTATGACACGCAGGGAATACATGGGAAGTATTCTTTCTCTCTTATCCCCAGGGATAAGGAATGGGATGTATTTAGGGAATCAGTGATGGAGTGCCAAAAAGATGCTTGTGGCATGAGAAGCGTGGGAGGTGGGTTGATTAGAAAGGGTAGTGAGTGGTGGGATGAAGAAGTAAGTTTATTAGTGGAAGAGAAGAGAGAGGCATTTGGACGATTTTTGCGGGGAAAAAATGCAATTGAGTGGGAGATATATAAAAGAAAGAGACAGGAGGTCAAGAGAAAGGTGCAAGAGGTGAAAAAGAGGGCAAATGAGAGTTGGGGTGAGAGAGTATCATTAAATTTTAGGGAGAATAAAAAGATGTTCTGGAAGGAGGTAAATAAAGTGCGTAAGAGAAGGGAGCAAATGGGAACTTCAGTGAAGGGCGCTAATGGGGAGGTGATAACAAGTAGTGGTGATGTGAAAAGGAGATGGAGTGAGTATTTTGAAGGTTTGTTGAATGTGTTTGATGATAGAGTGGCAGATATAGGGTGTTTTGGTCGAGGTGGTGTGCAAAGTGAGGGGGTTAGGGAAAATGATTTGGTAAACAGAGAAGAGGTAGTAAAAGCTTTGCGGAAGATGAAAGCCTGCAAGGCAGCAGGTTTGGATGGTATTGCAGTGGAATCTATTAAGAAAGGGGGTGACTGTATTGTTGACTGGTTGGTAAGGTTATTTAATGTATGTATGACTCATGGTGAGGTGCCTGAGGATTGGCGGAATGCTTGCATAGTGCCATTGTACAAAGGCAAAGGGGATAAGAGTGAGTGCTCAAGTTATAGAGGTATAAGCTTGTTGAGTATACCTGGTAAATTATATGGGAGGGTATTGATTGAGAGGGTGAAGGCATGTACAGAGCATCAGATTGGGGAAGAGCAGTGTGGTTTCAGAAGTGGTAGAGGATGTGTGGATCAGGTGTTTGCTTTGAAGAATGTATGTGAGAAATACTTAGAAAAGCAAATGGATTTGTATGTAGCATTTATGGATCTGGAGAAGGCATATGATAGAGTTGATAGAGATGCTCTGTGGAAGGTATTAAGAATGTATGGTGTGGAAGGCAAGCTGTTAGAAGCAGTGAAAAGTTTTTATTGAGGATATAAGGCATGTGTACGTGTAGGAAGAGAGGAAAGTGATTGGTTCTCAGTGAACGTAGGTTTGTGGCAGGGGTGTGTGATGTCTCCATGGTTGTTTAATTTGTTTATGGATGGGGTTGTTAGGGAGGTGAATGCAAGAGTTTTGGAAAGAGGGGCAAGTATGAAGTCTGTTGGGGATGAGAGAGCTTGGGAAGTGAGTCAGTTGCTGTTCGCTGATGATACAGCGCTGGTGGCTGATTCATGTGAGAAACTGCAGAAGCTGGTGACTGAGTTTGGTAAAGTGTGTGAAAGAAGAAAGTTAAGAGTAAATGTGAATAAGAGCAAGGTTATTAGGTACAGTAGGGTTGAGGGTCAAGTCAATTGGGAGGTGAGTTTGAATGGAGAAAAACTGGAGGAAGTGAAGTGTTTTAGATATTTGGGAGTGGATCTGGCAGCGGATGGAACCATGGAAGCAGAAGTGGATCATAGGGTGGGGGAGGGGGCGAAAATTCTGGGAGCCTTGAAGAATGTGTGGAAGTTGAGAACATTATCTCGGAAAGCAAAAATGGGTATATTTGAAGGAATAGTGGTTCCAACAATGTTGTATGGTTGCGAGGAGTGGGCTATGGATAGAGTTGTGCGCAGGAGGATGGATGTGCTGGAAATGAGATGTTTGAGGACAATATGTGGTGTGAGGTGGTTTGATCGAGTAAGTAACGTAAGGGTAAGAGAGATGTGTGGAAATAAAAAGAGCATGGTTGAGAGAGCAGAAGAGGGTGTTTTGAAATGGTTTGGGCACATGGAGAGAATGAGTGAGGAACGATTGACCAAGAGGATATATGTGTCGGAGGTGGAGGGAACAAGGAGAAGAGGGAGACCAAATTCGAGGTGAAAAGATGGAGTGAAAAAGATTTTGTGTGATCGGGGCCTGAACATGCAGGAGGGTGAAAGGAGGGCAAGGAATAGAGTGAATTGGAGCGATGTGGTATACCGGGGTTGACGTGCTGTCAGTGGATTGAATCAGGGCATGTGAAGCGTCTGGGGTAAACCATGGAAAGCTGTGTAGGTAAGTATATTTCCATGTGCGGACGTATGTATATACATGTGTATGGGGGTGGGTTGGGCCATTTCTTTCGTCTGTTTCCTTGCGCTACCTCGCAAACGCGGGAGACAGCGAAAAAAAAAAAAAAAAAAAAAAAAAAAAAAAAAATAATTCATGGTCTGCCTTTATTCATTCCCATTGCCACCTCGCCACACATGAAATAACAGCCCCCTACCCCCTCATGTATGCGAAGCAGTGCTAGGAAAGGACAACAAAGGTCCCATTCAATCACACTCAGTCTAGCTGTCATGTAATAATGCACAGAAACCACAGCTCCCTTTCCACATCCAAGCCCCAGAGGACTGTCCATGGTTTACCACAGACGCTTCACATGCCCTGGTTCAATCCATTGACAGCACATCGACCCCGGTATACCACATCATTCCAATTCACTCTATTCCTTGTATGCCTTTTATGCTCCTGCATGTTCAGACCCCGATCACTCAAAATCTTTTTCACTCCATCTTTCCACCTCCAATTTGGTCTCCCACTTCTCCTCGTTCCCTCCACCTCTGACACATATATCCTCTTGGTCAATCTTTCCTCACTCATTCTCTCTATGTGACCAAACCATTTCAAAACACCCTCCTCTGCCCTCTCAAACACATTCTTTTTATTACCACACATCTCTTTTACCCTATCATTACTTACTCGATCAAACCACCTCACACCACATTTTGTCCTCAAACATCTCATTTCCAGCACATCCACCCTCCTCAGCACAACTCCAACCATAGCCCACGCCTCGCAACCATATAACATTGTTGGAACCACTATTCCTTCAAACATACCCATTTTTGCTTTCCGAGATAATGTTCTCGACTTCCAAACATTCTTCAAGGCTCCCAGAATTTTCACCCCCTCCCCCACCCTATGATTCACTTCCGCTTCCATGGTTCCATCCGCTGCTAAATCCACTCCCAGATATCTAAAACACTTCACTTCCTCCAGTTTTTCTCCATTCAAACTTACCTCCCAATTACCTTGACCCTTAACCCCACTGTACCTAATAACCTTGCTCTTATTCACATTCACTCTCAACTTCCTTCTTTCACACACTTTACCAAACTCAGTCACCAGCTTCTGCAGTTTCTCACACGAATCAGCCAACAGCGCTGCATCATCAGCGAACAACAACTCACTCACTTCCCAAGCTCTCATCCACAACACACTGCATACTACCCCCTCTTTCTAAAACTCTTCCATTCACCTCCCTAACAACCCCATCCATAAACAAATTAAACAACCATGGAGACATCACACCCTTCTGCCGCAAACCAACATTCACAGAGAACCAATCAATTTCCTCTCTTCCTACACGTACATATGCCTTACATCCTTGATAAAAACTTTTAACTGCTTCTAACAACTTGCCTCCCACACCATATATTCTTAATACCTTCCACAGAGCATCTCTATCAACTCTATCATATGCCTTCTACAGATCCATAAATGCTACATACAAATCCACTTGCTTTTCTAAGTATTTCTCACATACATTCTTCTAAGCAAACACCTGATCCACACCTCCTCAGCCACTTCTGAAACCACACTGCTCTTCTCCCAAATCTGATGCTCTGTACATGCCTTCACCCTTTCAATCAATACCCTCCCATATAATTTCCCAGGAATACTCAACAAACTTATACCTCTGTAGTCTGAGCACTCACTCTTATCCCCTTTGCTTTGTACAATGGCACTAAGCAAGCATTCCACCAATCCTTATGCACCTCACCATGAGTCATACATACATTACATAATCTTACCAACCAGTCAACAATACAATCACACCCTTTTTTAATAAATTCCAATGCAATACCATCCAAACCCGCTGCCTTACTGGCTTTCATCTTCCGTAAAGCTTTTACTACCTCTTCTCTGTTTAGTAAATCATTTTCCCTAACCCTCACTTTGCACACCACCTCGACCAAAACACCCTATATCTGCCACTCTATCATCAAACACATTCAAAAAACCTTCAAAATACTCACTCCATCTTTTCACATCACCACTACTTGTTATCACCTCCCCATTAGTCCCCTTCAATGAAGTTCCCATTTGTTCCCTTGTCTTACGCACTTTATTTACCTCTTTCCAAAACATCTTTTGGTGCATATGCACCTGGCCATGAGAAGAAAGATCATGAGAGGCAAGTGTTTTGGGAGCAGCTGAGTGAGTGTGTTAGTAGTTTTGATGCACGAGACCGGGTTATAGTGATGGGTGATTTGAATGCAAAGGTGAGTAATGTGGCAGTTCAGGGAATAATCGGTGTACATGGGGTGTTCAGTGTTGTAAATGTAAATGGTGAAGAGCTTGTAGATTTATGTGCTGAAAAAGGACTGGTGATTGGGAATACCTAGTTTAAAAAGAGAGATATACATAAGTATATGTATGTAAGTAGGAGAGATGGCCAGAGAGCGTTATTGGATTACGTGTCAATTGATAGGCGCGCAAAAGAGAGACTTTTGGATGTTAATGTAATGAGAGGTGCAACTAGAGGGATGTCTGATCGTTATCTTGTGGAGGCGAAGGTGAAAATTTGTAGAGGTTTTCAGAAATGAAGAGAGAATGTTGGGGTGAAGAGAGTGGTGAGAGTAAGTGAGCTTGGGAAGGAGACTTGTGTGAGGAAGTACCAGGAGAGACTGAGTACAATATGGAAAAAGGTGAGAACAAAGGACATAAGGGGAGTGGGGGAGGAATGGGATGTATTTAGGGAAGCAGTGATGGCTTGCGCAAAAGATGCTTGTGGCATGAGAAGTGTGGGAGGTGGGCAGATTAGAAAGGGTAGTGAGTTGTGGGATGAAGAAGTAAGATTATTAGTGAAAGAGAAGAGAGAGCCATTTGGACGATCTTCGCAAGGAAATAATGCAAATGAGTGAGGGATGTATAAAAGAAACAGGCAGGACGTCAAGAGAAAGGTGGAAGAGGTGAAAAAGAGGGCAAATGAGAGATGGGGTGAGAGTGTATCATCAAATTTTGGGAGAATAAAAAGAGATATATATATATGTATATATATATATATATATATATATATATATATATATATATATATATATATATATATATATATATGAAAAAAAAAAATATATATATATCCCTGGGGATAGGGGAGAAAGAATACTTCCCACGTATTCCCTATATATATATATATATATATATATATATATATATATATATATATATATATATATATATATATATAGTGAGTTTATCCCTGGGGATAGGGGATTAAGAATACTTCCCATGTATTCCCTGCGTGTCGTAGAAGGCGACTAAAAGGGGAGGGAGCGGGGAGCTGGAAATCCTCCCCTCTCGTTTTTTTTTTTTTTTAATTTTCCAAAAGAAGGAACAGAGGGGGCCAGGTGAGGATTTTCCAAAAAAGGCCCAGTCCTCTGTTCTTAACGCTACCTCGATAACGCGGGAAATGGCGAATAGTCTAAAAGAAAAAAGAAAGAAATATATAGAGTGGTGGGATGAAGAAGTAAGATCATATGTGAAAGAGAAGCGAGAAGCATTTGGACGATTTTTGCAGGGACATAATGCAAATGGCTGGGAAATGTATAAAAGAAAGAGGGAGGAGGTCAAGAGAATGGTGCAAGAGGTGAAAAAGAGGGCAAATGAGAGTTGGGGTGAAAGAGTATCATTAAATTTTGGGGAGAATAAAAAGATATTTTGGAAGGAGGTAAATAAAGTGTGTAAGACAAGGGAACAAATGGGAACATCAGTGAAAGGGACTAATGGGGAGGTGATAACAAGTAGTGGTGATGTGAGAAGGAGATGGAGTGAGTATTTTGAAGGTTTGTTGAATGTTTGATGATAGAGTGGCAGATATAGGGTGTTTTGGTCGTGGTGGTGTGCAAAGTGAGAGGGTTAGGGAGAATGATTTGGTAAACAGAGAAGAGGTAGTAAAAGCTTTGCGGAAGATGAAAGCCGGCAAGGCAGCGGGTATGGATGGTATTGCAGTGGAATTTATTAAAGAAGGGGGTGACTGTATTGTTGACTGGTTGGTAAGATAATCGAATGTATGTATGACTCATGGTGAGGTGCCTGAGGATTGGCAGATGCTTGCATAGTACCATTGTACAAAGGCAAAGGGGATAAAAGTGAGTGCTCAAATGACAGAGGTATAAGTTTGTTGAGTATTACTGGGAAACTATATCGGAGGGTATTGATTGAGAGGGTGAAGGAATGAACAGAGCATCAGATTGGGGAAGAGCAGTGTGGTTTCAGAAGTGGTTGAGGATGTGTGGATCAGGTGTTTGCCTTGAAGAATGTATGTGAGAAATACCTAAAAAAGAAATAGGATTTGTATGGAGCATTTATGGGTCTGGAGAAGGCATACGATAGAGTTGATAGAGATGCTCTGTGGAAGGTATCAAAAATATATGGTGTGGCGGGCAAGTTGTTAGAAGCAGTGAAAAGTTTTTATCGAGGATGTAAGGCATGTGTACATGTAGGAAGAGAGGAAAGTGATTGGTTCTCAGAGAATGTTGGTTTGCAGCAGGGGTGCATGATGTCTCCATGGTTGTTGAATTTGTTTATGGATGGGGTTGTTAGGGAGGTGAATGCAAGAGTTTTGGAAAGAGAGGCAAGTATGCAGTCTGTTGGGGATGAGAGAGCTTGGGAAGTGAGTCAGTTGTTGTTCGCTGATGATACAGTGCTGTTGGCTGATTCGGGTGAGAAACTGCAGAAGCTGGTGACTGAGTTTGGTAAAGTGTGTGAAAGAAGAAAGCTGAGAGTAAATGTGAATAAGAGCAAGGTTATTAGGTACAGTAGGGTTGAGGGACAAGTCAATTGGGAGGTAAGTTTGAGTGGAGAAAAACTGGAGGGAGTGAAGTGTTTTAGTTATCTGGGAGTGGATTTGGCAGTTCATGGAACCATGGAAGCGGAAGTTAATCATAAGGTGGGGGAGGGGGCGAAAGTTCTGGGAGCGTTGAAGAATGTGTGGAAGTTGAGAACGTTATCTCGGAAAGCAAAAATGGGTATGTTTGAAGGAATAGTTGTTCCAACAATGATATATGGTTGTGAGGCATGGACTATAGATAGAGTTTTGTGGAGGAGGGTGGATGTGCTGGAAATGAGATGTTTGAGGGCAATATGTGGTGTGAGATGGTTTGATTGGGTAAGTAATGAAAGGGTAAGAGAGATGTGTGGTAATAAAAAGAGTGTGGTTGAGAGAGCAGTAGAGAGTGTTTTGAAATGGTTTGGTCACATGAAGAGAATGAGTGAGGAAAGATTGACAAAGGGGATATATGTGTCAGAGGTGGATGGAACGAGAAGTGGGACACCAAATTGGAGGTGGAAAGACGGAGTGAAAAAGATTTTGAGTGATCGGGGCCTGAACATGCAGGAGGGTGGAAGGTGTGCAAGGAATAAAATGAATTGGAAGGATGTGGTATACCGGGGTTAACGTGCTGTCAATGGATTGAACCCGGGCATGTGAAGCATCTGGGGTAAACCATGGAAAGTTCTGTGGGGCCTGGATGTGGAAAGGGAGCAGTGTTGCCGGTGCATTATACATGACAGGTAGAGACTAAGAGTGAATGAATGTGGCCTTTGTTGTCTTTTCCTAGTGCTACCTTGCACACATGTGGGGGGAGGGGGTAGTCATTTCATGAGTGGCAGAGTGGCAATGGGAATGAATAAGGGCAGACAGTATGAATTATGTACATGTGTATATATGTATATGTCTCTGTGTATATATATATATATATATATATATATATATATATATATATATATATATATA
Source organism: Panulirus ornatus (assembly GCF_036320965.1). Taxonomy (NCBI): domain Eukaryota; kingdom Metazoa; phylum Arthropoda; class Malacostraca; order Decapoda; family Palinuridae; genus Panulirus; species Panulirus ornatus. The sequence goes on from NC_092226.1 coordinate 62,599,193, forward strand.
TATATATATATATGAATACGTTGAGATGTATAGGTATGTATATGTGCGTGTGTGGACGTGTATGTATATACGTGTATGAGGGTGGGTTGGCTCATTCTTTTGTCTGTTTCCTTGCGCTACCATGCTAACGCAGGAGACAGCGACTAAGTATAATAAATAAATAATAAATATATCAACCATACATGACCTGCTGTAATGCTTACTTACTGTTTATTGATTCGTGCCATATCAACAGCTACATACTGGATACGGTGTTGTGGAGGAAGAAAAATGTTTAACTGGTCAATCAGATGACAATACTCTGTGTTCAAGATTGATTCATGAGGTCGGCGCTCACGTCTCTTCACAAGGTTCAGAACAACAATGGGTGATCCAAAGCGCCTTAGTAACTCATTAAAGTGCTTTCCTGGTGGAGATTAAAGGATTACTGGTTATAAATTATTTCTGCAAGCATTTGTGTGACACTAAAGAATATTTATTTATCTATTTATTTTGCTTTGTCGCCATCTCCCGCATTAGCGTGGTAGCGCAAGGAAACGGATGAAAGAATGGCCCAACCCACCCACGTACACATGTATATACATACACGTCCACACACGCAAATATACATACCTATACATCTCAACGTATACATATATATATATACACACACAGACACATACATATATACACATGTACATAATGCACACTGTCTGCCTTTATTCATTCCCATCACCACCTCGCCATGGAAGAACGACCCCCTCCCCCCTCATGTGTGTGAAGTAGCGCTAGGAAAAGAAAACAAAGGCCACATTCGTTCACACTCAGTCTCTAGCTGTCATGTAATAATGCACCAAAACCACAGCTCCCTTTCCACATCCAGGCCCCATAGAACTTTCCATGGTTTACCCCAGACGCTTCACATGCCCTGGTTCAAACCATTGATAGCACGTCGACCCTGGTATACCACATCGTTCCAATTCACTCTATTCCTTACACACCTTTCACCCTCCTGCATGTTCAGGCCCTGATCACTCAAAATCTTTTTCACTCCATCTTTCCACCTCCAATTTGGTCCCCCACTTCTCCTTGTTCCCTCCACCTCTGACACATATATCCTCTTGGTCAATCTTTCCTCACTCATTCTCTCCATGTGGCCAAACCATTTCAAAACACCCTCTTCTGCTCTCTCAACCACACTCTTTTTATTACCACACATCTCTCTTACCCTTACATTACTTACTCGATCAAACCACCTCACACCACACATTGTCCTCAAACATCTCATTTCCAGCACATCCACCCTCCTCCGCACAACTCAATCCATAGCCTACGCCTCGCAACCATACAACATTGTTGTAACCACTATTCCTTCAAACATACCCATTTTTGCTTTCCGAGATAATGTTCGCAACTTCCACACATTTTTCAAGGCTCCCAGAATTTTCACCCCCTCCCCCACCCTATGATTCACTTCCACTTCCATGGTTCCATCCACTGCCAAATCCACTCCCAGATATCTAAAACACTTCACTTCCTCCAGTTTTTCTCCATTCAAACTTACCTCCCAACTGACTTGACCCTCAACCCTACTGTACCTAATAACCTTGCTCTTATTCACATTTACTCTCAGCTTTCTTCTTTCACACACCTTACTAAACTCAGTCACCAGCTTCTGCAGTTTCTCACATGAATCAGCCACCAGTGCTGTATCATCAGCGAACAACAACTGACTCACTTCCCAAGCTCTCTCATCCATAACAGACTGCATACTTGCCTATCTTTCCAAAACTCTTCCATTCACCTCGCTAACAACCCCATCCATAAACAAATTAAACAACCATGGAGACATCACACACCCCTGCCGCAAACCTACATTCACTAAAAACCAATCACTTTCCTCTCTTCCTACACGTACACATGCCTTACATCCTCGATAAAAACTTTTCACTGCTTCTAACAACTTGCCTCCCACACCATACATTCTTAATACCTTCCACAGAGCATCTCTATCAACTCTATCATATGCTTTCTCCGGATCCATAAATGCTACATACAAATCCATTTGCTTTTCTAAGTATTTCTCACATACATTCTTCTAAACAAACACCTGATCCACACATCCTCTAACACTTCTAAAACCACACTGCTCTTCCCCAATCTGATGCTCTGTACATGCCTTCACCCTCTCAATCAATACCCTCCCATATAATTTACCAGGAATACTCAACAAACTTATACCTCTGTAACTTGAGCACTCACTCTTATCCCCTTTGCCTTTGTACAATGGCACTATGCAAGCATTCCGCCAATCCTCAGGCACCTCACCATGAATCATACATACATTAAATAACCTTACCAACCAGTCAACAATACAGTCACCCCCTTTTTTAATAAATTCCACTCTAATACCATCTAAACCCGCTGCCTTGCCAGCTTTCATCTTCCACAAAGCTTTTACTACCTCTTCTCTGTTTACCAAAACATTTTCCTTAACCCTTCTCACTTTGCATACCACCTCGACCAAAACACCCTATATCTGCCCCTCTATCATCAAACACATTTAACAAACCTTCAAAATACTCACTCCATCTCCTTCTCACATCACCACTACTTGTTATCACCTCCGCATTAGCCACCTTCACTGAAGTTCCCATTTGCTCCCTTGTCTTACGCACTTTATTTACCTCCTTTCAAAACATCTTTTTATTCTCCATAAAATTTAATGATTATCTCTCACCCCAACTCTCATTTGCCCTCTTTTTCACCTCTTGCACCTTTCTCTTGACCTCCTGCCTCTTTTTTTATACATCTCCCACTCATTTGCATTTTTTCCCAACAAAAATCGTACAAATGCCTCTCTCTTCTCTTTCACTAATAATCTTACTTCTTCATCCCACCACTCACTACCCTTTCCAATCTGCCCACCTCCCACGCTTCTCATGCCACAAGCATCTTTTGCGCAAGCAATCACTGCTTCCTTAAATAGATCCCATTCCTCCCCCACTCCCCTTACCTCCTTTGTTCTCACCTTTTTCCATTCTGTACTCAGTCTCTCCTGGTACTTCCTCACACAAGTCTCCTTCCCAAGCTCACTTACTCTCATCACTCTCTTGATGAGAGAATCTACTTTCTTACACTCTATCACATACTCCCACCACTCCTCTTTCAGGAGTAGTGCTACTCCTTCCCTTGCTCTTGTCCTCTCATCAACCCCTGACTTTACTCCCAAGACATTCCCAAACCACTCTTCCCCTTTACCCTTGAGCTTCCTTTCACTCAGAGCCAAAACTTCCAGGTTCCTTTCCTCAAACATACTACCTATCTCTCCTTTTTTCTCATCTTGGTTACATCGACACACATTTAGACACCCCAATCTGAGCCTTCGAGGAGGATGAGCACTCCCCGTGTGACTCCTTCTTCTGTTTACCCTTTAGAAAGTTAAAATACAAGGAGGGGAGGGTTTCTAGCCCCCCTCTCCTGTCCTCTTTAGTCGACATCTACGACATGTGAGGAATGCTTAACTAGGAAACAGCTTCTTCCTTTTACAAAATCAAAAGGTTATTAGAAAAAACATTTGTTGATTTCTTTAGTGTTTCCCCTTCTAACTTTCTAAAAGGGGAAATGCTAAAGAAATCAACAAATATTCAAAACCTTACATCCTTCAAAACTATTTCTCCATCACCATTTTCTGCTAATTCAATATTTCTAATCCTCTCAAGACATCAAGAAGTATCAGCATGACACATTCCCCGAGAAAATGTAAGTTTTCAAGAATTGAAAACATTTTTCGTCTCCAAGGCAGAATCCTGGGAGCATGAATTGTTCTTCTAGATATTCTGTTGAGAAATTGGGGTGAGGACATCTAGATTTTCTGTCTTTTTGATATGGAATCAATGGCTTTCTCCACCTATTGTTATCCTCCTAACAGAAAGTGGGGGCTTACTTGTTTCAGGCCTCAACCTTACTCACCTAAATATTTTCAAGTATGTTCCTATTCTAAATCAGGTATTCCCAATCACCGCTCCTTTCTCAGCACAAAATTCTACAAGCTATTGATGTAGTTTGTTTATCTTCATCACATTTCATTGAATTACCTATCTATAACCAAGCACTGCAGTTGTCTATCTGATGCCAGTAAGCTGGTGCTACAAAATGAGATGATTTTCAAGATGTATTGAAAAAGCTTATTCTTATGTTCAACATATTCATAACACAACATTAATTCACCTGCAGTTTCAGCATAGGGATCCATTACATCAAAAGTAATTGGTGGTTTTGGTACCATCTTGCTGACATCTTGAGACCAATGGGAAGGGATTGACCCTCGAATCTGCAAACAGAAGAGAAAATCTCATGAATGACAAATCCTAACACAAAAAATAGTAGTCTGAATTACACGTCCATTCATCAGCTTTAAAATAACTACAAAACTAATGTTTCTCATGAACTTATAAACTTGTACAAATATAATAAGTGGCTCATGCCAACACATACTTAATTAGAAAACATCTTCCTTTTACAAAATCAAAAGGATATTAGAAAAAATTGAATTACAACCTGGGTGTGGACAGAAAGCTATGGTTTTGGTGCATTACACAAAACAGCTAGATACTTAAGTGTGAATGAATGTGGCCTTTTCTTGTCTGTTTTCCTGACACTACCTGGCTGAAGCAGGGGGTAGCAATGCAGTTTCCTATGGGGCAACGTAGAGCCAGGAATGGATGAACTCAAACAAGTATGCATATGTACATGTATATATATGTACAGTAGGGTTGAGGGTCAAGTCAATTGGGAGGTAAGTTTGAATGGAGAAAAACTGGAGGAAGTAAAGTGTTTTAGATATCTGGGAGTGGATCTGGCAGCGGATGGAACCATGGAAGCGGAAGTGGATCATAGGGTGGGGGAGGGGGCGAAAATCCTGGGAGCCTTGAAGAATGTGTGGAAGTCGAGAACATTATCTCGGAAAGCAAAAATGGGTATGTTTGAAGGAATAGTGGTTCCAACAATTTTGTATGGTCGCGAGGCGTGGGCTATGGATAGAGTTGTGCGTAGGAGGGTGGATGTGCTGGAAATGAGATGTTTGAGGACAATGTGTGGTGTGAGGTGGTTTGATCGAGTAAGTAACGTAAGGGTAAGAGAGATGTGTGGAAATAAAAAGAGCGTGGTTGAGAGAGCAGAAGAGGGTGTTTTGAAATGGTTTGGCCACATGGAGAGAATGAGTGAGGAAAGATTGACCAAGAGGATATATGTGTCGGAGGTGGAGGGAACTAGAAGTGGGAGACCAAATTGGAGGTGGAAAGATGGAGTGAAAAAGATTTTGAGTGATCGGGGACTGAACATGCAGGAGGGTGAAAGGAGGGCAAGGAATTGAGTGAATTGGATCGATGTGGTATACCGGGGTTGACGTGCTGTCAGTGGATTGAATCAGGGCATGTGAAGCGTCTGGGGTAAACCATGGAAAGCTGTGTAGGTATGTATATTTGCGTGTGTGGACGTGTATGTATATACATGTGTATGGGGGTGGGTTGGGCCATTTCTTTCGTCTGTCTGTGTATGTGTCTGTGTATGTATGTATAGGTGCATGTAGGGGGACTTATGTGTATATATATATATATACATAAATACATATTTTATTTATATTTATTTTCCTTTGTCGCTGTCTCCCGCGTTAGCGAGGAAATGCAAGGAAACACACAAAAGAATGGCCCAACACACCCACATACACATGTATATACATACACGTCAACACACGCAAATACACATACCTATGCATCTCAATGTAAACATATATATATACACACACAGACATATACATATATAAACATGTACATAATTCATAGTCTGCCTTTATTTATTCCCATCGCCACCTCATACACATGGAATAACAACCCCCTCCACCCTCATGTGTGCGAGGTAGCGCTAGGAAAAGACAACAAAGGCCCCATTTGTTTACACTCAGTCTCTAGCTGTCATGTAGTAATGCACCGAAACCACAGCTCCCTTTCCACATCCAGGCCCCATAGAACTTTCCATGGTTTACCCCAGATGCTTCACATGCCCCGGTTCAATCCACTGATAGCACGTCGACCCCGGTATACCCGGTATATTTCACTCTATTCCTTGCACGCCTTTAACCCTCCTGCATGTTCAGGCCCCGATCACTCAAAATCTTTTTCACTCCATCTTTCCACCTCCAATTTGGTCTCCCACTTCTCCTCGTTCCCTCCACCTATGACACATATATCCTCTTGGTCAATCTTTCCTTGCTCATTCTCTCCATGTGACCAAACCATTTCAAAACACCCTCTACTGTTCTCTCAATCACACTCCTTTTATTACCACACATCTCTCTTACCCTATTATTACTTATTCAATCAAACCACCTCACACCACATATTGTCCTCAAATATCTCATTTCCAGCACATCCACCCTCTTCCGCACAACTCTATCCATAGCCCAAGCCTCGCAACCATATAACATTATTGGAACCACTATTCCTTCAAACATACCAATTTTTGCTTTCCGAGATAATGTTCAGAACTTCCACACATTTTCCAACACTCCCAGAACTTTCGCCCCCTCCCCACCCTATGATTCACTTCCGCTTCCATGGATCCATCCACTGCCAAATCCACTCCCAGATATCTAAAACACTTCACTTCCTCCAGTTTTTCTCCATTCAAGCTTACCTCCCAATTGACTTGTCCCTCAATCCTACTGTACCTAATAACCTTGCTCTTATTCACATTTACTCTCAGCTTTCTTCTTTCACACACTTTACCAAACTCAGTCACCAGCTTATGCAGTTTCTCACACGAGTCAGCCACCAGCGCTGTAACATCAGCGAACAACAACTGACACTTCCTAAGCTCTCTCATCCACAACAGACTGCATACTTACCCCTCTTTCCAAAACTCTTGCATTCACTTTCCTAACAGCCACATCCATAAACAAATTAAACAACCATGGAGACATTACACACCCCTGCTGCAAAATCAACATTCACTAAGAACCTATCACTTTCCTCTCTTCCTACATGTACACATACCTTATATCCTCGATAAAAACTTTTCACTGCTTCTAACAACTTGCCTCCCACACCATATAACATTCTTAATACCTTCCACAGAGCACCTCTATCATATGCCTTCTCCAGATCCATAAATGCTACATACAAATCCATTTGCTTTTCTAAGTATTTCTTACATACATTTTTAAAAGCAAACATCCTCTACCACTTCTGAAACCACACTGCTCTTCCCCAGTCTGATGCTCTGTACATGCCTTCACCACTCAATCAATACCCTCCCATACAATTTACCAGGAATACTCAACAAACTTATACCTCTGTAATTTGAGCACTCAACTTAATCCTTGCTTTTGTACAATGGCACTATGCAAGCATTCCGCTAATCCTCAGGCACCTCACCATGAGCCATACATACATTGAATAACCTTACCAACCAGTCAACAATATAGTCATCCCTTTTTTTAATAAATTCCACTGTAATACCATCCAAACCCACTGCCTTGCCGGCTTTCATCTTCCACAAAGATTTTACTACCTCTTCTCTGTTTACCCTAACCCTCTCACTTTGCAAACCACCTTGACCAAAACACCCTATATCTGCCACTCTATCATCAAACGCATTCAACAAACCTTCAAAATACTCACTCCATCTCCTTCTCATATCACCACTACTTGTTATCACCTCCCCATTATCCCCCTTCAGTGAAGTTCCCATTTGTTCCCTCGTCTTGCGCACTTTATTCACCTCCTTCCAAAACATCTTTTCATTCTCCCTAAAATCTAATGATACTCTCTCACCCCAACTCTCATTTGCCCTCTTTTTCACCTCTCGCACCTTTCTTTTGACCTCCTGCCTCTTTCTTTTATACATCTCCCAGTCATTTGTATTATTTCCCTGCAAAAATCGTCAAAATATCTCTCTCTTCTCTTTGACTAATAATCTTACTTCTTCATCCCACCACTCACTACCCTATCTAATCTGCCCACCTCCCACGCTTCTCATGCCACAAGCATTTTTTTCGCAAGCCATCACTACTTTGTTCTCACCTTTTTCCATTCGGTAGTCAGTCTCTCCTGGTACTTCCTCAAACAAGTCTCTTTCCGAAGCTCACTTACTCTCACCACTCTTTTCACCCCAACATTCTCTCTTCTTTTCTGAAAACCTCTACAAATCTTCACCTTCGCCTCCACAAGATAATGATCAGACATCTCTCCAGTTGCACCTCTCAGCACATTAACATCCAAAAGTCTCTCTGTCGCGCCTATCAATTAACACACAATCCAAGAACGCTCTCTGGCCATCTCTCCTACTTACATACGTATGCTTATGTATACCTCTCTTTTTAAACCAGGTATTCCAAATCACCAGTCCTTTTTCAGCACATAAATCTACAAGCTCTTCACCATTTCCATTTACAACACTGAACACCCCACGTACACCAATTATTCCCTCAACTGCCACATTACTCACCTTTGCATTCAAATCACCCATAACTATAACCTGGTCTCGTGCATCAAAACTACTAACACACTCACTCAGCTGCTCCCAAAACACTTGCCTCTCATGGTCTTTCTTCTCCTGCCCAGGTGCATATGCACCAATAATCACCCATCTCTCTCCATCCACTTTCAGTTTTACCCCATCAATCTAGTTTACTTTCTTACACTCTACCACATACTCCCACCACTCCTGGTACATATGCACCAATAATCACCGATCTCTCTCCATCCACTTTCAGTTTTACCCCATCAATCTAGCTTACTTTCTTACACTCTACCACATACTCCCACCACTCCTGGTGCATATGCACCAATAATCACCCATCTCTCTCCATCCACTTTCAGCTTTACCCATATCAACCTAGAGTTTACTTTTTTACACTCTATCACATACTCCCACCACTCCTCTTTCAGGAATAGTGCTACTCCTTCCCTTGCTCTTGTCCTCTCACTAACCCCTGACTTTACTCACAAGACATTCCCAAACCACTCTTCCCCTTTACCCTTGAGCTTTGTTTCACTCAGAGCCAAAACATCCAGGTTCCTTTCCTCAAACATACTACCTATCTCTCCTTTTTTCTCAAGTATGCAGTCTGTTGTGGATGAGAGAGCTTGGGGAAGTGAGTCAGTTGTTGTTCACTGATGATACAGCGCTGGTGGCTGATTTGTGTGAGAAACTGCAGAAGCTGGTGACTGAGTTTGGTAAAGTGTGAGAGAAAAGAAAGCTGAGAGTAAATGTGAATAAGAGCAAGGTTATTTGGTACAGTAGGGCTGAGGCACAAGTCAACTGGGAAGTAAGTTTGAATGGAGAAAAACTGGAGGAAGTGAAGTGTTTTAGATATCTGGGAGTGGATTTGGCAGATGGAACCATGGAAGCGAAAGTGAATCACAGGGTAGAGGAGGAGGCGAAAGTTCTGGGAGCCTTGAAAAATGTGTGGAAGTTGCGAACATTATCTCGGAAAGCAAAAATGGGTATGTTTGAAGGAATAGTGGTTCCAACAATGTTATATGGTTGCAAGGTGTGGGCTATAGATAGACTTGTGCGGAGGAGGGTGGATGTGCTGGAAATGAGATGTTTGAGGGCAATATGTGGTGTGAGGTGGTTTGATCGAGTAAGTAATAATAGGGTACGAGAGATGTGTGGTAATAAAAAGAGTGTGGTTGAGAGAGCAGAAGAGGGTGTTTTGAAATGGTTTGGTCACATGGAGAGAATGAGTGAGGAAAGATTGACCAAACTGGAGGTGGAAAGATGGAGTGAAAAAGATTTTGAATGATCGAGGCATGAACGTGCAGTAGGGTGAAAGGCGTGCAAGGAATAGAGTGAATTGGAATGATGTGGTATACCAGGGTCGACATGCTGTCAATGGATTGAAGCAGGGCATGTGAAGCGTCTGGAGTAAACCAGGGAAAGTTCTGTGGGGCCTGGATGTGGAAAGGGAGCCATGGTTTCGGTACATTATTACATGACAGCTCGAGACTGAGTGTGAACGAATGTGGCCCAACCCACCCACATACATATGTATATACATACATGTCCACACATGCAAATATACATACCTATACATCTCAATATATACATTTTTTTTTTTTTTTTTTTTTTTTTTTTTTTATACTTTGTCGCTGTCTCCCGCGTTTGCGAGGTAGCGCAAGGAAACAGACGAAAGAAATGGCCCCCCCCCCCATACACATGTACATACACACGTCCACACACGCAAATATACATACCTACACAGCTTTCCATGGTTTACCCCAGACGCTTCACATGCCTTGCTTCAATCCACTGACAGCACGTCAACCCCTGTATACCACATGACTCCAATTCACTCTATTTCTTGCCCTCCTTTCACCCTCCTGCATGTTCAGGCCCCGATCACACAAAATCTTTTTCACTCCATCTTTCCACCTCCAATTTGGTCTCCCTCTTCTCCTCGTTCCCTCCACCTCCGACACATATATCCTCTTGGTCAATCTCTCCTCACTCATTCTCTCCATGTGCCCAAACCATTTCAAAACACCCTCTTCTGCTCTCTCAACCACGCTCTTTTTATTTCCACACATCTCTCTTACCCTTACGTTACTTACTCGATCAAACCACCTCACACCACACATTGTCCTCAAACATCTCATTTCCAGCACATCCATCCTCCTGCGCACATCTCTATCCATAGCCCACGCCTCGCAACCATACAACATTGTTGGAACCACTATTCCCTCAAACATACCCATTTTTGCTTTCCGAGATAATGTTCTCGACTTCCACACATTTTTCAAGGCTCCCAAAATTTTCGCCCCCTCCCCCACCCTATGATCCACTTCCGCTTCCATGGTTCCATCCGCTGACAGATCCACTCCCAGATATCTAAAACACTTCACTTCCTCCAGTTTTTCTCCATTCAAACTCACCTCCCAATTGACTTGACCCTCACCCCTACTGTACCTAATAACCTTGCTCTTATTCACATTTACTCTCAACTTTCTTCTTCCACACACTTTACCAAACTCAGTCACCAGCTTCTGCAGTTTCTCACATGAATCAGCCACCAGCGCTGTATCATCAGCGAACAACAACTGACTCACTTCCCAAGCTCTCTCATCCCCAACAGACTTCATACTTGCCCCTCTTTCCAGGACTCTTGCATTTACCTCCCTTACAACCCCATCCATAAACAAATTAAACAACCATGGAGACATCACACACCCCTGGCGCAAACCTACATTCACTGAGAACCAATCACTTTCCTCTCTTCCTACACGTACACATGCCTTACATCCTCGATAAAAACTTTTCACTGCTTCTAACAACTTGCCTCCCACACCATATATTCTTAATACCTTCCACAGAGCATCTCTATCAACTCTATCATATGCCTTCTCCAGATCCATAAATGCTACATACAAATCCATTTGCTTTTCTAAGTATTTCTCACATACATTCTTCAAAGCAAACACCTGATCCACACATCCTCTACCACTTCTGAAACCGCACTGCTCTTCCCCAATCTGATGCTCTGTACATGCCTTCACCCTCTCAATCAATACCCTCCCATATAATTTACCAGGAATACTCAACAAACTTATACCTCTGTAATTTGAGCACTCACTCTTATCCCCTTTGCCTTTGTACAATGGCACTATGCACGCATTCCGCCAATCCTCAGGCACCTCACCATGAGTCATACATACATTAAATAACCTTACCAACCAGTCAACAATACAGTCACCCCCTTTCTTAATAAATTCCACTGCGATACCATCCAAACCTGCTGCCTTGCCGGCTTTCATCTTCCGCAAAGCTTTTACTACCTCTTCTCTGTTTACCAAATCATTTTCCCTAACCCTCTCACTTTGCACACCACCTCGACCAAAACACCCTATATCTGCCACTCTGTCATCAGACACATTCAACAAACCTTCAAAATACTCATTCCATCTCCTTCTCACATCACCGCTACTTGTTATCACCTCCCCATTTACGCCCTTCACTGAAGTTCCCATTTGCTCCCTTGTCTTACGCACCCTATTTACCTCCTTCCAGAACATCTTTTTATTCTCCCTAAAATTTACTGATAGTCTCTCACCCCAACTCTCATTTGCCCTTTTTTTCACCTCTTGCACCTTTCTCTTGACCTCCTGTCTCTTTCTTTTATACTTCTCCCACTCAATTGCATTTTTTCCCTGCAAAAATCGTCCAAATGCCTCCCTCTTCTCTTTCACTAATACTCTTACTTCTTCATCCCACCACTCACTACCCTTTCTAAACAGCCCACCTCCCACTCTTCTCATGCCACAAGCATCTTTTGCGCAATCCATCACTGATTCCCTAAATACATCCCATTCCTCCCCCACTCCCCTTACTTCCATTGTTCTCACCTTTTTCCATTCTGTACACAGTCTCTCCTGGTACTTCCCCACACAGGTCTCCTTCCCAAGCTCACTTACTCTCACCACCTTCTTCACCCCAACATTCACTCCTCTTTTCTGAAAACCCATACTAATCTTCACCTTAGCCTCCACAAGATAATGATCAGACATCCCTCCAGTTGCACCTCTCAGCACATTAACATCCAAAAGTCTCTCTTTCGCACGCCTGTCAATTAACACGTAATCCAATAACGCTCTCTGGCCATCTCTCCTACTTACATAAGTATACTTATGTATATCTCGCTTTTTAAACCAGGTATTCCCAATCATCAGTCCTTTTTCAGCACATAAATCTACAAGCTCTTCACCATTTCCATTTACAACACTGAACACCCCATGCATACCAATTATTCCCTCAACTGCCACATTACTCACCTTTGCATTCAAATCACCCATCACTATAACCCGGTCTCGTGCATCAAAACCGCTAACACACTCATTTAGCTGCTCCCAAAACACTTGCCTCTCATGATCTTTCTTCTCATGCCCAGGTGCATATGCACCAATAATCACCCACCTCTCTCCATCAACTTTCAATTTTACCCATATTAATCGAGAATTTACTTTCTTACATTCTATCACATACTCCCACAACTCCTGTTTCAGGAGTATTGCTACTCCTTCCCTTGCTCTTGTCCTCTCACTAACCCCTGACTTCACTCCCCAGACATTTCCAAACCACTGTTCCCCTTTACCCTTGAGCTTCGTTTCACTCAGAGCCAAAACATCCAGGTTCCTTTCCTCAAACATACTACCTATCTCTCCTTTTTTCACATCTTGGTTACATCCACACACATTTAGGCACCCCACTCTGAGCCTTCGAGGAGGATGATCACTCCCCGCGTGACTCCTTCTTCTGTTTCCCATTATAGAAAGTTAATACAAGGAGGGGAGGATTTCCGGCCCCCCGCTCCCGTCCCCTCTAGTCGCTTTCTACGACACGCGAGGAATACGTGGGAAGTATTCTTTCACCCCTATCCCCAGGGATAATATACATATATATATACATATACACACACACACACACACACACACATATACATATATATATATATATATATATATATATATATATATATATATATATATATATATATACACAGACATATACATATATACACATGTACATAATTCATACTGTCTGCCTTTATTCATTCGCATTGCCACCCTGCCACACATGAAATAAAAACCCCCTCCCCTCATGTGTGCGAGGTAGTGCTAGGAAAAGACAACAAAGGCCACATTTGTTCACACTCAGTCTCTAGCTGTCAAGTAATAATGTGCCGAAACCACAGTTCCCTTTCCACATCCACGCCCCACATAACTTTCCATGTTTTACCCCAGACGCTTCACATGCCCTGGTTCAATTCCTGGGGATAAGGGAGAAAGAACACTTCCAACACATTCCCCACGTGTCGTAGAAGGCGAGTAAAGGGGACAGGAGCGGGGGGCTGGAAACCCTCCCATCCTTGTATTTCAACTTTCTAAAAGGGGAAACAGAAGAAGGAGTCACTCAGGGAGTGCTCATCCTGCTCAAAGGCTATGATTGAGGTGTCTAAATGTGTAAGGATGTAACCAAGATGAGAAAAAAGGAGAGATAGGTAGTATTTCTGAGGAAAGGAACTGGGATGTTTTGGCTCTGAGTGAAATGAAGCTCAAGGGTAAAGGGGAAGAGTGGTTTGGGATTGTCTTGGGAGTAAAGTCAGCGGTTACTGAGGGGACAAGAGTAAGGAAAGGAGTGGCAATACTCCTGAAACAGGAGTGGTGGGAGTATGTGATAGAATGTGTGATAGAGTGCAAGAAAGTAAACTCTAGATTGATATGGGTAAAACTGAGAGTGGATGGAGAGAGATGGGTGATTATTGGTGCATATGCACCTGGGCATGAAAAGAAAAATCATCAGGGGCAAGTGTTTTGGGAAGCAGCTGAGTGAGTGTGTTAGTAGTTTTGGTGCACGAGACTGGGTTATAGTGATGGGTGATTTGAATGCAAAGGTGAGTAATGTGGCAGTTGAGGGAATAATTGGTGTACATGGAGTGTTCAGTGTTGTAAATGGAAACTGTGAAGAGCTTGTAGATTTATGTGCTGAAATAGGACTGGTGATTGGGAATACCTGGTTTAAAAAGAGAGATATACATAAGTGTACATATGTAAGTAGGAGAGATGGCCAGATAGTGTGATTGGATTATGTGTTAATTGACAGGCATGTGAAAGAGAGACTTTTGGATGTTAATGTGCTGAGAGGTGCAGCTGGAGGGATGTCTGATCACTATCTTGTGGAGGCAAGGTGAAGATATGTAGAGGTTTTCAGAAAAGAAGAGAGAATGTTGGGATGAAGAGAGTGGTGAGAGTAAGTGAGCTTGGAAAGGAGACTTGTGTGAGGAAGTACCAGGAGAGACTGAGTACAGAATGGAAAAAGGTGAGAACAAAGGACGTAAGGGGAGTGGGGGAGGAATGGGATGTACTTAGGGAAGCAGTGATAGCTTGATCGAAAGTTGCTTGTGGCATAAGAAGCGTGGGAGGTGGAGAGATTAGAATGGGTAGTGAGTGGTGGGATGAAGAAGTAAGATTATTTGTCAAAGAGAAGAGATAGGCATTTGGATGATTTTTGCAGGGAGAGAATGCAAGTGACTGGGAGATATATGAAAGAAAGTGGCCGGAGGTCAAGAGAAAGGGGCAAGAGGTGAAAAAGAGGACAAATGAGAGTTGGGATGAGATAGTATCATTAGATAGGGGAGAAAGAATACTTCCCACGCATTCCTCACGTGTTGTAAAAGGCGACTAAAGGGGACGGGAGCAGGGGGCAAGAAACCCTCCCCTCCTTATATTTTAACTTTCTAAAAGAGGAAACAGAAGAAGGAGTCACTCAGGGAGTGCTCATCCTCCTCGAAGGCTCAGATTGGGGTGTCTAAATGTGTGTGGATGTAACCAAGATAAGAAAAAAGGAGAGATAGGTAGTATGTTTGAGGACGGGAACCTGGATGTTTTGGTTCTGAGTGAAACGAAGCTCAAGGGTAAAGGGGAAGAGTGGTTTGGGAATGTCTTGGGAGTAAAGTCAGGGGTTAGTGAGAGGACAAGAGCAAGGGAAAGAGTAACACTACTCCTGAAACAGGAGTGGTAGGAGTATGTGCTAGAGTGTAAGAAAATAAACTCTAGATTGATATGGGTAAAACTGAAAGTTGATAGAGAGAGATGGGTGATTATTGGTGCATATGCACCTGGCCATGAGAAGAAAGATCATGAGAGGCAAGTGTTTTGGGAGCAGCTGAGTGAGTGTGTTAGCAGTTTTGATGCACAAGACCGGGTTATAGTGATGGGTGATTTGAATGCAAAGGTGAGTAATGTGGCAGTTGAGGGAATAACTGGTATACATGGGGTGTTCAGTGTTGTAAATGGAAATGGTGAAGAGCTTGTAGATTTATGTGCTGAAAAAGGACTGGTGAATGGGAATACCTGGTTTAAAAAGAGTATACGTATGTAAGTAGGAGAGATGGCCAGAGAGCGTTATTGGATTACGTGTTAATTGATAGGCGCGCAAAAGAGAGACTTTTGGATGTTAATGTGCTGAGAGGTGCAACTGGAGGGATGTCTCATCATTATCTTCTGGAGGCGAAGGTGAGATTTGTAGAGATTTTCAGAAAAATAGAGAAAATGTTGGGGTGAAGAGAGTGGTGAGAGTAAATGAGCTTGGGAAGGAGACTTGTGTGAGGAAGTACCAGGAGAGACTGAGTACAGAATGGAAAAAGGTGAGAACAAAGGAGGTAAGGGGAGTGGGGGTGGAATGGTATGCATTTGGGAAGCAGTGATAGCTTGCGCAAAAGATGCTTGTGGCATGAGAAGAGTGGGAGGTGGGCAGATTAGAAAGGGTAGTGAGTGGTAGGATGAAGGATGAAGAAGTAAGATTATTAGTGAAAGAGAAGAGAGAGGCATTTGGACGATTTTTGCAGGGAAATAATGCAAATGAGTGGGAGATATATAAAAGAATGAGTCAGGAGGTCAAGAGAAAGGTGCAAGAGGTGAAAAAGAGAGCAAATGAGAGTTGGGGTGAGAGAGTATCATTAAATTTTAGGGAGGATAAAAAGATGTTTTGGAAGGAGGTAAATAAAATGCGTAAAACAAGGGAACAAATGGGAACTTCAGTGAAGGGGGCTAATGAGGAGGTGATAACAAGAAGTGGTGATGTGAGAAGGAGGTGGAGTGAGTATTTTTAAGTTTTGTTGACTGTGTTAGATGACAGAGTGGCAGATATAGGGTGTTTTGGTCAAGGTGGTGTGCAAAGTGAGAGGGTTGGGGAGAATGATTTGGTAAACAGAGAAGAGGTAGTAAAAGCTTTGCGGAAGATGAAAGCCGGCAAGGCAACGGGTTTGGATGGTATTACAGTGGAATTTATCAAAAAAAGGGGATGACTATATTGTTGATTGGTTGGTAAGGTTATTCAGTGTATGTATGACTCATGGTGAGGTGCCTGAGGATTGGCGGAATGCTTGCAGTGCCATTGTACAAAGGCAAGGATTAAGTTGAGTGCTCAAATTAAAGAGGTATAAGTTTGTTGAGTATTCCTGGTAAATTGTATGGGAGGGTACTGATTGAGGGGTGAAGGCATGTACAGAGCATCAGATTGGGGAAGAGCAGTGTGGTTTCAGAAGTGGCAAGGCAGCGGGTTTGGATGGTATTGCAGGGGAAATCATAAAAAAAAGGGGGTGACTGTGTTGTTGACTGGTTGGTAAGGTTATTTAATGTATGTATGATTCATGGTGAGGTGCCTGAGGATTGGCGGAATGCTTGCATAGTGCCATTGTACAAAGGCAAAGGGGACAAAGGTGAGTGCTCAAATTACAGAAGTATAAGTTTGTTGAGTATTCCTGGTAAATTATATGGGAGGATATTGATTGAGAGGGTGAAGACATGTACAGAGCATCAGATTGGGGAAGAGCAGTGTGGTTTCAGAAGTGGTAGAGGATGTGTGGATCAGGTGTTTGCTTTGAGGAATGTATGTGATAAATACTTAGAAAAGCGAATGGATTTGTATGTAGCATTTATGGATCTGGAGAAGGCATATGATAAGAGTTGATAGAGATGCTCTGTGGAAGGTATTAAGAATATATGGTGTGGGAGGCAAGTTGTTAGAAGCAGTGAAAAGTTTTTGCCGCGGATGTAAGGCATGTGTACGTGTAGGAAGAGAGGAAACTGATTGGTTCTCAGTGAATGTAGGTTTGCAGCAGGGTTGTGTGATGTCTCCATGGTTGTTTAATTTGTTTATGGATGGGGTTGTGAGGGAGGTGAATGCAAGAGTTTTGGAAAGAGGGGCAAGTATGCAGTCTGTTGTGGATGAGAGAGCTTGGGAAGTGAGTCAGTTGTTGTTCGCTGATGATACAGCACTGGTGGCTGATTCATGTGAGAAACTGCAGAAGCTGGTGACTGAGTTTGGTAAAGTGTGTGAAAGAAGAAAGTTGAGAGTAAATGTGAATAAGAGTAAGGTTATTAGGTACAGTAGGGTTGAGGGACAAGTCAATTGGGAGGCAAGTTTGAATGGAGAAAAACTGGAGGATGTGAAGTGTTTTAGATATCTGGGAGTGGATCTGGCAGCGGATGGAACCATGGAAGCGGAAGTGAATCATAGGGTGGGGGAGGGGGCGAAAATTCTGGGAGCCTTGAAGAATGTGTGGAAGTCGAGAATATTATCTCGGAAAGCAAAAATTGGTATGTTTGAAGGAATAGTGGTTCCAACAATGTTGTATGGTTGCGGGGCGTGGGCTATGGATAGAGTTGTGTGCAGGAGGGTGGATGTGCTGGAAATAAGATGTTTGAGGACAATATGTGGAGTGATTTGGTTTGATCGAGTAAGTAATAATAGGGTAAGAGAGATGTGTGGTAATAAAAAGAGTGTGGTTGAGAGAGCAGAAGAGGGTGTTTTGAAATGTTCTGGTCACATAGAGAGAATGAGTGAGGAAAGATTGACCAAGAGGATATATGTGTCAGAGGTGGAGGGAACGAGGAGAAGTGGGAGACCAAATTGGAGGTGGAAAGATGAAGTGAAAAAGATTTTGAGTGATCAGGGCCTGAACATGCAGGAGGGTGAAAGGCGTGCAAGGAATAGAGTGAATTAGAACGACGTGGTATACCGGGGTCGACATGTTGTCAATGGATTGAACCGGGGCATGTGAAGCGTCTGGGGTAAACCATGGAAAGTTCTGTGGGGCCTGCATGTGGAAAGGGAGCTGTGGTTTCGGTGCGTTATTACATGACAGCTATAGACTGAGTGAGAACGAACGGGGCCTTTGTTGTCTTTTCCTAGCGCTACCTCGCACACATGAGGGGGGAGGGGGTTGTTATTTCATGTGTGGCAAAGGGGCGATGGGAAAGAATAAAGGCAGACAGTATGAATTATGCACGTGTATGTTGGTATATGTCTGTGTGTGTGTATATATAGGTATACGTTGAGATGTATAGGTATGTATATTTGCGTGTGTGGACGTGTATGTATATACTTGTGTATGTGGGTGGGTTGGGCCATTCTTTCGTCTGTTTCCTTGCCCTACCTCACTAACGCGGGAGACAGCGACAAAGCAAAATAAATAAAATGAGACTATAAATAATAAATATAAAGAAAGATGTTTTGGAAGGAGTTAAATAAAGTGCGTAAGACAAGTAAACAAATGGGAACATCAGTGAAGGAGGCTAATGGGGAGGTGATAAAAAGTAGTGGTGATGTGAGAAGGAGATGAAGTGAGTATTTTGAAGGTTTGTTGAATGTGTTTGATGATAGAGTGGCAGATACAAGGGTGTTTTGGTCGAGGTGGTGTGCAAAGTGAGAGGGTCATATAGAATGATTAGGTAAACAGAGACGAGGTAGTAAAAGTTTTGCGGAAGACGAAAGCCGGCAAGGCAGCGGGTTAGGATGGTATTGCAGTGAAATTTATTAAAAAAGGGGGTGACTGTATTGTTGACTGGTTGGTAAGGATATCTAATGTATGTATGACTCATGGTGAGGTGCCTGAGGATTGGCAGAATGCTTGCATAGAGCTATTGTACAAAGGCAAAGGGGATAAAGGTGAGTGCTCAAATTACAGAGGTATAAGTTTGTTGAGTCTTCCTGGGAAATTATATGGGAGGGTATTGATTGAGAGGGTGAAAGCATGTACAGAGCATCAGATATGGGAAGAGCAGTGTGGTTTCAGAAGTGGTAGAGGATGTGTGGATCAGGTGCTTGCTTTGAAGAATATATGTGAGAAATATTTAGAAAAGCAAATGGATTTGTATGTGGCATTTATGGATCTGGAGAAGACATATGATAGAGTTGATAGAGATGCTCTGTGGAAGGTATTAAGAGTATATGGTGTTGGAGGCAAGTTGTTAGAAGCAGTGAAAAGTTCTTATCGAGGATGTAAGGCATGTGTATGTGAAGGAAGAGAGGAAAGCGATTGGTTCCCAGTGAATATCGGTTTGCGGCATGGGTGCATGACGTCTCCATGGTTGTTTAATTTGTTTATGGATGGAGTTGTTAGGGAGGCGAATGCAAGAGTTTTGGAAAGAGAGGCAAGTATGCAGTCTGTTGTGGATAAGAGAGCTTGGGAAGTGAGTCAGTTGTTGTTCGCTGATGATACAGTGCTGGTGGCTGATTCATGTGAGAAACTGCAGAAGCTGGTAACTGAGTTTGGTATTTGGTAAAGTGTGTAAAAGAAGAATGCTGAGAGTCAATGTGAATAAGAGCAAGGTTATTAGGTACAGTAATATTGAGGGACAAGTCAATTGGGAGGAAAGTTTGAATGGAGAAAAACTGGAGGAAGTGAAGTGTTTTAGATATCTGGGAGTAGATTTGGCAGTGGATGGAACCATGGGAGTGGAAGTGAGTCACAGGATGGGGGCAAAAGTTCTGAGACCGTTGACGAATGTGTGGAAGGTGAGAACATTATCTCGGAAAGCAAAATTGGGTATATTTGAAGGAATAGTGGTTCCAACAATGTTATATGGTTGCGAGGCGTGGGCTATAGGTAGAGTCGTGCGGAGGGGGGATGGATGTGCTGGAAATGAGATGTCTGAGGACAATATGTGGTTTGAGGTGGTTTGATCGAGTAAGTAATGAAAGCGTGAGAGAGATGTGAGATAATAGAAAGAGTGTGGTTGAAAGAGCAGATGAGCGTGTATTGAAGTGGTTTGGCCACATGAAGAGAATGAGAGGATAGATTGACCACGAAGATATATGTGTCAGAGGTGGAGGGAACAAGAGGTGGGAGACCAAAATGGAGGAGGAAAGATGGAGTGAAATAGATTTTGAGCAATCGGGGCCTGAACATACACGAGGGTGAAAGGCGTGCAAGGAATAGAGTGAGTTGAAACGATGTGGTATACAGGGGTTGATATGTTGTTAATGGACTGAAACAGGTCACGTGAAGCGTCTAGGGTAACCATAGAAAGTTGTGTGGGGCCTGGATGTGGAAAGGGAGCTGTGGTTTTGGTACATTACACATGACAGCTAGAGACTGAGTGTGAACGAATGTGGCCTTTGTTGTCTTTTCCTAGTGCTACCTCGTGCGCGTGCGGGGGCAGGGGGGTGCGATATCATGTGTGGTGGGGTTGCGATGGGAATGAATGGGGGCAGAAAGTATGAGCATGTACATGTGTATCTATGTATATGTCTGTGTCTGTATATGTATGTATACGTTAAATGTATAGGTAGGTATATGTGCGTGTGTAGGCATTTACATATATACATGTGTATGTGGGTGGGTTGGGCCATTCTTTCATCTGTTTCCTTGAACCACCTCGCAAATGTGGGAGACAGTGAATAAGTATAATAAAAGTAAATATAAACCTTACTGTAAATGTGTCATAGTTTAAATCAATCATGCTGATGTTTCCTAAGAAAGTGTAAAACTGATGGGTGGCTATCTGGGATTTTCTACATTTTCTTATAAAAATCTTTCATACCTTGAATCCACATACTAAAGACCATCTTTCATGAAACTAACACCAGGGATACCCAAAGGACATTTAAAGAAGATCAAACATATCATTTTCATCAAGAATTAGCAATTGATGAGGTGCTAATGGACAAAGATTTCATTGAAAAGATGCATAATATATTTCAGTAGCTTTCTCTCAGGATTTTAGTAGATTTTTCTTGAGAATATACCAAGGGACATCATGCCAAATCACAAAATCATGTGCCTACTAATTTTGAGGAATTAGATGTCAATGGACTGAAAGATGAATTGTGAAGAATGAAGAACAGTTTCTCTCCCATGTAGTGTCCCACAAACCATGAGATTCCCTAAGATTCTTGGGGGTCAGAAACTTCTAACCATTTGCCTTCTGGTGAAGTTCATGTCTCTCACCCCTAACTAACCAAATCTCAGTAGTTGTGGCCTTCAGCTTAGTTTAGTTTCCCCCTTACAACCAGCAACCTCCACCTGCCTCATCAACTTTGCCACCAGTAACACTAGTCATCCCATTATTCTGGAAACTCAAGACCATCTCAATGGTGCTTATCACCAGTTAGGGAAAGTTTTTTGTGAAAGATGGAAAAGATGGGCAGGAAATGGCAACTAAGAAAATTGCTCATGTGACACTGCCCTGTAGAGAAGCAAATTTATATTCTTCAAAACTCATTCTTATTTCCAAGGTCAGTCAGTTCTATGAACTATGATAGCATAGAGGTGGAGGGAACGAGAAAAATTCTTTATTTATCTATCTATTTTGCTTTGTCGCTGTCTCCCGCGTTTGCGAGGTAGCGCAAGGAAACACACGAAAGAAATGGCCCAACACACCCCCATACACATGTATATACATACACGTCCACACATACAAATATACATACCCATACATCTCAATGTACACATATATATACACACACAGACATATACATATATACACATGCACACAATTCACACTGTCTGCCTTTATTCATTCCCATCGCCACCTCGCCACACATGGAATAACATCCCCCTCCCCCCCGCATGTGTGTAAGGTAGCGCTAGGAAAAGACAACAAAGGCCTCATTCGTTCACACTCAGTCTCTAGCTGTCATGCAATAATGCCCGAAACCACAGCTCCCTTTCCACATCCAGGCCCCACACAACTTTCCATGGTTTACCTCAGACGCTTCACATGCCCTGGTTCAATCCACTGACAGCACGTCGACCCCGGTATACCATGTCATTCCAATTAACTCTATTCCTTGCACGCCTTTCACCCTCCTGCATGTTCAGGCCCTGATCACTCAAAATCTTTTTCACTCCATCTTTCCACCTCCAATTTGGTCTCCCACTTCTCCTCGTTCCCTCCACCTCTGACACATATATCCTCTTGGTCAATCTTACCTCACTCATTCTCTCCTTGTGACCAAACCATTTCAAAACACCCTCTTCTGCTCTCTCAACCACACTCTTTTTATTTCCACACATCTCTCTTACCCTTACATTACTTACTCGATCAAACCACCTCACACCACATATTTTCCTCAAACATCTCATTTCCAGCACATCCACCCTCCTGCACACAACTCTATCCATAGCCCATGCCCCACAACCATACAACATTGTTGGAACCATTATTCCTTCAAACACCCATTTTTGTTTTCCGGGATAATGTTCTCGACTTCCACACATTCTTCAAGGCTCCCAGAATTTTCGCCCCCTCCCCAGCCCTATGATTCACTTCCGCTTCCATGGTTCCATCTGCTGCCAGATCCACTCCCAGATATCTAAAACACTTTACTTCCTCCAGTTTTTCTCCATTCAAACTTACCTCCCAATTGACTTGACCCTCAACCCTACTGTACCTAATAACCTTGCTCTTATTCACATTTACTCTCAACTTTCTTCTTTCACATACTTTACCAAACTCAGTCACCAGCTTCTGCAGTTTCTCACACGAATCAGCCACTAGCGCTGTATCATCAGTAAACAACAACTGACTCACTTCCCAAGCTCTCTCATCCACAACAGACTGCATACTTGCCCCTCTTTCCAAAACTCTTGCATTCACCTCCCTCACAACCCCATCCATAAACAAATTAAACAACCATGGAGACATCACACACCCCTGCCGCAAACCTACAAAAATTCTTAACTAACAGAAAACTATAGCACAATAGTGGGCCTAATTCTCAATATCTGTGGTAACCTATAATTCAACAAGGGTATTGAGGAATACTAAAGACCTCAAATCAATTTCCTCCATGGAATGGTTCCTCAGAAAGGCTCCTCAAAGTAGAAGCCACCTCTAAGATATCATGGGCTTTTTAAATGTGTGTAGCTGGAAGAATATAATAAAAGTTAAGTATTTGTTTTTATGAGGAGGCACTGTGAGCACATGTTTCAAAAGCTTTTCTGGATGGACACTACCTTTACTTCAATAAGCTATATATTGATTAGTTTTTGAAATTAGAAGAGCCTTTAGTACTGCCTGACCTATGTATACTGAGATCCATAAAATAAGGCAGGAAAATTAGTCCACAAAAACATAAGTTCATTTTCAAACATTCACAAAGCCAAGTTATTTTACTTAGGTATTTCTTTTATTATACTTTGTCGCTGTCTCCCGCGTTAGTGAGGTAGCACAAGGAAACAGATGAAAGAATGGCCCAACCCACCCACATACACATTATATACATAAACGCCCACACACGCACATATACATACCTATACATTTCAAAGTATACATACATATACATAAACAGACATATACATATATATACACATGCACATATTCATACATGCTGCCTTCATCCATTCCCGCCGCCACCCCACCACACATGAATTGACATTCCCTTTCCACCCGCATGTGCGCGAGGTAGACCTAGGAAAAGACAACAAAGGCCACATTCATTCACACTCAGTCTCTAGCTGTCAAGTGTAATGCACCAAAACCACAGCTCCCTTTCCATATCTAGGCCCCACAAAACTTTCCATTGTTTACCCCAGACACTTCACATGCCCTGGTTCAATCCATTGATAGCATGTCGACCCCAGTATGCCACATCATTCCAATTCACCCTATTCCTTGCATGCCTTTCACCCTCCTGCATGTTCAGGCCCTGACCACTCAAAGTCTTTTTCACTCCATCCTTCCACTTCCAATTTGGTCTCCCACTTCTCCTCGTTCCATCCACCTCTGACACATATATCTCTTTGTCACTCTTTCCTCACTCATTCTCTCCATGTGACCAAATCATTTCAATACACCCTCTTCTGCTCTCTCAACCACACTCTTTTTATTACAACACACCTCTCTTACCATTTCATTTCTTACTTGATCAAACCACCTCACACCACATATTGTCCTCAAACATCTCATTTCCAACATATCCACCTTCCCCCACACAACCCTATGTATAGCCCATGCCTTGCAACCATATAACATTGTTGGAACCACTATTCCTTTAAACATACCCAATTTTGCTTTCCAAGAAAATGTTCTTGTCTTCCACACATTCTTCAACACTCCCAGAACCATCCCCCCCCCAACCCCGTGACTCACTTCCGCTTCCATGGTTCCATCCGCTGCTAAATCCACTCTTAGATATCTAAGACACTTCACTTTCTCCAGTTTTTCTCCATTCAAACTTACCTCCCAACTGACTTGTCCCTCAACCCTACTGTACCTAATAACCTTGCTCTTATTCACATTTATTCTCAGTTTTTCTTCTTTCACACACCTTACCAAATTCAGTCACCAGCTTCTGCAGTTTCTCACCCAAATCAGCCACCAGTGCTGTATCATCAGCGAACAACAACTGACTTACTTCCCAAGCCCTCTCATCCACAACAGACTGCATACTTGCCCCTTTCTCCAAAACTCTTGTATTCACCTCCCTAACAACCCCATCCATAAACAAATTAAACAACCATGGAGACATCACACCCCTGCCGCAAACTGACATTCACTGGGAACCAATCACTTTCCTATCTTCCTACTCGTACAAATGCCTTACATCTTCAATAAAAACTTTTCACTGCTTCTAACATCTTGCCTCCCACACCATATACTCTTAATACCTTCCACAGAGCATCTCTCAACTTTATCATATGCCTTCTCCAGATCCATGAATGCTACATACAGAATCAATTGTTTTTCTAAGTATTTCTCACATACATTCTTCAAAGCAAACACCTGATCCATACATAATCTACCACTTCTGAAACCGCACTGCTCTTCCCCGATCTGATGCTCTGTACATGCCTTCACCCTCTCAATCAATACCCTCCCATATAATTTCCTAGGAATGCTCAACAAACTTATACCTCTATAATTTGGACACTCACCTTTATCCACTTTGACTTTGTACAATGGCACTATGCATGCATTCCGCTAATCCTCAGGCATCTCACCATGAGTCATACATACACTAGATATCCTTACTAACCAGTCAACAACACAGCCATCCCTTTTAAAATAAATTCCACTGCAATACCATCCAAACCTGCTGCTTTGCTGGCTTTCATCTTCCGCAAAGCTTTCACTACCTCTTCTCTGTTTACCAAACCATTCTCCCTGACCCTCTCACTTTGCACACCACCTCAACCAAAACACTCTATCATCTAACATATTCAAAAAAACCTTCAAAATACTCACTCCAACTCCTTCTCACATCACCACTACTTGTTATTATCTCCCCAATAGCCCCCTTCACTGAAGTTCCCATTTGCTCTTTTGTCTTATGCACTTTATTCACCTCCTTCCAAAACATTTTTATTCTCCCTAAAATTTAATGATACTCTCTCACCCCAACTCTCATTTGCCCTCTTTTTCACTTCTTTCACCTTTCTCTTGAGCCTTCTGCCTCTTTCTTTCATACATCTCATAGTTATTTGCATTACTTCCCTGCAAATGCCTCTCTCTTCTCTTTCACTAATAACCTTACTTCTTCATCCCAACACTCATTGCCCTTTCTAATCTGCCCACCTCCCATGCTTCTCATGCCACAAGCATATTTTGTGCAAGCCATCACTGCTTCCCTAAATACATCCCATTCCTCCCCCACTCCCCTTACATCCTTACCTCTCACCATTTTCCATTCTGCATTCAGTCTCTCCTGGTACTTCCTCTCACAAGTTTCCTTCCCAAGCTCACTTACTCTCACTACTCTCTTCACCCCAACAATCACTCTTCTTTTCTGAAAACCTCTACAAATCTTCACCTTCGCCTCCACAAGATAATGATCAGACATCCCTCCAGTTGCACCTCTCAAAACATTAACATCCAAAAATCTCTCTTTCACGCACCTATCAATTAACACGTAATCCAATAATGCTCTCTGGCCATCTCTCGTACTTACATACGTATACTTATGTATATCTCTCTTTTTAAACCAGGTATTCCCAATCACCAGTCCTTTTTCAGCACACAAATCTACAAGCTCTTCACTATTTCCATTCACAACACTGAATACCCCATGTACACCAATCATTCCCTCAACTGCCACATTATTCACCTTTGCATTCAAATCACCCACCATTATAACCCGGTCTCGTGCATCAAAACTGCTAACACTCTCGCTCAGCTGCTCCCAAAACACTTGCCTCTCATGATCTTTCTTCTCATGCCCAGGTGCATAAGCCAAGTAAGTGGAAATATTTCAATTTGATTTTCATATAAAAAATGGATTCAAACAAAGGTAAGTAACAAAACCAATACTAGTTCGACAAGATGTGGATGATATAAAAGGATGAATCATAAGAAAAAATTCTGGGAATCTTACTTGATATTAAGAAAGAGAATTTTAAGAATTATAGGTAGTAGTTAATAAGCAGGGAGGTATATTACCGGTACTACCTGTTCGAGTATCGAGAGGGTTAGTGACTGCTGTGTAGTGTGCCAGCATTTCAGTGGTTGTCAAGGTGCACTCTTCCAACCCAGGTATGTGTCTTTTCTTTCTGCCTAACTCACATGTGAACTACTTGCATTTTTTGTAACTCAATTTTCTGCAACAAGCACTATGTGCTAGCCCTGCCTTTTGGCAAGTGGTAGGAACAATAGATAGTAGAAGTTGGTGAAAAAATTTAGGCAGAAGCATTAGGTAAAAACATGAGGTAGAAGTAGCCTGTAGGAACATTAGGCAGGAGTAAAAGGTAGTAATAGCCGGTAGGAACATTAGATAGGAGTCTCTGCAAACACTGCGCCGAAGCTGCCTCTTCCAAAGGCTTGTTAAGGGTGAGGCATTAAAGGCTAAAAAGTGATACTGAAATTCACTTGTTATGGAGACTCTTTTGCTGTGGCCACCCCCTTGAGGGAGTTCCAGTTGGAAACAGATGTAAGAGATATAGGTAGATGGAGAGATACAATGAATCATAAGTTAGCACAATAAGAGGAATGAAGAGTCAATTTCTCTGAAAGGTGTCATGAGACGAGAAAATATTAGGGATTAAAAGGATGCATTTGGTATGAACAAAGATTCTAATTAGTTGAGGTGGCTCAGAAGATATGTAACCAGAGGAAAGAAGATTTCCTCAAACAAAAATATAAGGGCCTGAAAGGTCTTTTCTAGATGCCACAGAAGATGTTCCACAAGAAGAAAAAACCATATTGCATACCAATTCCATCAAAAATAGTGGGCAGGGAGAAGTATGTAAAAGTAATTTCTTGGACTATTCAATGGATGCAAAGCATGAATAGTGCTGCAGTGGGGCAGAGACCTTGAGATGTTCAAGCACAGTGCTGAAATACTTAAGATTTAAGAAAGTGTAGAGATAAGTGAGTGTTAGTTAAACAGAAGATCTTAAAGAAAATATCAGAGACACAGAGGTTTATGATTCAAAACTGAGGAATCTAGCAGAAAAGTGGGTGGCACCAAAATTAAAAAAAATTCATATTGCACATGGCTGATAATTTTGGACTAGAAGAGGATAAAAAGGAGAGGGAAAAGAAGAGTGTTTATCAAAAGATTATGGGGGGCTACAGAAATGCCAAATGCAGTTTCCATGATAAAACAAAGAAAAATTGGTTTATAATCAAGATAAAAGGGGACAACAAGTTATGACTGAATTCAGTCTGGTACCATCTGGTATGGAGGTAAGTAACTTGAAATTAAAAAAAAGGTGAAATTCAGTTAGATATTCATCACATGTAACAGAACTATGGAAGATAGAGGCAAAAGGCAGAGAGTATAATCAGAAAGTAAAAAACAGGAGACACCACAGGAAGCCAGTTCTGCAAAGGTGTCAGGAATGTTAGGTATGGCAATGTCAGACTGAAAGTGCTGTACACAAACACAAATGGATTATCAGTAAATGGTAAAGAGCTGGAATTAAGGATCATATCTTGTGGAGGCAAGGGTGAAGATTTGTAGAGGGTTTAGGAAAAGAGGAAACAATATTGGTGAGATCATGGTTAAAGGGGAAGAATGGTTGGTGAGAGGACAAGAGCTATGGAAGTAGTAGCACTACCCTTGAAGCAGTTGTGGGAGTGAGGGAGAGAGTATGATGAAATTAATTCTAGATCGAAGTGAGTAAAAATGAAAGTGGATGGCAAGAAATGGGTGATTAGTAGTGCTTCTGCACCTGGGCATGAAAAGAGAGATTATGAAAGGAAAGTGTTCTGGAGGCAGCTGAATAAGTGTGTCAACAGTTTTGATGCATCAAACCAAGTATTAGTGATGGGTGATTTGAATGTGAAGGTAAGTGATGGGTAATTTGAATAAGAAGGTAAGCAATGTGGCAGTTAAGGATATAACTGAGGGGCATGGGGTATTAAAAGGTATTGAGAACAATGAATGGCAATGGTGAACAGCTTGTAGAGTTGTCCTGAGGAATACCTGGTTCAAAAAGAGGAACATACACCAGTATATATGTATAAGTAGGAAAACTGATCAGTGGGCATTACTGGATTACGTATTAACTGACAGGCATGTGAAAGAGGCTTCTGGAAGGAAATATGCTAAGGGAACAGCTGAAGGGATGTCTGATCACTATCCTGTGGAGGAAAGGGTGAAGATCTGTAGAAGTTTTAGGAAAAGAGGAAACAATATCGTTGAGAAGAGAGATGAAAGAGAATGAGCTTGGAAAAGAGATGTGCAGAGAAATATCAGGAGAGACTGAGTGGAGAATGGTAAAAGGTGTGAATAAATGAAGCAAGGGAAGTGTGCGAGGAATGGGAGGTATTTATGAAAGCAGTGCTGGTGTGTGCAAGAGATGCATGTGGCATGTGTAAGGTGAGAGGTGGTCAGATTAGAAAGGGAAGTGAGTGGCAGGATGAAGTAAAGTTGCTAGTGAAAGAGAAAAGGGAGGCAATTGGGCAGTATTACAGGAAAGGAGTGCTAATGATAGGGGGATGTATAGAAGAAAGTGGCAGAAGGTCAAGAGGAAGGTGCAGGGGTTGAAAAAGAGGGGCAATTGGGAGTTAGGGTGGTTGAGTATCAGTAAACTTTACAATGAATAAGATGTTTTGGAAGGAAGTTAATAATGTGCAAAAACTAAGAGAACAAATAAGAACATTGGTGAAGGGGAAAAAGGGGAAGTGGTGAAAGGCAGCGATAAAGTAAAGAGGAAGTTTAGTTAGTATTCTGTGTTTCATAATAGGGAGGCTGATGTTGGGTATTTGGACAAAAAGAGAGAGTCATGAGAAGTAGTTTGGTGAAGACAGAAAAGGTACTGAAGGCCTAATGAAGGATGAAATGTGGCAAGGGAGCTGGAGTGGATGGTAATGCAAGCAAATTTCATAACAAATGGGGTGACTGTGCTGTTGATTGGCTAGTTAGGATTATCGATGTATGTATGAGGTGCCTAAGGACTGGTGGAATGCATGTATAGAGCCATTATATAAAGGCAAGGGGGACAAAGGTAAGTTTTAAGGGAGGGTTGTGACTGACAGAGTGAAGGTATGTACAAATCATCAGAGTGGGGAGGAACAGTATGGTTTCACAGGTCTTTCTTTCATACTATTCGCCATTTCCTGCATTAGCAGGGTAGAGTTAAGAACAGAGAACTGGGCCTTTGAGGGACTATCCTCACCTGGCCCCCTTCTCTGTTCCCTCTTTTGGAAAATTAAAAAAAAAAACGAGAGAGGAGGATTTCCAGCCCCCCGCTCCCTCCCCTCTTAGTCGCCTTCTACGACATGCAGGGAATACGTGGGAAGTATTCTTTCTCCCCTATCCCCAGGGTTTCACAGGTGTTTGCACTAAAGAATGTGT
Source organism: Panulirus ornatus (assembly GCF_036320965.1). Taxonomy (NCBI): domain Eukaryota; kingdom Metazoa; phylum Arthropoda; class Malacostraca; order Decapoda; family Palinuridae; genus Panulirus; species Panulirus ornatus. The sequence goes on from NC_092226.1 coordinate 62,629,754, forward strand.
GTGGGAAATACTCTGAGAAATGGATGGATCTGTGTGTGGCATCAATGGATCTGGAGAAAGCATATGGTAGGATTGATAGAGATGCCTTGTGGAAGGTCTTAAGAACATATGGTGTGGGAGAAAAGCTGCTAGAAGTGAGATGTTTTTATTAGGGGTGTGAGGAATGTGTATGAGGAGGAAGAGAGGAGAGTGATTGGTTCCATGTGAAGGTTGGTCTGTGGCAGATGTTGATATCACCATGGTTGTTTAATCTGCTTATGGATGGGGTGGTGAGGGAGGTAAATGTGAGATCCTTGGAGAAAGAGACAAGTATGCAATCTGTAGGGGATGAGAGGGCATTTGGAAGTGAGTCAATTATTGTCTCATTATAATACAGCACTGGTGGTAGGTTCAAATGTAAAGTGCTGAAAATGGTGACCACGTTTGGAAAAGTGTGTGTAACAAAGAAGTAGAGAGCATGAGAGTAAATGTGAATAAAAACAAGATTATTAGGTTTAGTAGAGTTGAGGAACAGATTAACTGGGGAGTGAACTTAAAAGAAGAACTGAAGGAGGTGAAGTTTTAAGATACCTGAGAGTGGACATGGCAGCAAATGGAACCATTGAAGCTGAAGTCAATCACAGGGTGGGTGAGAAAGTGAAGGTTCTGGAAGCATTGAAAAGTGTTTGGAACAGATCATTATATGGGAGAGCAAAAATGGGTATGTTTGAAGGTATAGCTGTCCCAACATTATTACATGGATGCGAAGCATACAGATTAAGACTATGCGGAGAAAGGTGGGTGTATTGGAAATGAAGTGTTTGAGGACAATATGTGGTGTAAAGTGGTTTGATTAAGTAATGAAAGGGTAAGGGAGATGTGTGGTAATAAAAAGTGTGTGTTTGAGAAGATGCAGAGTGGGTGCTGAAATGGTTTGGATATGTAGAGACAAAAGTAAGGAAGGATTGACAAAGAAGATGTATGTCTCAGAAATGGAGGGAACAAGGAAAATGAAATGGCCAAATTGGAGATGGAAGGAATGAAAAAGCTTTTGAGCAATTGTGGCCAGAACATGCAGGAGGGTGAAAGACATGCACAGGATAGAGTAAACTGTAACAATGTGGTATATAGGGGTCAATGTGCAGTCACTGGACTGAACCAGGGAATGTGAATCATCCGGAGTAAACCATGGAATGGTCTGTGAAGCCTGGTTGTGGATAAAGAAATGTGGTTTCGGTGCATTACACATGACAGTGACAGAATGGAAGTGTGTGGAAGCAGCTTTTCTTTGTCTATTCCTTTGGAGATGGTGATAAAGTATGAAAGAAAAAACATACCAGATCTTGTTGGAGTTCGGGAACAGAGATTACTACAGCGATGTAGACCTCAACTGTTCTGTCCATAGAGGTACATGATAACGAGATGGAAAAGAAATGATGAAGGAAAAGGTCAGACAATTCTAATAGTAGACAACCTCAAGTTTCAGAAACAATGGAAGATGGCCTGCTCAGACAATAAATAACTAGAAAAGTTAAAACTGTAGGTAAGAAGTGCCTTATGGTGCTTCTTTTTTTCCTTTCATACACATTGGCTCATTTCTATTCTGTAGCCATCATGCGCAATGCCCCAAAACCACAGACCCCTACCCACAACCTAAATATGTCCATGCCAACTATGAGCTGGATTTGTGTACACTTCTGAGTTTGTGGTGCAAATAATCCTTCAAAGAATTCTAATTCTCCACAACAAATATACAATGAAGACAATAAATGAACAATCAGGATAGTACATGAAACAATAAAATATGCATCTTTCTGAGAGGGCTAGGTACTAATAATGGGGATCTTTTAGGCTAAGTGAGGATTTTCCCTCAAAGGCTTGGTTCTCTGTTCCTGATGCTACCTCGCTAAAGTGGGAAACTGTGGTCAAGTATAATACATGAATAAATAATCAATTGTAAAGAGGTAGACTGGGAAAATCTGAATTCTCATGGTAACATAAATTCTTGGAGTGTTTACTGAAAAATTTCCAATACCAGCATGTTAATGAACACACTAAGATCTATTTGATACTTCCTTAATTCAACTGGTAAAAATCTATGCTGTTACTAAACTGATGTTTGCTAGACCTATGATTAAAACAGGTTGTGGCCCTGATACTCAAAACATTCCTCTTAGGACCTCTACCCTCTTGCCGTACAACCTCTTCAATGAGCTAGCCTCATGGAGCACTCATTTTCCGGCTAGCCTCACAAGAGCACTCATCTCTAGTAATGTCTTCCCTATCTCATCCATCCTTCTATTCACCAATATAGATGATACCTCACTTCGAGTTCAATCACAAATTTGCATGTTCAAGTAATATATTCAAAATGTTGTATTGATAAAGCAGCAATCTGTCACCCCACAGTTGAAATCAATGAAATTCTAATAAACCCTTCTGGGGGTGAGTGCATTTTCACATTAGTGCAAATGACGGCACTCCTAGGTTGACAGTTGTTTGATCCTTTGCACATGTTATGAGGGAGATGCACTATCATAATCAACTCCAAAATGTTGATGGAAATGTTATTCTTTAATCATACTGGATGATTCTAAATCATTTACACATTGAGGGCTAACAATTCTGCTATGTATGGTTTTCCTTATGGTAAGTATAATCATGTAGTGACAGTCATAGTAAAATAGTCTGGTGTTAGCTAGAGTAAAATACTTAAGCCATGTGCAGTGTTGCTCTTAGCACTCTCTTTCCTCTTTTGTTTTCCTCCTTGCTGCAACCTTTATAACTTTAAGAGTCAAGTCTATAAACATTTCAGGAGTACTAATTAACGTTCCTTTTTTCTCCTATTTTCACTGTTTTGCCCTTAATTTTTTTTCTTTTGTCACATGATAACAGCCTCAGATTTAGGTAGAATTGTCCGTCCTGTGTCAGTTACTGTTAAAAAAAATTACATATGCATGGGAAAGTTACTGAGATTACAATAATTATATTATGCACATATAGTGTTCTTTCAAGCAAAAGGTGAATTTGTTAAGCATTAGGTTGACTAAAAAGTGCCATGCACAGTTTATAGTATGCTCTGTATTACCTCGGGCAATTTCACTCATAAGAAATACCATAAAAAAGTTTAAAATTATAGCTCCAACTGGATAAGGTATTCTTATGGTTTTAATGAAAACAGCAAACTGGTTAATATGATTAGGAATTATGGCCTTCCTGAACTGGTTGCATTCATAACGTGTGGTTAATATAAACGTTTAACAGCTGTTTGCATAAAATGATACGGATAACATGTAACCAACAAATTTAATAATATTCCACAAACTGAAGTTGCAGTGATCAGCCTTGTGTGCCAACATTGTATTCACGCTATTACTTTGCTATATTATTACAATACTGGTTTCTGATTTCTTACTGTGCAATTTACCTTAGAATATCAAGTCTTATGATCTTCTTTAACCTATCCTAGGCAGCTACAGTTCACTGTTGGTTCTCCTTTGCATTCATCAATATGGTAGTTACTGCAGAGGGGAAGTTTATTCATATGTAAATTTGTGCTGCTCCAAATATGACAAACAGGTGTCAATAAAATTTGGTAAAGCATGTTTATTTTTATCACAAGTCCTACCTACCCATACTTATACATACAAACATACTCAAGCATGCACGCAGACTCTGCCATGCTCTCAAGCTCACATTTCAGACCCATGCTCAGTGGCCAGTGCAGCCTCTACCCATCTCAATTACTTTCTGCAGCTGTTTGGGAACAGAAGCCATATGCCTGAACACCAGTTCAGGCTTCCTCCTCAGGATTTCCTACACCCTCTTGGCGTGCAGCACCAGTTGATCCGATGTTTGTTCCAGTACTGGCTCCAACACATTAACAATATTTGCTCATATGTTCTCAATAGGATTGAAATCATTTGCTTTGCCTGGCCATTCGAGGAGTTCAACAAATTGAAATCAGTGTCTGACGATCCTGGATGTGTGTATGGGCAATTATGCAACATAAAGACGATCCTCTCTGAGTAAGGTAGAGCGGAGGTCCACACTGAGTGGAGGATGACTTCTTTAAGTATTTCTTTATACCTGTCTGCAGTTAAATGTCCCTTGATGTCAACCAGTTCACCTACTCCATGCAGGTAGATCCAGCCCCACATATTGACAGTGATGTGACTGCTCCTGGCCACTTCATAGATGTTATAGTGCACATAACTGGTTCAAATCTTTTTGTTTATACTTATTATTCTGTTATTCAGTATACATCTATGATACATAAAAGAGAAAAACTAATAAACAGATGGACAATAAGCAGGAGAGACTTTTTTACTGGCATTCACTGCATGTTACAATATTAACTTGTCCTGTGGCTAACAAAGATGCAGAGAAGGGTGTGAACAGGATTGAAAAGATAAGCAGTGTGATATTTCACAAAGCAAACTAATCTTCTTAGTAACCATAAGAACTGCATGGTAATAGAAAACGTAATTGATAATGTAATATCCTAGTCAACATAAGCAAAGGAATGAATAATTGTGAAACCCTGTAGTATTTTGTAGTCTCTGCAATACATATCCTACTAATATAGTCTTATCTTTCATTATTTCTGCTTCGGCAAAAAACTTTCCCAAGTGATGATGAACAGAAAAATTTTTCATGACACGTGCTCAGAAATCCAATCCCTTGCCTGTGTACTGTTGGGTGAAGCAAAGTCAGTGTTCTCTGTGTTTCTCACTGAGCTTTTCTTTGACAGCAGGTGTCCGATGGTGTATGCAAGTATGTAGCCTCTTCCTCACTATCTTTGGCGTATTATCAAGTCTTAGCTGTTCCCTAATGGTGATAACATTTGTGAAGGGGTTTGCTGCAGCTGCTCCACGTATAGCTTCATCCTGAGCTGGTGTAGTTTGTGTGGGGAGTCTTGACTTTGGCTGATCAATGAGATGTTTCTCTTCATCCCATCTTCTTAATCATTTATACACTGTTGTGCGAGATATCCCTAGCTCTTGTAATATTTCTGAATATGTCAGGCCAGAGTCTCTCATGCCCATGATGCATCTGCGTTGAGCAATCTTCATCGAGTTTATTTTGACAGTTGGTGACAGGGAGCGCGGAGCAAATGTCAGCAGACAGCCAACCGAATTTCAAACAATACCTAAACTTTGAATATTATATGCTTTGACACACTAAACGAGATGAATGGTTGGATCCAAACCCCTAAGGCTTCCACCGACTCCATGAATACTTTTAGCTGCATAGTGCCATAACTATGAGTCATAATACCTAACATAACAAATCAATCGTGCAAAACAGATATTATACTATGATACTGCAAAGCATACACATATATATGATTCACATTTATTACATAGAGCATTCATACACAGAACCCTACCCAATATATGACTACATGGCAGCGACTGAGACTGTAATATGTTAACCAATCACACACTATGACACAAATGTTCCTACTCCACTTGCGACTTTTCACTACCATCTCTGTGTTTACTACTGGAGTAGAAGGAAATTTATCTCTGTGAAGATGGAGGATGTCAAACAAATAAGAAGGCTAGCAGATGATCCCACACATCCATAATCTAGGAAATTAGGAGGTCACAAGTGTGACTGGTGGGGTGGCTATCAGGATAATGATGCTGACATTACTGCTGAGTGAAGGTTGCTGACAGCAGGTGGGGTAACTGTACCAAACAGAAAACTTCAGTAACTGAAAGGTAGTTAACGAGGAGTAAGAGGTGTAAACTTACAAGAAGGTGAAGGGTTAGAGGTTTCTAATTCCCAGTGATCTGAACTTAATTTCTCATGATCTGTGGGACAAACCACACTTGGAGAGATATATGACAGCAAATGGATGAAAGACTAAATAACTCAACAACAAAATTAGTAAAAAAAGATAAGAAATAAAATCTGTGGGAAGAAGTTGAAATATCGCTGAAAGTTTTCATGGATATTCACAAACAATATCAAGGCAACCTATGAAAATAAAGCATTATAAAAGTTATAAAACAATATGATGTTTGAATTATGAGGATTTATCGAAATTTTGAGTAAATAAGCTAAACAAACCTGTACAAATGAGGTAAATCTGCCCAAGTGAATGGATGTTACATGGGCATCACAGACCAACTGTTCTGTCTCAACTTCATTTGCCACATCACCCTGAAAAGTAACATAAATCACTGAACTAAAATACTTTACAAAAAAATTGAATCATTTATATCTGTGGTCAGCTTTGCTTAGGGAAAATTAATAGACACGTAAATCATCTGTTTTATGTTTGTTTGCAAAAGGTGAGGTGTCAGAGGACTGGCAAAATGCTTGCACAGAGCCCTATGAAGGTATAATCCTGTTGAATACCTGGTAAGGTGTATGGGAGAGTTGAGAATGTGAGGGTGGTGGCATGTACAATGCACCCATTTCGGGATGAACATTAAGGCAGATGGACTGTGGATCAGGTATTTACTTTTACAAATCTGTGTGGGAATTACTGTACTTGGAAAAAGAGAGGGATCTATATGTAACATTCATGGATCTGGAAAAAGCATATGGTGGGATTGACAGAGATTCCTTGTCAGTGAGGGGTTTTTTACCAAGAAAGAAGGCAAGTGGTTCCAAGAATTTTTGCTGTTCATGATTGTGTAAGCCATTCATGAGCTGGGAGGTGAGTGAGGCAAAAGTGAGGGTTCTTGAAACAAGATGTAAGGGTTGGGGCCTTGGGATGTAAATCACTTGCTGTTTATTGATGACAGGCCTCCAGCTGCAAACTCTAGAAGTTGGTGTTATAGTTTCGGATAGAGTATGAAAGGAGAAAGTTGAGTTACTGTGTATGAAAGTTAGGAAATGAGGTGCTGCAGGGAGGGGGTATGAGACCGGATCGTTTGAATATAAGGAAAGACCTGGAGGAAATGGAGTAATTTACGTATCTGGAAGTGGACATGGCAGTGGATGGAACCAGAGAGGCTGAGGTCAGTTATGGGGTGGAAAAAGAGGATAAGGCCTAAGTGTATTAAGGAGTGCAAAAGGAGAGGTCTTTCTCTGTAAAGGCAAAGACAGGTGTGTCTGCAGGTACAGTTGTCCTGACAATGTCATATGGATGGAGTCTTAGTCTTGGATGCAAAGGAAAGGAAGAGGGTGGATGTGTTGCAAATGAGATGCCTGAAGAATATCTGTAATGTGAGATAGATTTACTGTAATGTGAGATATATTTTACTGTAAATGTTAGTGTTAGAGGTGTGGATGCAAGAGCAGTCTGACTTACAGGGCTGACCAAGGTATGCTAAAATATTTCAGGCCAAAGGAAAGGAAGAATGAAGAAAGACTAACTAAATTGATGCAAATATCAGTAGTGATGGGAGCGAAGAGGGAAGGGAAGCAAGATGCAATATGGAGGGAGACAAGGAGTGAACAATAAGGAGGGTGAAAGTCTTGAACTGGTTAGAATGAATTGGATCAATGTGCTAGCAATGGGCTTAATTGGATCAAAGTAGTATATGAGGTCAATGTGCTGACAGTGGGCTGAACATGGGGAGATGAAGCACATAAGATAAATCTTGGGAGTGCTCTGTGGGTCTTGGTTGTGGATGCTGGGCTTTGGTTTCAGTACATTATGCATGACAACAGATCAGGTGTGTGCAAGTGAGGCCACTCTTCATTTGTTCTCACTTAGGTTAGGAAAGCAGTAAAAAAACGTCTTTAACATACAAGAAAATGGCTCATACAGATTATCCTCCAGACACCACAATCTCTTCATACCACAAATTACACCCAAGTTATACTAGTCTCGCTTACTTACATCTTCAATTCATCCTTCTACCTTACCTTTAGTTTTCCTATGCATCTTTTAGGTAATAAGCTTACTGAAATATGCCCTTTAGTAATTCCAAGGAAAGGAACCTGGATGTTTTGGCTATGAGTGAAACGAAGCTCATGGGTAAGGGGGAAGAGTGGTTTGGGAATGTCTTGGGAGTAAAGTCAGGGGTTAGTGAGAGGACAAGAGCAAGGGAAGGAGTAGCACTACTCCTGAAACAGGAGTGGTGGGAGTATGTGATAGAGTCTAAGAAAGTAAACTCTAGATTGATATGGGTAAAACTGATAGTTGATAGAGAGAGATGGGTGATTATTGGTGCATATGCACCTGGGTATGAGAAGAAAGATCATGAGAGGCAAGTGTTTTGGGAGCAGCTGAGTGAGTGTGTTAGTAGTTTTGATGCATGAGACCGGGTTATAGTGATGGGTGATTTGAATGCAAAGGTGAGTAATGTGGCAGTTGAGGGAACAATTGGTGTACATGGGGTGTTCAGTGTTGTAAATGGAAATGGTGAAGAGCTTGTAGATTTTTTTTTTTTTTTTTTTTTTTTTTATACTTTGTCGCTGTCTCCCGCGTTTGCGAGGTAGCGCCAGGAAACAGACGAAAGAAATGGCCCAACCCCCCCCCCCATACACATGTACATACACACGTCCACACACGCAAATATACATACCTACACAGCTTTCCATGGTTTACCCCAGACGCTTCACATGCCTTGCTTCAATCCACTGACAGCACGTCAACCCCTGTATACCACATGACTCCAATTCACTCTATTTCTTGCCCTCCTTTCACCCTCCTGCATGTTCAGGCCCCGATCACACAAAATCTTTTTCACTCCATCTTTCCACCTCCAATTTGGTCTCCCTCTTCTCCTCGTTCCCTCCACCTCCGACACATATATCCTCTTGGTCAATCTCTCCTCACTCATTCTCTCCATGTGCCCAAACCATTTCAAAACACCCTCTTCTGCTCTCTCAACCACGCTCTTTTTATTTCCACACATCTCTCTTACCCTTACGTTACTTACTCGATCAAACCACCTCACACCACACATTGTCCTCAAACATCTCATTTCCAGCACATCCATCCTCCTGCGCACATCTCTATCCATAGCCCACGCCTCGCAACCATACAACATTGTTGGAACCACTATTCCCTCAAACATACCCATTTTTGCTTTCCAAGCTAATGTTCTCGACTTCCACACATTTTTCAAGGCTCCCAAAATTTTCGCCCCCTCCCCCACCCTATGATCCACTTCCGCTTCCATGGTTCCATCCGCTGACAGATCCACTCCCAGATATCTAAAACACTTCACTTCCTCCAGTTTTTCTCCATTCAAACTCACCTCCCAATTGACTTGACCCTCACCCCTACTGTACCTAATAACCTTGCTCTTATTCACATTTACTCTCAACTTTCTTCTTCCACACACTTTACCAAACTCAGTCACCAGCTTCTGCAGTTTCTCACATGAATCAGCCACCAGCGCTGTATCATCAGCGAACAACAACTGACTCACTTCCCAAGCTCTCTCATCCCCAACAGACTTCATACTTGCCCCTCTTTCCAGGACTCTTGCATTTACCTCCCTTACAACCCCATCCATAAACAAATTAAACAACCATGGAGACATCACACACCCCTGCCGCAAACCTACATTCACTGAGAACCAATCACTTTCCTCTCTTCCTACACGTACACATGCCTTACATCCTCGATAAAAACTTTTCACTGCTTCTAACAACTTGCCTCCCACACCGTATATTCTTAATACCTTCCACAGAGCATCTCTATCAACTCTATCATATGCCTTCTCCAGATCCATAAATGCTACATACAAATCCATTTGCTTTTCTAAGTATTTCTCACATACATTCTTCAAAGCAAACACCTGATCCACACATCCTCTACCACTTCTGAAACCGCACTGCTCTTCCCCAATCTGATGCTCTGTACATGCCTTCACCCTCTCAATCAATACCCTCCCATATAATTTACCAGGAATACTCAACAAACTTATACCTCTGTAATTTGAGCACTCACTCTTATCCCCTTTGCCTTTGTACAATGGCACTATGCACGCATTCCGCCAATCCTCAGGCACCTCACCATGAGTCATACATACATTAAATAACCTTACCAACCAGTCAACAATACAGTCACCCCCTTTTTTAATAAATTCCACTGCAATACCATCCAAACCTGCTGCCTTGCCGGCTTTCATCTTCCGCAAAGCTTTTACTACCTCTTCTCTGTTTACCAAATCATTTTCCCTAACCCTCTCACTTTGCACACCACCTCGACCAAAACACCCTATATCTGCCACTCTGTCATCAGACACATTCAACAAACCTTCAAAATACTCATTCCATCTCCTTCTCACATCACCGCTACTTGTTATCACCTCCCCATTTACGCCCTTCACTGAAATTCCCATTTGCTCCCTTGTCTTACGCACCCTATTTACCTCCTTCCAGAACATCTTTTTATTCTCCCTAAAATTTACTGATAGTCTCTCACCCCAACTCTCATTTGCCCTTTTTTTCACCTCTTGCACCTTTCTCTTTACCTCCTGTCTCTTTCTTTTATACTTCTCCCACTCAATTGCATTTTTTCCCTGCAAAAATCGTCCAAATGCCTCTCTCTTCTCTTTCACTAATACTCTTACTTCTTCATCCCACCACTCACTACCCTTTCTAAACAGCCCACCTCCCACTCTTCTCATGCCACAAGCATCTTTTGCGCAATCCATCACTGATTCCCTAAATACATCCCATTCCTCCCCCACTCCCCTTACTTCCATTGTTCTCACCTTTTTCCATTCTGTACACAGTCTCTCCTGGTACTTCCCCACACAGGTCTCCTTCCCAAGCTCACTTACTCTCACCACCTTCTTCACCCCAACATTCACTCCTCTTTTCTGAAAACCCATACTAATCTTCACCTTAGCCTCCACAAGATAATGATCAGACATCCCTCCAGTTGCACCTCTCAGCACATTAACACCCAAAAGTCTCTCTTTCGCACGCCTGTCAATTAACACGTAATCCAATAACGCTCTCTGGCCATCTCTCCTACTTACATAAGTATACTTATGTATATCTCGCTTTTTAAACCAGGTATTCCCAATCATCAGTCCTTTTTCAGCACATAAATCTACAAGCTCTTCACCATTTCCATTTACAACACTGAACACCCCATGTATACCAATTATTCCCTCAACTGCCACATTACTCACCTTTGCATTCAAATCACCCATCACTATAACCCGGTCTCGTGCATCAAAACCGCTAACACACTCATTTAGCTGCTCCCAAAACACTTGCCTCTCATGATCTTTCTTCTCATGCCCAGGTGCATATGCACCAATAATCACCCACCTCTCTCCATCAACTTTCAATTTTACCCATATTAATCGAGAATTTACTTTCTTACATTCTATCACATACTCCCACAACTCCTGTTTCAGGAGTATTGCTACTCCTTCCCTTGCTCTTGTCCTCTCACTAACCCCTGACTTCACTCCCCAGACATTTCCAAACCACTCTTCCCCTTTACCCTTGAGCTTCGTTTCACTCAGAGCCAAAACATCCAGGTTCCTTTCCTCAAACATACTACCTATCTCTCCTTTTTTCACATCTTGGTTACATCCACACACATTTAGGCACCCCACTCTGAGCCTTCGAGGAGGATGATCACTCCCCGCGTGACTCCTTCTTCTGTTTCCCATTTTAGAAAGTTAATACAAGGAGGGGAGGATTTCCGGCCCCCCGCTCCCGTCCCCTCTAGTCGCTTTCTACGACACGCGAGGAATACGTGGGAAGTATTCTTTCACCCCTATCCCCAGGGATAATATACATATATATATACATATACACACACACACACACACACACACATACGCACATACACACACACACACACACATACATATATATACCTATGAAAAATGTAAGAAACAATTTAGAAAACAAACTTTTAGCTTGAAATGAATGAAAAAAATGAATGTCACATAATGGTTCAACCTCTAGCTATGGAAAAGGAAATGTACAATTTATTCACACAAACGTCAATAGCAGTTCTCATCAATTTCACCACTGTGTCAATAAGCTTCAATGTCTAAGCTACATTTTTTCTCCAACTTCACTATTTTCTTGTCAAAAACACCATGCATGAAAACTACCACTCCATTAACACAACTATAAACCTTCTTCATGTGTTGAAGATAATACTAACACCACATACACTCTCACTATGCATGTGGCCACATACACTCACTATGCATGTGACCCGTGACCACATACTCTCACTGTGAATGTGGCCACATACACTCACTATGCATGTGACCCATGTGGGTAACTTTAGAACTTTTGGATGGTATTGCCATCTATTCCTTACATCTGGAGAACTCGTAATCATAATATACAAATCATTCGAACTTAACAATAAGTTCTGAAAAATGTACAATTAACCAATATCCACCTTTATTATCTACTAAATCTACTTGTAGATTTATGTGCTGAAAAAGGACTGTTGATTGGGAACACCTGGTTTAAAAAGAGAGAGATACATAAGTATACGTATGTAAGTAGGAGAGATAGCCAGAGAGCGTTACTGGATCACATGTTAATTGACAGGCGTGCGAAAGAGAGACTTTTGGATGTTAATGTGCTGAGAGGTGCAACTGGAGGGATGTCTGATCATTATCTTGTGGAGGCGAAGGTGAAGGTTTGTAGAGGTTTTCAGAAGAGAAGAAAGAATGTTGGGGTGAAGAGAGTGGTGGGAGTAAGTGAGCTTGGGAAGGAGACTTGTGTGAGGAAGTACCAGGAGAGACTGAGTACAGAATGGAAAAAGGTGAGAACTAAGGACGTATGGGGAGTGGGGGAAGAATGGGATGTATTTAGAGAAGCACTGATGGCTTGTGCAAAAGATGCTTGCGGCATGAGAAGCGTGGGAGGTAGGCAGATTAGAAAGGGTAGTGAGTGGTGGGATGAAGAAGTAAGATTATTAGTGAAAGAGAAGAGAGAGGCATTTGGATGATTTTTGCAGGGAAATAATGCAAATGAGTGGGAGATGTATAAAAGAAAGAGGCAGGAGGTCAAGAGAAAGGTGCAAGAGGTGAAAAAGAGGGCATATGAAAGTTGGGGTGAGAGAGTATCATCAAATTTTAGGGGGAATAAAAAGATGTTTTGGAAGGAGGTAAACAAAGTGTGTAAGACACGGGAGCAAATGGGAACTTCAAGGAAGGGGGCTAATGGGGAGGTGATAACAAGTAATGTTGATGTGAGAAGGAGATGGAGTGAGTATTTTGAAGGTTTGGTGAATGTGATTGATGATAGAGTGGCAGATATAGGGTGTTTTAGTCGAGGTGGTGTGTAAAGTGAGAGGGTTACGGAAAATGATTTGGTAAACAGAGAAGAGGTAGTGAAAGCTTTGCGGAAGATGAAAGCTGGCAAGGCAGCAGGTTTGGATGATATTGCAGTAGAATTTATCAAAAAAGGGGGTGACTGTATTGTTGACTGGTTGGTAAGGTTATTTAATGTATGTATGTCTCATGGTCAGGTGCCTGAGGATTGGCGGAAAGCTTGCATAGTGCCATTGTACAAAGGCAAAGGGGATAAAAGTGAGTGCTCAAATTACAGAGGTATAAGTTTGTTGAGTATTCCTGGTAAATTATATGGGAGGGTATTGATTGAGAGGGTGAAGGCATGTACAGAGCATCAGATTGGGGAAGAGCAGTGTGGTTTCAGAAGTGGTAGAGGAGGTGTGGATCAGGTGTTTGCTTTGAAGAATGTATGTGAGAAATACTTAGAAAAGCAAATGGATTTGTATGTAGCATTTATGGATCTGGAGAAGGCATATGATTGAGTTGATAGAGATGCTCTGTGGAAGGTATTAAGAATATATGGTGTGGGAGGCAAGTTGTTAGAAGCCGTGAAAAGTTTTTATCGAGGACGTAAGGCATGTGTACGTGTAGGAAGAGACGAAAGTGATTGTTTCTCAGTGAATGTAGGTTTGCGGCGGGGGTGTGTGATGTCTATATGGTTGTTTAATTTGTTTATGGATGGGGTTGTTAGGGAGGTAAATGCAAGAGTTTTGGAAAGAGGGGCAAGTATGCAGTCTGTTGTGGATGAGAGAGCTTGGGAAGTGTGTCAGTTGTTGTTCGCTGATGATACAGCGCTGGTGGCTGATTCATGTGAGAAACTGCAGAAGCTGGTGACTGAGTTTGGTAAAGTGTGAGAAAGAAGAAAGCTGACAGTAAATGTGAATAAGAGCAAGGTTATTAGGTATAGTAGGGTTGAGGGACAAGTCAATTGGAAGGTAAGTTTGAATGGAGAAAAATTAGAGGAAGTGAAGTGTTTTAGATATTTGGGAATGGATTTGGCAGCAGATGAACCATGAAAGCAGAAGTGAGTCAGGATGGGGGAGGGGGCAAAAGTTCTGGGAGCGTTGAAGAATGTGTGGAAGTCGAGAACATTATCTTGGAAAGCAAAAATGGGTATGTTTGAAGGAATAGTGGTTCCAACAATGTTATATGGTTGCGAGGCGTGGGCTATGGATAGAGTTGTGCGGAGGAGGGTGGATGTGCTGGAAATGAGATCTTTGAGGACAATATGTGGGGTGAAATGGTCTGATCGAGTAAGTAATAATACGGTAAGGGAAATGTGTGGTAGTAAAAAGAGTGTGGTTGAGAGAGCAGAGGAGGGTGTTTTGAAATGGTTTGGTCACATGGAGAGAATGAGTGAGGAAAGATTGACCAAGAGGATATATGTGTTAAGAGGTGGAGGGAACAAGGAGAAGTGGGAGACCATATTGGAGGTGGAAAAATGGAGTGAAAAATATTTTGAGTGATCGGGGCCTGAACGTGCTGTTAATGGATTGAACCAGGGCATGTGAAGCATCTGGGGTAAACCATGGGAAGTTCTGTGGGGACTGGATTTGGAAAGGAAGCTGTGGTTTCGGTGCATTATTACATGACAGCTTGAGACTGAGTGTGAACGAATGTGGCCTTTGTTGTCTTTTCCTAGCGCTACCTCACGCACATTTGGGGGGAGGAGGTTGTTATTTCATGTGTGGTGGGGTGGCGATGGGAATGAATAAGAGCAGACAGTATGAATTATGTACATGTGTATATATATGTATATGTCTGTGTGTGTATGTATATGTATATGTTGAGATGTATAGGTATGTATAATTGCGTGTGTGGACGTGTATGTTTATACATGTGTATGTGGGTGGGTTGGGCCATTTCTTTCGTCTGTTTCCTTGCGCTACCTCGCTAACGCAGGAGACAGCGATAAAGCAAAAAATTGTAATTCCAAATCCACTCTCCCCACACTTCCATTAAATTTTGGTAGTGTGCTCCATCAATCTGTCTGTCATCCAATCCACTGCCTTTCTAATACTCTAACATCCTTTATTTTATTTTATTTATTTTGCTTTGACGCTGTCTCCCGCGTTAGCGAAGTAGCGCAAGGAAACAGACGAAAGAATGGCCCAACCTGCGAAGTAGCGCAAGGAAACAGACGAAAGAATGGCCCAACCTGCCAACATACACATGTATATACATACACGTCCACACACGCAAATATACATACCTATACATCTCAATGTACACATATATATACACACACAGACATATACATATATACACATGTACACAATTCATACTGTCTGCCTTTATTTGTTCCCATCGCCACCTCACCACACATGGAATAACAACCCCCTCCCCCTCATGTGTGCGAGGTAGCGCTAGGAAAAGGCAACAAAGGCCCCATTTGTTCACACTCAGTCTCTAGCTGTCATGTAATAATGCACCGAAACCACAGCTCCCTTTCCACATCCAGGCCCCACACAACTTTCCATGGTTTACCCCAGACGCTTCACATGCCCTGGTTCAATCCACTGACAGCACGTCGACCCCGGTATACCACATCATTCCAATTCACTCTATCCCTTGCATGCCTTTCACCCTCCTGCATGTTCAGGCCCCAATCACTCAAAATCTTTTTCACTCCATCTTTCCACCTCCAATTTGGTCTCCCACTTCTCCTCGTTCCCTCCACCTCTGACACAAATTATCCTCTTGGTCAATCTTTCCTCACTCATTCTCTCCATGTGACCAAACCATTTCAAAACACCCTCTTCTGCTCTCTCAACCACACTCTTTTTATTTCCACACATCTCTCTTACCCTTACATTACTTAATCGATCAAACCACCTCACACCACATATTGTCCTCAAACATCTCATTTCCAGCACATCCACCCTCCTGCGCACAACTCTATCCATAGCCCACGCCTCGCAACCATACAACATTGTTGGAACCACTATTCCTTCAAAAATGCCCATTTTTGCTTTCTGAGATAATGTTCTCGACTTCCACACATTCTTCAAGGCTCCCAGAATTTTCGCCCCCTCCCCCAACCTATGATTCACTTCCGCTTCCATGGTTCCATCCGCTGCCAGATCCACTCCCAGATATCTAAAACACTTTACTTCCTCCAGTTTTTCTCAATTCAAACTTACCTCCCAATTGACTTGACCCTCAACCCTACTGTACCTAATAACCTTGCTCTTTTTCACATTTACTCTTAACTTTCTTCTTTCACACACTTTACCAAACTCAGTCACCAGCTTCTGCAGTTTCTTACATGAATCTGCCACCAACGCTGTATCATCAGCGAACAACAACTGACTCACTTCCCAAGCTCTCTCACCCACAACAGACTGCATACTTGCCCCTCTTTCCAAAACTCTTGCATTCACCTCCCTCACAACCCCATCCATAAACAAATTAAACAACCATGGAGACATCACACACCCCTGCCGCAAACCTACATTCACTGAGAACCAATCACTTTCCTCTCTTCCTACACGTACACATGCCTTACATCCTCGATAAAAACTTTTCACTGCTTCTAACAACTTGCCTCCCACACCATATATTCTTAAAACCTTCCACAGGGCATCTCTATCAACTCTATCATATGCCTTCTCCACATCCATAAATGCTACATACAAATCCATTTGTTTTTCTAAGTATTTCTCACATACATTCTTCAAAGCAAACACCTGATCCACACATCCTCTACCACTTCTGAAACCACACTGCTCTTCCCCAATCTGATGCTCTGTACATGCCCTCACCCTCTCAATCAATACCCTCCCATATAATTTACCAGGAATACTCAACAAACTTATACCTCTGTAATTTGAGCACTCACTCTTATCCCCTTTGCCTTTGTACAATGGCACTATGCTCGACTAAAACACCCTATATCTGCTACTATATCATCAAACACATTCAACAAACCTTCAAAATACTCACTCCATCTCCTTCTCACATCACCACTACTTGTTATCACCTCCCCATTAGCCCCTTTCACTGAAGTTCCCATTTGCTCCCTTGTCTTATGCACTTTATTTACCTCCTTCTAAAGCATCTTTTTATTCTCCCTGAAATTTAATGATACTCTCTCACCCCAACTCTCATTTGCCCTCTTTTTCACCTCTTGCATATTTCTCTTGACCTCCTGCCTCTTTCTTTTATACCTCTCCCATTCATTTGCATTTTTTCCCTGCAAAAATCGCCCAAATGCCTCTCTCTTCTCTTTCACTAATAATCTTACTTCTTCATCCCACCACTCACTACCCTTTCTAATCAACCCACCTCCCACGCTTCTCATGCCACAAGCATCTTTTGCGCAAGCCATCACTGCTTCCCTAAATACATCCCATTCCTCCCCCACTCCCCTTACCTCCTTTGTTCTCGCCTTTTTCCATTCTGTACTCAGTCTCTCCTGGTACTTCCTCACACAAGTCTCCTTCCCACGCTCACTTACTCTCACCACTCTCTTCACCCCAACATTCTCTCTTCTTTTCTGAAAACCCCCACAAATCTTCACCTTCGCCTCCACAAGATAATGATCAGACATCCCTCCAGTTGCACCTCTCAGCACATTAACATCCTTAAATTTCCTTATTTCATACTCTATCCATTCTCCTAATTCCATGGTCACTTCTTGAAAGAGTCAGCTTACCTACCAGCACTGTAAAATACTATTCTTAAGCAAATGTGTAGCACATGTTACAATGATGTGAGCAGTAAAGCCTCTAAAAACTTCACTACACACACTAAACATACTTTGGAATTAATGAACTACACATGCACATGGCAATATGGTGAGCAAAAAGTCACCTTCAACAAGGCTGGTTCATTGTCAGCAGAGAGAAAAGACTACAATGTCACAGATAACCTTTTAACCCCAGAGGAGACCCATTTATCTTACTCTTATGTGGAATGCAGAAGCCCAAAAAAATGGGTCTTAAAAACCATAAGTGAAATAATGTAAAATAATAAGGTGTTTGTATTTCTTGGGTGAGTGCAAGACAACAGAGAAGTGTGTTCAGTCTTCAGAATGGAGGTTGTGTCTTGGGCATGAGGATCTTTCAATACATTGAATCAGAGTTCATAATGTTGAAGAGATGGGTGTGTCTACAGTAGTTCATGCATGTTTGAGAAGATAACAACAATATAGATATAAGTCATGAATGGGAATTATGTGAATAAGTAAATTCTTCAATTGACGAAGTCTGACATCGAAACTGAGTTCTCACCTCAAAGTTTGCTCCTCGCTTGAGGAATCTCGTCCCAGCATAATGACAAGATCTTCTTGCAATCAAAGTCAAAAAGAAAGATCGGCCATACACAGAAATATTGCTCTGAAAATCAAAAGATGAGTTAGAAAATTGCCTGTCATATGAAATACACCAAGGGTAGTCTCATTTATCTTGAGAACATTGAAAAATCACAATAAATATAGATTAATGTGAAAGAAGATCTTTCTCTGATTCTCAAAGACTAATCTGATCATACAGGTAACTAATGCTAATCTAGCATCTTCAGGACTTTGGTCACGCTGGATAATAAATTTTTCCATTAATGTCCATTTGAACATATGGAGAAAAAGAGAGAGGAAAGGTTGACAGAGAGAATATATGTGTCAGAAACGTATGGGACAAGGAGAAAGAGGAAAGCAAATTGGAGATGGAAAGATAAACTGAAAAAGATTTTGAGTGAATGGGGCCTGAACATGCAGGAGGGTAAAAGGCATGCACAGGATAGTGTTAATTGGAATGTGATACCCAGGGGCTGACATTCTCTTAATAGACTGAACTAGAGTGTGTGAAGTGGCTAGGGTTAGCCATAGAAAGGTGTGTGGGGCCTGGCTATAGATAGAGGCTGTGGTTTTGATGCACTGCACTCGATGACTAGAGAATGGTTGTGAGCAACTGCATCATTTCTTCGTCTGTTCTTGGCGCTACCTTGCTTATGTGGGAAATGGTGATTAAGTATGGAAAATTATTATTATTATACTTTGTCGCTGTCTCCCGCGTTTGCGAGGTAGCGCAAGGAAACAGACGAAAGAAATGGCCCAACCCCCCCATACACATGTATATACATACGTCCACACACGCAAATATACATACCTACACAGCTTTCCATGGCTTACCCCAGACGCTTCACATGCCTTGATTCAATCCACTGACAGCACGTCAACCCCAGTATACCACATCGCTCCAATTCACTCTATTCCTTGCCCTCCTTTCACCCTCCTGCATGTTCAGGCCCCGATCACACAAAATCTTTTTCACTCCATCTTTCCACCTCCAATTTGGTCTCCCTCTTCTCCTTGTTCCCTCCACCTCCGACACATATATCCTCTTGGTCAATCTTTCCTCACTCATCCTCTCCATGTGCCCAAACCACTTCAAAACACCCTCTTCTGCTCTCTCAACCACGCTCTTTTTATTTCCACACATCTCTCTTACCCTTACGTTACTCACTCGATCAAACCACCTCACACCACACATTGTCCTCAAACATCTCATTTCCAGCACATCCATCCTCCTGCGCACAACTCTATCCATAGCCCACGCCTCGCAACCATACAACATTGTTGGAACCACTATTCCTTCATACATACCCATTTTTGCTTTCCGAGATAATGTTCTCGACTTCCACACATTCTTCAAGGCCCCCAGAATTTTCGCCCCCTCCCCCACCCTATGATCCACTTCCGCTTCCATGGTTCCATCCGCTGCCAGATCCACTCCCAGATATCTAAAACACTTCACTTCCTCCAGTTTTTCTCCATTCAAACTCACCTCCCAATTGACTTAACCCTCAACCCTACTGTACCTAATAACCTTGCTCTTATTCACATTTACTCTTAACTTTCTTCTTCCACACACTTTACCAAACTCAGTCACCAGCTTCTGCAGTTTCTCACATGAATCAGCCAACAGCGCTGTATCATCAGCGAACAACAACTGACTCACTTCCCAAGCTCTCTCATCCCCAACAGACTTCATACTTGCCCCTCTTTCCAAAACTCTTGCATTTACCTCCCTAACAACCCCATCCATAAACAAATTAAACAACCATGGAGACATCACACACCCCTGCCGCAAACCTACATTCACTGAGAACCAATCACTTTCCTCTCTTCCTACACGTACACATGCCTTACATCCTCGATAAAAACTTTTCACTGCTTCTAACAACTTTCCTCCCACACCATATATTCTTAATACCTTCCACAGAACATCTCTATCAACTCTATCATATGCCTTCTCCAGATCCATAAATGCTACATACAAATCCATTTGCTTTTCTAAGTATTTCTCACATACATTCTTCAAAGCAAACACCTGATCCACACATCCTCTACCACTTCTGAAACCACACTGCTCTTCCCCAATCTGATGCTCTGTACATGCCTTCACCCTCTCAATCAATACCCTCCCATATAATTTACCAGGAATACTCAACAAACTTATACCTCTGTAATTTGAGCACTCACTCTTATCCCCTTTGCCTTTGTACAATGGCACTATGCACGCATTCCGCCAATCCTCAGGCACCTCACCACGAGTCATACATACATTAAATAACCTCACCAACCAGTCAACAATACAGTCACCCCCTTTTTTAATAAATTCCACTGCAATACCATCCAAACCTGCTGCCTTGCCGGCTTTCATCTTCCGCAAAGCTTTCACTACCTCTTCTCTGTTTACCAAATCATTCTCCCTAACCCTCTCACTTTGCACACCACCTCGACCAAAACACCCTATATCTGCCACTCTATCATCAAACACATTCAACAAACCTTCAAAATACTCACTCCATCTCCTTCTCACATCACCACTACTTGTTATCACCTCCCCATTTGCGCCCTTCACTGAAGTTCCCATTTGCTCCCTTGTCTTACGCACTTTATTTACCTCCTTCCAGAGCATCTTTTTATTCTCCCTAAAATTTAATGATACTCTCTCACCCCAACCCTCATTTGCCCTCATTCTGCCGTGGTTCCTCCTTCTGTGTCCTTCGCCACATCTATCTCCTCACAAGTCGCCCAGGGCCGGACCTTAGGAACTGCTGCTCTCACACAAGCCACCGTTTACGGGAAGTCAGCACCACAAGTAAAGCATCCTCCTCGAAGGCTCAGAGTGGGGTGCCTAAATGTGTGTGGATGTAACCAAGATGTGAAGACCCTTACTGGAAAAACAATCACTCTTGAAGTAGAACCTTCAGACACAATTGAAAATGTGAAGGAAAATAGTGAAATTGGAGAAAAATGTAGCTTAGACATTGAAGCTTATTGATACAGTGGTTAAATTGATGAGAACTGCTATTGACGTTTGTGTAAATAAATTATACATTTCCTTTTTTTCCATAGCCAGAGGTTGAACCATTATGTGACATTCATTTTTTTTCATTCATTTCAAGCTAGAAGTTTCAGTTTTCTAAATTGTTTCTTACATTTTTCATATGTATATATATGTATGTGTGTGTGTGTGTATATGTGCGTATGTATGTGTATGTGTATATATATTTTTTTTTTTTTTTATACTATCCGCCATTTCCCGCGACAGCGAGGTAGCGTTAAGAACAGAGGACTGGGCCTTTGAGGAAATATCCTCACCTGGCCCTCTTCTCTGTTCCTTCTTTTGGAAAATTAAAAAAAAAAAATATGTATATATATATATATGTATATTATCCCTGGGGATAGGGGTGAAAGAATACTTCCCACGTATTCCTCGCGTGTCGTAGAAAGCGACTAGAGGGGACGGGAGCGGGGGGCCAGAAATCCTCCCCTCCTTGTATTAACTTTCTAAAATGGGAAACAGAAGAAGGAGTCACGCGGGGAGTGCTCATCCTCCTCGAAGGCTCAGAGTGGGGTGCCTAAATGTGTGTGGATGTAACCAAGATGTGAAAAAAGGAGAGATAGGTAGTATGTTTGAGGAAAGGAACCTGGATGTTTTGGCTCTGAGTGAAACGAAGCTCAAGGGTAAAGGGGAAGAGTGGTTTGGGAATGTCTGGGGAGTAAAGTCAGGGGTTAGTGAGAGGACAAGAGCAAGGGAAGGAGTAGCAATACTCCTGAAACAGGAGTTGTGGGAGTATGTGATAGAGTGTAAGAAAGTAAATTCTCGATTAATATGGGTAAAACTGAAAGTTGATGGAGAGAGGTGGGTGATTATTGGTGCATATGCACCTGGGCATGAGAAGAAAGATCAAGAGAGGCAAGTGTTTTGGGAGCAGCTGAATGAGTGTGTTAGTGGTTTTGATGCACGAGACCGGGTTATAGTGATGGGTGATTTGAATGCAAAGGTGAGTAATGTGGCAGTTGAGGGAATAATTGGTATACATGGGGTGTTCAGTGTTGTAAATGGAAATGGTGAAGAGCTTGTAGATTTATGTGCTGAAAAAGGACTGATGATTGGGAATACCTGGTTTAAAAAGCGAGATATACATAAGTATACTTATGTAAGTAGGAGAGATGGCCAGAGAGCGTTATTGGATTATGTGTTAACTGACAGGCGTGCGAAAGAGAGACTTTTGGATGTTATGTGCTGAGAGGTGCAACTGGAGGGATGTCTGATCATTATCTTGTGGAGGCTAAGGTGAAGATTTGTATGGGTTTTCAGAAAAGAAGAGTGAATGTTGGGGTGAAGAGGGTGGTGAGAGTAAGTGAGCTTGAGAAGGAGACCTGTGTGAGTAAGTACCAGGAGAGACTGAGTACAGAATGGAAAAAGGTGAGAACAATGGAAGTAAGGGGAGTGGGGGAGGAATGGGATGTATTTAGGGAATCAGTGATGGATTGCGCAAAAGATGCTTGTGGCATGAGAAGAGTGGGAGGTGGGTTGATTAAAAAGGGTAGTGAGTGGTGGGATGAAGAAGTAAGAGTATTAGTGAAAGAGAAGAGAGAGGCATTTGGACGATTTTTGCAGGGAAAAAATGCAATTGAGTGGGAGATGTATAAAAGAAAGAGACAGGAGGTCAAGAGAAAGGTGCAAGAGGTGAAAAAAAGGGCAAATGAGAAAAATGGAAAAAAGTTTTCATAATCATAATGACAAAAAGCATTTCAGTCATAAAAACCAGAAATATTAACTAAAGATTGGATAGATGTAGGACAGCATTAAACATAAGAGCATGTTGTTGGGGATGTATTCCTACAAAATGGTGTGCAAGTCAAATTTGTGTATATCAAACCATTATTACACAGTATATGAGAGTCTGTTTCATACTGTTAGATAATCTGAGTATTTTTGAGTCCCCACTGGGAGAAAATCATAGTCATGCTATCCTAGGGTCAAGCAGATTCAAGTCACATCATGCCAGTCTGGCTGTTGTGCTACTAATGAGTAACACCACCATACGATAAATACTTTTTTTCTCTCATTCTCATTCTGTACAATAACTAGACAACTAAAAGGGCTGATCAGTAAGCTTTAAGAAATAAGCAGTGGTCAGAAATATAAAAAATCACTAAATTAGTGACCAATATTCATGTGATCAGAATCTAGTGGTAACCAAAAGTCATGTATTACACTGTCATGATGACCAACAGTCTCCCACCTCAAACTATTTGTTTTCTTGTACCTTAATTCAACACTAAATATAAGTTCAGTGAGCTGGAACACATGTTCTAGTAAATTTATTCATCTGCATACGTATTCATTCCCTCATAACTCACTCCTTATATGTATTCAAACATATTTCTTACACAGAGGTACATTCACTCTCATCTGTCAACACTCACATAGTTCTCAGATGCAAAACCATATAAAGGTATTAGAGGAAAAAAATACAAGTAATCTTAGTTGAATCTTCATGTCTTACACATTGAATATTCTTGATGAATATTAATTATGCAAAAAAAAAGTTAAAAGATATCCATCATATCTATCTATCTATCCATTGATATCTATGAGGTCCATTCCTTTAGGGAACGCCCTCAAAAAACTCCCTCAAGGGGGTAGCCATGGCCAAGAAACATTTTTTTGTCTATTATTAGGTGAAAAAAAGGGCAAATGAGAGTTGGGGTGAGAGAGTATCATTAAATTTTAGGGAGAATAAAAAGATGTGGAAGGTATTAAGAATATATGGTGTGGGAGGCAAGTTGTTAGAAGCAGTGAAAAGTTTTTATCGAGGATGTAAGGCATGTGTACGTGTAGGAAGAGAGGAAAGTGATTGGTTCTCAGTGAATGTAGGTTTGCGGCAGGGGTGTGTGATGTCTCCATGGTTGTTTAATTTGTTTATGGATGGGGTTGTTAGGGAGGTAAATGCAAGAGTTTTGGAAAGAGGGGCAAGTATGAAGTCTGTTGGGGATGAGAGAGCTTGGGAAGTGAGTCAGTTGTTGTTCGCTGATGATACAGCGCTGGTGGCGGATTCATGGGAGAAACTGCAGAAGCTGGTGACGGAGTTTGGTAAAGTGTGTGGAAGAAGAAAGTTAAGAGTAAATGTGAATAAGAGCAAGGTTATTAGGTACAGTAGGGTTGAGGGTCAAGTCAATTGGGAGGTGAGTTTGAATGGAGAAAAACTGGAGGAAGTGAAGTGTTTTAGATATCTGGGAGTGGACCTGTCAGCGGATGGAACCATGGAAGCGGAAGTGGATCATAGGGTGGGGGAGGGGGCGAAAATTTTGGGAGCCTTGAAAAATGTGTGGAAGTCGAGAACATTATCCCGGAAAGCAAAAATGGGTATGTTTGAAGGAATAGTGGTTCCAACAATGTTGTATGGCTGCGAGGCGTGGGTTATGGATAGAGTTGTGCGCAGGAGGATGGATGTGCTGGAAATGAGATGTTTGAGGACAATGTGTGGTGTGAGGTGGTTTGATCGAGTAAGTAACGTAAGGGTAAGAGAGATGTGTGGAAATAAAAAGAGCGTGGTTGAGAGAGCAGAAGAGGGTGTTTTGAAATGGTTTGGGCACATGGAGAGAATGAGTGAGGAAAGATTGACCAAGAGGATATATGTGTCGGAGGTGGAGGGAACGAGGAGAAGAGGGAGACCAAATTGGAGGTGGAAAGATGGAGTGAAAAGGATTTTGTGTGATCGGGGCCTGAACATGCAGGAGGGTGAAAGGAGGGCAAGGAATAGAGTGAATTGGAGCGATGTGGTATACAGGGGTTGACGTGCTGTCAGTGGATTGAATCAAGGCATGTGAAGCGTCCGGGGTAAACCATGGAAAGCTGTGTAGGTATGTATATTTGCGTGTGTGGACGTGTGTATGTACATGTGTATGGGGGGGTTGGGCCATTTCTTTCGTCTGTTTCCTTGCGCTACCTCGCAAACGCGGGAGACAGCGACAAAGTATATAAAAAAAAAAAAAAAAAAAAAAAAAGATGTTCTGGAAGGAGGTAAATAAAGTGCGTAAGACAAGGGAGCAAATGGGAACTTCAGTGAAGGGCGCAAATGGGGAGGTGATAACAAGTAGTGGTGATGTGAGAAGGAGATGGAGTGAGTATTTTGAAGGTTTGTTGAATGTGTTTGATGATAGAGTGGCAGATATAGGGTGTTTTGGTCGAGGTGGTGTGCAAAGTGAGAGGGTTAGGGAAAATGATTTGGTAAACAGAGAAGAGGTAGTGAAAGCTTTGCGGAAGATGAAAGCCGGCAAGGCAGCAGGTTTGGATGGTATTGCAGTGGAATTTATTAAAAAAGGGGGTGATTGTATTGTTGACTGGTTGGTAAGGTTATTTAATGTATGTATGACTCATGGTGAGGTGCCTGAGGATTGGCGGAATGCGTGCATAGTGAAATTGTACAAAGGCAAAGGGGATAAGAGTGAGTGCTCAAATTACAGAGGTATAAGTTTGTTGAGTATTCCTGGTAAATTATATGGGAGGGTATTGATCGAGAGGGTGAAGGCATGTACAGAGCATCAGATTGGGGAAGAGCAGTGTGGTTTCAGAAGTGGTAGAGGATGTGTGGATCAGGTGTTTGCTTTGAAGAATGTATGTGAGAAATACTTAGAAAAGCAAATGGATTTGTATGTAGCTTTTATGGATCTGGAGAAGGCATATGATAGAGTTGATAGAGATGCTCTGTGGAAGGTATTAAGAATATATGGTGTGGGAGGCAAGTTGTTAGAAGCAGTGAAAAGTTTTTATCGAGGATGTAAGGCATGTGTACGTGTAGGAAGAGAGGAAAGTGATTGGTTCTCAGTGAATGTAGGTTTGCGGCAGGGGTGTGTGATGTCTCCATGGTTGTTTAATTTGTTTATGGATGGGGTTGTTAGGGAGGTAAATGCAAGAGTTTTGGAAAGAGGGGCAAGTATGAAGTCTGTTGGGGATGAGAGAGCTTGGGAAGTGAGTCAGTTGTTGTTCGCTGATGATACAGCGCTGGTGGCGGATTCATGGGAGAAACTGCAGAAGCTGGTGACGGAGTTTGGTAAAGTGTGTGGAAGAAGAAAGTTAAGAGTAAATGTGAATAAGAGCAAGGTTATTAGGTACAGTAGGGTTGAGGGTCAAGTCAATTGGGAGGTGAGTTTGAATGGAGAAAAACTGGAGGAAGTGAAGTGTTTTAGATATCTGGGAGTGGACCTGTCAGCGGATGGAACCATGGAAGCGGAAGTGGATCATAGGGTGGGGGAGGGGGCGAAAATTTTGGGAGCCTTGAAAAATGTGTGGAAGTCGAGAACATTATCCCGGAAAGCAAAAATGGGTATGTTTGAAGGAATAGTGGTTCCAACAATGTTGTATGGCTGCGAGGCGTGGGTTATGGATAGAGTTGTGCGCAGGAGGATGGATGTGCTGGAAATGAGATGTTTGAGGACAATGTGTGGTGTGAGGTGGTTTGATCGAGTAAGTAACGTAAGGGTAAGAGAGATGTGTGGAAATAAAAAGAGCGTGGTTGAGAGAGCAGAAGAGGGTGTTTTGAAATGGTTTGGGCACATGGAGAGAATGAGTGAGGAAAGATTGACCAAGAGGATATATGTGTCGGAGGTGGAGGGAACGAGGAGAAGAGGGAGACCAAATTGGAGGTGGAAAGATGGAGTGAAAAGGATTTTGTGTGATCGGGGCCTGAACATGCAGGAGGGTGAAAGGAGGGCAAGGAATAGAGTGAATTGGAGCGATGTGGTATACAGGGGTTGACGTGCTGTCAGTGGATTGAATCAAGGCATGTGAAGCGTCCGGGGTAAACCATGGAAAGCTGTGTAGGTATGTATATTTGCGTGTGTGGACGTGTGTATGTACATGTGTATGGGGGGGTTGGGCCATTTCTTTCGTCTGTTTCCTTGCGCTACCTCGCAAACGCGGGAGACAGCGACAAAGTATATAAAAAAAAAAAAAAAAAAAAAAAAGATGTTCTGGAAGGAGGTAAATAAAGTGCGTAAGACAAGGGAGCAAATGGGAACTTCAGTGAAGGGCGCAAATGGGGAGGTGATAACAAGTAGTGGTGATGTGAGAAGGAGATGGAGTGAGTATTTTGAAGGTTTGTTGAATGTGTTTGATGATAGAGTGGCAGATATAGGGTGTTTTGGTCGAGGTGGTGTGCAAAGTGAGAGGGTTAGGGAAAATGATTTGGTAAACAGAGAAGAGGTAGTGAAAGCTTTGCGGAAGATGAAAGCCGGCAAGGCAGCAGGTTTGGATGGTATTGCAGTGGAATTTATTAAAAAAGGGGGTGATTGTATTGTTGACTGGTTGGTAAGGTTATTTAATGTATGTATGACTCATGGTGAGGTGCCTGAGGATTGGCGGAATGCGTGCATAGTGAAATTGTACAAAGGCAAAGGGGATAAGAGTGAGTGCTCAAATTACAGAGGTATAAGTTTGTTGAGTATTCCTGGTAAATTATATGGGAGGGTATTGATCGAGAGGGTGAAGGCATGTACAGAGCATCAGATTGGGGAAGAGCAGTGTGGTTTCAGAAGTGGTAGAGGATGTGTGGATCAGGTGTTTGCTTTGAAGAATGTATGTGAGAAATACTTAGAAAAGCAAATGGATTTGTATGTAGCTTTTATGGATCTGGAGAAGGCATATGATAGAGTTGATAGAGATGCTCTGTGGAAGGTATTAAGAATATATGGTGTGGGAGGCAAGTTGTTAGAAGCAGTGAAAAGTTTTTATCGAGGATGTAAGGCATGTGTACGTGTAGGAAGAGAGGAAAGTGATTGGTTCTCAGTGAATGTAGGTTTGCGGCAGGGGTGTGTGATGTCTCCATGGTTGTTTAATTTGTTTATGGATGGGGTTGTTAGGGAGGTAAATGCAAGAGTTTTGGAAAGAGGGGCAAGTATGAAGTCTGTTGGGGATGAGAGAGCTTGGGAAGTGAGTCAGTTGTTGTTCGCTGATGATACAGCGCTGGTGGCGGATTCATGGGAGAAACTGCAGAAGCTGGTGACGGAGTTTGGTAAAGTGTGTGGAAGAAGAAAGTTAAGAGTAAATGTGAATAAGAGCAAGGTTATTAGGTACAGTAGGGTTGAGGGTCAAGTCAATTGGGAGGTGAGTTTGAATGGAGAAAAACTGGAGGAAGTGAAGTGTTTTAGATATCTGGGAGTGGACCTGTCAGCGGATGGAACCATGGAAGCGGAAGTGGATCATAGGGTGGGGGAGGGGGCGAAAATTTTGGGAGCCTTGAAAAATGTGTGGAAGTCGAGAACATTATCCCGGAAAGCAAAAATGGGTATGTTTGAAGGAATAGTGGTTCCAACAATGTTGTATGGCTGCGAGGCGTGGGTTATGGATAGAGTTGTGCGCAGGAGGATGGATGTGCTGGAAATGAGATGTTTGAGGACAATGTGTGGTGTGAGGTGGTTTGATCGAGTAAGTAACGTAAGGGTAAGAGAGATGTGTGGAAATAAAAAGAGCGTGGTTGAGAGAGCAGAAGAGGGTGTTTTGAAATGGTTTGGGCACATGGAGAGAATGAGTGAGGAAAGATTGACCAAGAGGATATATGTGTCGGAGGTGGAGGGAACGAGGAGAAGAGGGAGACCAAATTGGAGGTGGAAAGATGGAGTGAAAAGGATTTTGTGTGATCGGGGCCTGAACATGCAGGAGGGTGAAAGGAGGGCAAGGAATAGAGTGAATTGGAGCGATGTGGTATACAGGGGTTGACGTGCTGTCAGTGGATTGAATCAAGGCATGTGAAGCGTCCGGGGTAAACCATGGAAAGCTGTGTAGGTATGTATATTTGCGTGTGTGGACGTGTGTATGTACATGTGTATGGGGGGGTTGGGCCATTTCTTTCGTCTGTTTCCTTGCGCTACCTCGCAAACGCGGGAGACAGCGACAAAGTATATAAAAAAAAAAAAAAAAAAAAAAAAAAAGATGTTCTGGAAGGAGGTAAATAAAGTGCGTAAGACAAGGGAGCAAATGGGAACTTCAGTGAAGGGCGCAAATGGGGAGGTGATAACAAGTAGTGGTGATGTGAGAAGGAGATGGAGTGAGTATTTTGAAGGTTTGTTGAATGTGTTTGATGATAGAGTGGCAGATATAGGGTGTTTTGGTCGAGGTGGTGTGCAAAGTGAGAGGGTTAGGGAAAATGATTTGGTAAACAGAGAAGAGGTAGTGAAAGCTTTGCGGAAGATGAAAGCCGGCAAGGCAGCAGGTTTGGATGGTATTGCAGTGGAATTTATTAAAAAAGGGGGTGATTGTATTGTTGACTGGTTGGTAAGGTTATTTAATGTATGTATGACTCATGGTGAGGTGCCTGAGGATTGGCGGAATGCGTGCATAGTGAAATTGTACAAAGGCAAAGGGGATAAGAGTGAGTGCTCAAATTACAGAGGTATAAGTTTGTTGAGTATTCCTGGTAAATTATATGGGAGGGTATTGATCGAGAGGGTGAAGGCATGTACAGAGCATCAGATTGGGGAAGAGCAGTGTGGTTTCAGAAGTGGTAGAGGATGTGTGGATCAGGTGTTTGCTTTGAAGAATGTATGTGAGAAATACTTAGAAAAGCAAATGGATTTGTATGTAGCTTTTATGGATCTGGAGAAGGCATATGATAGAGTTGATAGAGATGCTCTGTGGAAGGTATTAAGAATATATGGTGTGGGAGGCAAGTTGTTAGAAGCAGTGAAAAGTTTTTATCGAGGATGTAAGGCATGTGTACGTGTAGGAAGAGAGGAAAGTGATTGGTTCTCAGTGAATGTAGGTTTGCGGCAGGGGTGTGTGATGTCTCCATGGTTGTTTAATTTGTTTATGGATGGGGTTGTTAGGGAGGTAAATGCAAGAGTTTTGGAAAGAGGGGCAAGTATGAAGTCTGTTGGGGATGAGAGAGCTTGGGAAGTGAGTCAGTTGTTGTTCGCTGATGATACAGCGCTGGTGGCGGATTCATGGGAGAAACTGCAGAAGCTGGTGACTGAGTTTGGAAAAGTGTGTGGAAGAAGAAAGTTAAGAGTAAATGTGAATAAGAGCAAGGTTATTAGGTACAGTAGGGTTGAGGGTCAAGTCAATTGGGAGGTGAGTTTGAATGGAGAAAAACTGGAGGAAGTGAAGTGTTTTAGATATCTGGGAGTGGATCTGGCAGCGGATGGAACCATGGAAGCGGAAGTGGATCATAGGGTGGGGGAGGGGGCGAAAATCCTGGGGGCCTTGAAGAATGTGTGGAAGTCGAGAACATTATCTCGGAAAGCAAAAATGGGTATGTTTGAAGGAATAGTGGTTCCAACAATGTTGTATGGTTGCGAGGCGTGGGCTATGGATAGAGTTGTGCGCAGGAGGATGGATGTGCTGGAAATGAGATGTTTGAGGAAAATGTGTGGTGTGAGGTGGTTTGATCGAGTGAGTAACATAAGGGTAAGAGAGATGTGTGGAAATAAAAAGAGCATGGTTGAGAGAGCAGAAGAGGGTGTTTTGAAGTGGTTTGGGCACATGGAGAGGATGAGTGAGGAAAGATTGACCAAGAGGATATATGTGTCGGAGGTGGAGGGAATGAGGAGAAGAGGGAGACCAAATTGGAGGTGGAAAGATGGAGTGAAAAAGATTTTGTATGATCGGGGCCTGAACATGCAGGAGGGTGAAAGGAGGGCAAGGAATAGAGTGAATTGGAGCGATGTGGTATACCGGGGTTGACGTGCTGTCAGTGGATTGAATCAGGGCATGTGAGGCGTCTGGGGTAAACCATGGAAAGCTGTGTAGGTATGTATATTTGCGTGTGTGGACGTATGTATATACATGTGTATGGGGGGGGGGGTTGGGCCATTTCTTTCGTCTGTTTCCTTGCGCTACCTCGCAAACGCGGGAGACAGTGACAAAGTATAATAAAAAATAAAAAATATTCTTTGCCAAATGCTTGTAGAGATAAACAGGCAGTGATCATTCAAACATGCTGGAGTTTATTTACCTGCTTCACCTTAACTAATAATTATTCATTTTTCACTACATATTTGAGTGCAGTATATCACTTCTAATACCGACGAAACTTTTTATAGTGGTGTTATTGATTAGAAATGTTTCACAACATAACTTCACTGTAGGATATAAACTTAAGTTGTACTGGTGCTTAACGTTCTAGTATCTTTATTTTTTCTTTCTTAACATAAACTTCGGAAACTTTACTGCAATATTATCTTGGAGTCAATATAGGTTGTCTGATAAAAACACATCTTCAGATCACTTTAGCTTTAACCACTATGATCCAAATGGTGTAGCCATGACTTACAAAGTTTCTTTCATATTTTTATGGTCTGTTCAAACTCAGTAAACAGCTTCATTAGCTTTTTCCTGTTTTCTTATATCATATATGATGGACAAACCTACATTAAACTGCATTATGATGCTGTTACATCTCTCACACTTATTTCATTGCTAACAAATCTCAATCTTTTGTTCAAACATGAGCATGATATGCTCCCTTTTACCTTTGGATTTATCAGGGACATTCTGGGGGATATTTGCATTTATATATATATATATTTTTTTTTTTCCCCCAAAGGAAGGAACAGAGAAGGGGGCCAGGTGAGGATATTCCCTCAGAGGCCCAGTCCTCTGTTCTTAGTGCTACCTCGCTGAGGCGGGAAGAAAGAAAAGAAAATGAAGATAAATCATAGAAAAACAGGTACTGTACTCAGTGCTCAGGACATATACTGTTTGCTGACTATACACACACAATCTCACTTGTGGCATCAGTGAATTATCCATTCAGTGTGAAATCTGAACTACCACCTCTGCTGCCTTATGCTGTATTGAGAACAAAACTATAATGGGAATTTGGAGGAGTACCACTGTATCAAGAGTGCTGTTGTAACATGAGCTTACTGTACTGTCTAAAAAGTCACACTCTTCTTTGGCATAAACTGAAACTTTGAAACTATTTATCCTACTACCAAGAATTATTGAAATACATCTTTTGTCACCTGTGCAACAAAGCCATGGGTAATTGGCAAAATCCAAGCAGGATGTAGGATATTTTCCACTGGTTTTAACAGGTATGAATTCCACACATATCTGTCGTATGGTTTGTTCCGGATCCCATATGAAATAGGTGGCTGCTTCTTTTTTCTGCTTTTTGATGGCTGGGTTTGACTGTGACTCTCAGAGAAATTTACTGTAGCTTCATTTTCGTCATGTCTGACTTCTTTACCACTGGAGCAGGACCTGAGAAAAAAGTTAAGAATAATAATCAAGGAGTTTCTGGTTTCTTCCACTATCACAAACAGCCTTGAAAAGACCCAATGGTCTGTTGCTATTTGAATTCCTTTGTATTCCTCTTAATCAATCTATGTTGCATACACTCTTCATGATATACTGTAAAGTAGGGTCTCTCATGCAAAACTCTCTTCATACACTATAAAATCAGCATACATGAAAATTATCCTTTGCAGGCAATGTCAGAATCACTACAAAGCCACTTACCATTTTTACTGAAGGCAAAGATCAACTGAACCCTAAATCAAGTTAGTGACAAAATGATTGACTATCGAGAGAATTAATAAAAAAAAAAAAAAAAAAATGCCTAACACAAGATAGCTTTCAAAACAGTAACAAAAAGTAACTGCATACCTTGCCTCTTTGCCAGCTTCTTCACTTGAATCCTTTGAATTTACTGACAAGTTTAGAAAGTTTTCTGCTTTCTCCACTTCTTCCCCTGAAATGTTAACACACCAAACAGTGATTATGTAAGTTTTACATATTCCACATTTTCATTACAAACAGTAAAGCTATAAATATATCTTTGTTACATTGCATAATCCAAGGACACCACCCTCACACTTACCCTCAACTTTATGCCTAAGACATTCCCAAACCATTCTCACCACTTACACTTGAACTTTGTTTCACCCACAACTAAAACATTCAGTTCTTTTCCCCAAAAACATACTATCTATCTCTCCTTCTTTCTCATTTAGTTAAATCCACACACATTCAGCACAGGATGAACACTTTTCACCAGGCTTCTTCTTATATTCCAACATTTAGAAATTGAAATACAAGATGGGAAGAGTTTCCAGCCCCCCTTAATCACCTTTTGTGACATCCTCCTCTAAATTCCCTTCACTTCTGACACATATATCCTCTAAATCAGTCTCTCTTTCCACCCTTCTTCTCCATGTGTCCAGCCCATTTCAATATGCCCTATCTGGCTTCCTCAATCTACTACCATACCTCTCTCGTACACTATTAGTCCTTATGTGATCAACTTCAAGGAAAGGATAACCAGAGGAACAGCATAGAGGAGAGGTGATGGAACTTTTGCCAGATAGAGTAAAAGTTGAGATAGAATAGCTAAAAGAAGAGCACAGGAAACAGCTTATGAAATTACTGCCAGGCAACATGGAAATTATAAGAGAATGACCTGAAAAGCATAAGAATTAGCTGCATACAGATATTATGTACTGAGCCCTTTACGACAATACTTTAATAAATTATATGAGAAATAAAAAATTTTGTGATATTCATCATGCCATTCATCCCCATATTTTTCTAAAGTTCATAACCTAAACAAAGGATGGGTACCTTAGCTTGTAAGAAAGAACAAAAGAATCTTGTCTAACTACATCAGTAGCATATAAAAAATTATATATAGCTTCAAAGCTTATTCAGAGAAGAGAAACATCAAGGTTCAAGAAATTCTACCCATCTATTGTGCAATCCATATTTTCTAAGCCTTTCATATCCTATTTCAATTATGGGAGAACTAAGAATAAGAAACAGCAAATGTGAAATTTTTTAAGAGTTCAACACAGTCTTCATTAAAGTCAATGGTTCATTACTGGAAAACAATATTCCGATTTAAAATCTGCTGAAATATGAAATCATGAGAAATGCTGTTTACTTCCTAAACAAACTACACAAATCTAAAAAAAAGTCAAGGTTAAGAGCCCTTGAAATACTAACACACTATTTTTCACAACATCAAAGTGATGTTGCAGTGTAAATTCTAAAAATGAAAATGCAACTTAACTCCTGGCATTTAGACAGCATTCTTACCATCAGGAGTTGGAGGTCTGATTTGTGCAAGCAATTCAAGCGGAATGTCTCTAGGTGGAGACATGTTGTACTGGAGGCTGTGTGTCAAGTCATAACTGTAGCTGTAAGTAGGGGTAAAAGTGTAACCTTACTTCTCAATGTTAAAAAAAGTTGTCGATAGCATTTGACTGCCATGATTTCTTTTATCTAAAAAAATCAAAAAGCATTTAAAATCTTCTATGATCTCATTGAAATCATTATAATTCACAGACACTTCCTTAACAACTCATAAGGCAATTTACTCAGTGGTTTTTGAGAGGTCAGTTGTTCACAAATGATGATAAGATAGATAAAAGTCAATCATAACTGCTCAGCCAACTGACAAAGATTGTGAAAACGAATGATTCCATTAGAACAAAACTAGGATTTAAATTATATACATACATGGATTTCAGTATTTCAAGTTTAAAAAAATTTGAAGCATTATTTTCAAAATCCACTTAATCCTCTGAATATCAGAATTCTTGACATCAGTTCTATGATAACCAGAGAAATTGTCATTTCAGTATCATTTCCAAAAAATTCTCATTTCTGGTTCAGGGACAAGTTCCAGAGTTTAGAGGTATGTAATTTTCACATCAAAATTACTTTCTGATGATTTGCTTATCTGGTATTCATTAAAAAATAAAGTAGAAAATAAAAGGCAATAGTAAGCCATTGATCGTCATGCCAATCAATCACAAGTATACAGTAATGTCATTTTCTTGCTGGTAAGAAGTCCACCACATTTATAGCTAACAAAAACGATGACCTATTCCTCAAAAAGCCAACAGCTACCTTGTTGATGCAGGAAATGGCAAACAAAAATGAAAGTAATGAAAAGCCCAATCTCATGAGTGATGTTGAAAGCAAATGTTCTGTTGGCAATACAACCTGAATTCTTATACTGTAATGTTTTGTAGAGCTAAATCCAGAATTATCACATAACTTGACAGTTATCCTTGAGGATAGAGGAAGAAAGAATACTTCCCACACATTCCTCTAACGTGTAGTAGAAGGCAACTACAGGGGATGGGAGCGGGGGGGCTAGAAACACTCCCCTCCTTGTATTTCAACTTTCTAAAAGGGGAAGCAGAAGGAGGAGTCACAAGGGGAGTGCTCATCCTCCTCGAAGGCTCAGTTTGGGGTGTCTAAATGTGTGTGGATGTAACCAAGATGAGAAAAAAGGAGAGATACGTAGTATGTTTGAGGAAAGGAACCTGGATGTTTTGGCTCTGAGTGAAACGAAGCTCAAGGGTAAAGGGGAAGAGTGGTTTGGGAATGTTTTGGGAGTAAAGTCAGGGGTTGGTGAGAGGACAAGAGCAAGGGAAGGAGTAGCACTACTCCAGAAACAGGAGCGGTGGGAGTATGTGATAGAGTGTAAGAAAGTAAACTCTAGATTGATATGGGTAAAACTGAAAGTGGATGGAAAGAGATGGGTGATTACTGGTGCATATGCACCTGAGCATGAAAAGAAAGATCATCAGAGATAAGTGTTTTGGGAGCAGCTGAGTGAGAGTGTTAGTAGTTTTGATGCATGAGACTGAGTTCTAGTGATGGGTGCTTTAAATGCAAAGGTGAGTAATGTGGCAGTTGAGGGAATAATTGGTGTACATGGGGTGTTCAGTGTTGTAAATGAAAATGGTGAGGAGCTTGTAGATTTATGTGCTGAAAAAGGACGGAGGATTGGGAATACCTGTTTTAAAAAGAGAGATATACATAAGTATATGTATGTAAGTAGGAGAGATGGCCAGAAAGTGTTATTGGATTATGTGTTAATTGATAGGCGTGTGAAAGAGAGACTTTTGGATGTTAATGTACTGAGAGGTTCAACAGGAGGGATGTCTCATCATTATCTTGTGGAGGTGAAGGTGAATATTTGTACAGGATTTCAGAAAAGAAGAGAGAATGTTGGGGTGAAGAGAGTGGTGAGAGTACGTGAGCTTGGGAAGGAGACTTGTGTGAGGAAGTAGCAGGAGAGACTGAGTGCAGAATGGAAAAAAGTGAGAACAAAGGATGTAAGGGGAGTGAGGGGAGGAATGGGATGTTTTTAGGGAAGCAGTGATGGCTTGCGCAAAAGATGCTTGTGGCATGAGAAGAGTGGGAGGTGGGCAGATTAGAAAGGGTAGTGAGTGGTGGGATGAAGAAGTAAGATTAGGGTGAAAGAGAAGAGAGAGACATTTGGATTTTTGCGGGGAAATAATGCAAATGACTGGGAGATGTATAAAAGAAAGAGGCAGGAGGTCAAGAGAAAGGTGCAAGAGGTGAAAAAGAGGGCAAATGAGAGTTGGGGTGAGAGAGTATCATTAAATTTTTTGGGAGAATAAAAAGATGATTTGGAAGGAGGTAAATAAAGTGTGTAAGAAAAGGGAACAAATAGGAACATCAAGGTGCAAATGGAGAGGTGATAACAAGTAGTGGAGATGTGAGGAGATGGAGTGAGTATCTTGAAGGTTTGTTGAGTGCGTTTGATGATAGAGTGGCAGAAATAGGGTTCTTTGGTCGCGGTGGTGTGCAAAGTGAGAGGGTTAGGGAAAATGATTTGGTAAACACAGAAGAGGTAGTAAAAGCTTTGTGGAAGATGAAAGCCAGCAAGGCAGTGGGTTTGGATGGTATTGCAGTGGAATTTATCAAAAAAAGGGGGTGACTGTATTGTTAACTGGTTGGTAAGGTTAATCAATGTATGTATGATGAATGGTGAGGTGCCTGAGGATTGGCGGAATGCTTGCATACTGCCATTGTACAAAGGCAAAGGGGATAAAAGTGAGTGCTCAAATTACAGAGGTATAAGTTTGTTGAGTATTCCTGGGAAATTAAATGGGAGGGTATTGATTGAGAGGGTGAAGGCATGTACAGAGCATCAGATTGGGGAAGAACAGTGTGGTTTCAGAAGTGGTAGAGGATGTGTGGATCAGGTGTTTGCTTTGAAGAATGTATGTGAGAAATACTTAGAAAAGCAAATGGATTTGTATGTAGCATTTACGGATCTGGAGAAGGCATATGATAGGTTTGCTAGAGATGCTCTATGGAAGGTATTAAGAATATATGGTATGGGAGGCAAGTTGTTAGAAGCAGTGAAAAGTTTTTATCGAGGATGCAAAGCATGTGTACATGTAGGAAGAGAGGAAAGTGAATGGTTCTCAGTGAATGTTGGTTTGCGGCAGGGGTGTGTGATGTCTCCATGGATGTTTAATTTGTTTATGGATAGGGTAGTTAGGGAGGTGAATGCAAGAGTTTTGGAAAGAGGGGCAAGTATGCAGTCTGTTAAGGATGAGAGAGCTTGGGTAGTGAGTAAGTTGTTGTTCGCTGATGATACAGCGCTGTTGGCTGATTCGGGTGAGAAACTGCAGAAGCTGGTGACTGAGTCTGGTAAAGTGTGTGAAAGAAGAAAACTGAGAGTAAATGTGAATAAGAGCAAGGTTATTAGGTATACTTGGGTTAAGGGACAAGTCAATTGGAAGGTAAGTTTGAATGGAGAAAAATTGGAGGAAGTGAAGTGTTTTAGATATCTGGGAGTGGATTTGGCAGCAGATGGAACCATGGAAGCGGAAGTGAGTCACAGGATCGGGGAGGGTGCAAAAGTTCAAAGAGCATTGGAAAATGTGTGGAAGGTGAGAACATTATCTCAGAAAGCAAAAATGGGTATGTTTGAAGGAATTGTGGTTCCGACAATGTTATATGGTTGTGAGGCGTGGAAGAGGGTGGATGCATTGAAAATGAGATGTTCGAGAACAATATGTGGTGTGAGGTGGTTTGATGGAGTAAGTAATGAAAGGGTAAGAGAGATGTGTGGTAATAAAAAGAATGTGGTTGAGAGAGCAGAAGAGGGTGTTTTGATATGGTTTGGTCACATGGAGAGAATGAGCGAGGAAAGATTGACCAAGAGGATATATGTGTCAGAGGTGGAGGGAACAAGGAGAAGTGGGAGACCAAATTGGATGTGGAAAGATGGAGTGAAAAAGATTATGAGTGATTGGGGCCTGAACATGCAGGAGGGTGAAAGGCGTGCAAGGAATAGAGTGAATTGGAAGGATGTGGTATACCGGGTCGACGTGCTGTCAATAGATTGAACCAGGGCATGTGAAGCATCTGGGGTAAACTATGGAAAGTTTTGATGGGCCTGGATGTGGAATGGGAGCTGTGTTTTGGTGCATTATAATGACATCTAGAGACTGAGTGTGAACGAATGTGGCCTTTGTTGTCTTTCCTAGCACTACCTCGTGCACATGCAGGGGGAGGGGGTTTTCATTTTCATGTGTGGTGGGGTAGCAACGGGAATGAATAAGGGCAGACAGTATGAATTATGTACATGTGTATACATGTATGTGTCGGTGTGTGTATGTATATGTATGCATTGAGATGTATAGGTATGTATATGTGTGTGTGTGGAAGTATATGTATATACATGTGTATATGGGTGGGTTGGGCCATTCTTTCGTCTGTTTTCTTGCGCTACCTCGCTAACGCGGGAGACAGCGACAAATTATAATAAATGAATAAATTACTCATGATGAGGAGCCTGAGGATTGGCGGAATGCTTGCATAGTTCCGTTGTACAAAGGTAAAGGGGATAAAGGTGAGTGCTCAAATTACAGAGGTATAAGTTTGTTGAGTATTCCTGGGAAATCATATGGGAGGGTATTGATTGAGAGGGTGAAAGCATGTACAAAGCATCAGATTGGGGAAGAGCAAAGTGGTTTCAGAAGTGGTAGAGGATGTGTGGATCAGGTGTTTACTTTGAAGAATGTATGTGAGAAATACTTAGAAAAGCAGATGGATTCGTATGTAGCATTTATGATTCTGGAGAAGGCATGTGATGGAGTTGATAGAGATGCTTTGTGGAAGGTTTTAAGAGAATAATGTGGTGTGGGAGGTAAGTTCCTAGAAGCAGTGAAAAGTTTTTATCGAGGATGTAAGGCATGTGTACGAGTAGGAAGAGAGGAAAGTGATTAGTTTCCAGTGAATGTCGGTTTGCGGCAGGGGTGTGAGATGTCTCAATGGTTGTTTAATTTCTTCATGGATGGAGTTGTTAGGGAGGTGAATGCAAGGGTTTTGGAAAGAGGGGCAAGTATGCAATCTGTTGTTGATGAGAGGGCTTGGGAAGTGAGTCAGTTGTTGTTCGCTGATGATACAGTGATGGTGGTTGATTAGGAAGAGAAACTGCAGAAGCCGGTGACTGAGTTTGGTAAAGTGTGTGAAAGAAGAAAGCTGATAGTAAATGTGAATAAGAGCAAGGTTATTAGGTTCAGTAGGATTGAGGGACAAGTCACGTGGGAGGTAAGTTTGAATGAAGAAAAACTGAGGAAGTGAAGTGTTTTAGGTATCTGGGAGTGGATTTAGCAGCCTTTGAGGAGGATGAGCACTTCCCACATGACTCATTCTGTTTCCCCTTTTAGAAAGTTAAAATACAAGGAGGGGATGGTTTCTAGCCCCAGCTCCCGTCCCCTTCAGTCGCCTTCTATGACACGCAGGAAATGCAAGGAAAGTATTCTCTCTCCCCATCACTAGGGATTATCATTTCATTTAAATATATATTTATCATACTTAGTCGCTGTCTCCTGCGTTAGAGAGGTAGTGCAAGGAAACAGACAAGAATGGCCCAACCTACCTACATACACATGTATATACATAAACACCTACACACGCACATATACATACCTATACATTTCAATGCATACAAACATGTACACACACAGACATATACATATATACACATGTACATATTCATACTTGCTGCCTTCATTCTTTCCCATCGCCACCTCGCCACACATGAAATGGCAACCCCCATACATGCACATATACAATTACATATACACATATACATTCATATACATACACATACAGATATATACATATATACACATGTGCATATTCTTACTTGCTTGCCTTTACCCATTCCTGGAAGTAGCCCGCCCCACATGAAACAGCATTGCTACCCCCCTGCTTCAACGAGGTAGCGCCAGGAAAACAGACAAAAAAAGGCTGCATTAGTTCACACCTAGTCTCTAGCTGTCATGTGTAACGCACTGGAACAAAAGCTCCCTATCCACATCCAGGCTCTACAGACCTTTCCATGGTTTACTCCAGATGCTTCACATGCTCTGGTTCAGTTCACTGATAGCATGTCAACCCCTGTATACCACATCGTTCCAATGCACTCTATTCCTTGCATGCCTCATCCTCCAGTTTGTTTAGGCCCCGACTGCTCAGAATCTTTTTCACTCCATCCCTCCACCTCCGACACATATATCCTCTTTTGTCAATCTTCCCTCAATCATTCTCTCCATATGTCCAACCCATTTTAACACACCCTCTTCTGCTCTCTCAACCACACTCTTTTTATTTCCACACATCTCTCTTACCCATTTGTTACTTACTCGATCAAACCACCTCACACCACATATTGTCCTCAAAAATTTCATTTCCAACACATCTACCCTCCTACAGCCTATCTATATACCCTATCTACAGCCCATGCCTTGCAACCATACAACATTGTTGGAACTATTATTTCTTCAAATTAAACAACCATGGAGACATCACACACTCCTGCTGCATACTGACCTTCATTGGAAACCAATCACTCTTCTCTCTTCCTACTCGTACACATGCCTTACATCCTTGGTAAAAAAATTTCACTGCTTCTAGCAACTTACCTCCAATACCATATACTCTTAAGACCTTCCGCAAAGCATCTCTATCAACCCTATAATATGCCTTCTCCAGATCCATAAATGCTACATACAAATCCATCTGTTTTTCTAAGTATTTCTCACATACATTCTTCAAAGCAAACAACTGATCCACACATTCTCTACCACCTCTGAAACCACAATGCTCTTCCCCAATCTGATTCTCTGTTCATGCCTTTACCCTATCAATCAATACTCTCACATATAATTTCCCAGGAATACTCAACAAACTTATACCTCTGTAGTTTGAACACTCACCTTTATCCCTTTTGCCTTTGTACAATGGCACTATGCATGCATTCTGCCAGTCCTCAGGCACTTGAACATGATCCATACATATAATGAATATCCTTACCAACCAATCAACGACACAGTCACCCCATTTTTAAGTAAATTTTACTGCAATACCATCCAAACCCGCACCCTTGTCAAATTTCATCTTCCACAAAGCTTTCACCATCTCTTCTCTCTTAACCAAACCATTCTCCATGACCCTCTAATTCTGTACACCACCCCAGCCAAAACACCTTACATCTGCCACTCTATCATCAAACACATTCAACAAACCTTCAAAATACTTACTCCATTTTCTCACTTCATCACTACCTATTATTACTTCCCCATTTGCCCCCTTCACCAATGTTTCCATTTGTTTTCTTGCCTGATGCACGTTATTTATCTCCTTTCAAAACATCTTTTTATTCACCCTAAAGTTTAATGATATTCTCTTACCCCAACTCTCATTTGCCCTCTTTTTCAACCTTTGCACCTTTCTCTTGACCTCCCGCTGCTTTCTTTTATACATCAACCAATCATCTACATTCCTTCCTTGCAAGTATTGTCCAGACACCTCTCTTTTCTCTCTCACTAACAACTTTACTTCATCTCACCACTCACTACCCTTTCTTACTGCCCACCTTTCTCATGCCACATGCATCTTTTGCACAAGCCAACATCCCATTTCTCACCCACTCCCCTCACGTCATTTGCTCTCACCTTTTGCCATTCTACACTCAATCTCTTCTGGTACTTCCTCACACAAGTCTCCTTTCCAAGCTCACGTACTCTCACCACTCTCTTCTCCCTTACAATGTCTCTTCTTTTTTGAAAACCTCTACAAATCTTACCCTTCGCCTCCATAAGATAATGATCAGGCATCCCTCCAGCTGCCCTCTCAGCACATTAACAACAAATTAACACATAATCCAATAATGTCCTTTGATCATCTTTCCTGCTCACATATGTATACTTATGTATATCTCTCTTTTCAAACCCAGTATTCCCAATAACCAGTCTTTTTTCAGCACACAAATCCACAAGCTCTTCACCATTTCCATTCACAAGACTGAATACCCCATATACACCAATTATACCCTCACCTGTCACATTACTCATCTTTGGATTCATATTACCTATCACTAAAACCTGATCTCGTGCATCAAAGCTGCTAACACATTTACTAAGCTGCTCCCAAAACAATGCAAAAATAAATAATACACGCAAGAATGAAAATAATGAATTCAACACTACTACCACCATCAAAAACCACCACCATTCTCTAGTATCATCAAAACCACCACCACCACAACTCACAACTATCCATTATCACTCACTAGCATACCAAGAGCATCAGTACAACACCACCACCACCATTACTAACCACCAATACAATCACTACCCATCAATATTACCACCACCATCAACCATCAACACTTCCAATATCACCACCACCACAACACTAGCATTATCATCACTAACAAACCATTAACATTATCTCCAGTGCCACCATCACCATTACCAACCACTAGCACTGTCATTAGCATCACTACTAACAATCAATAAAACTATCATCAACACCAATATCACTAGCACTACCACCAACACCAATATCACTAGCACTAACACCACCACTATTACCAATCATCAGCACTACCCATCACCACCACTAGCCATTGGTACCACCACCAGCAACCCCACCAGTGTCACCAACCCCACCAATGCCAGTACCAATCATCAGCATTCAGAAGTCCCAGAAATTACACAAAGTTATATCATTATTTTGTGATGGCTTTGTCCAGTAATAAATGAGGACAGCTAAAGAGAATGTAGATGACAAGTTCTGTCTATCTACATGTCTGATGCCCATTCCCTCCAGGAATTCCCATCAAGGGGTGGCCATGGCAAAAGAGTCTACACTTATCTCTGTCCTTCCATACCTCCCTCGCATACACCATTCCATGCATTCTTCCTCTATTTTCTCCCTCTAGTATTCCACCACCCTATTTGCCCATGTCACAAGTGGTCTTACACTTACACTAACCCATTTAATTGTTCTATAATACACTCTCCTTGAAAACTCCCAGTCATGCATTCTTTCCACATGCTCAAACCACCTCAAAGTATTCTGTTTCGCCCATTCTATTACTTTACAATGCATTCCCTTTGTATTCCTTGCCATACCACATCTCTCATACACCCTTTCATTTCTTTCTTCATTCCATCCAGTCACACTACATGCTCTTCTCAACTGGCTCATTTCCACAGCCTGGACTCTTGACCTCTGTGCCTCATTCCATGTCCATGTTTTGGCTGTGTAGGTCAAAGATGGGAAGACTACACTGTCCCATAATCCTCTCTTCACTTCCATACTTACACCTCTCTCCTTCATTATTCAATTAAGAGACCCAATGACTCTTCTACCCTGTACTGCTCTCTACCTTGTCTCTCTTTCCATATCATAGCACTTACACAAGCCAGCTCCAAGATACTTAAATTCCCTCACTTCTTCCAGTCTTCTCCTCCCCCCCTTACAACCTTCTACAACTCCTCTTCAGTCTCCACAAGCAACACAGTATCATCCACTAACATGCTTGCCACAAG
This sequence comes from Panulirus ornatus, assembly GCF_036320965.1. Classification (NCBI taxonomy): domain Eukaryota; kingdom Metazoa; phylum Arthropoda; class Malacostraca; order Decapoda; family Palinuridae; genus Panulirus; species Panulirus ornatus. The sequence goes on from NC_092226.1 coordinate 62,673,872, forward strand.
CTATCACATCTCACCGCCACACTCCATCTCTGCCATCCTTTCCCTAGTTTTGCTTTCATCTCTCTCACCATTCCATTCATACATATAATAAAAGCCATGGTGACATCACACAACCCTGCCTCACACCTACATGTATCCCAAGACTTTCATTCAGCTCTCCATCCACTCTTACATAAACATTTGCTACTCTATAGAAGGCTTTTACACCATCCAACAGTTTTCCCCCAATACCACATATCCTTAACACATCCCACAAAGCATGCCTCTCAACTCTGTCATATGCTTTATAAAGATCCATAAAAACTGCATACAACTTCTTACCTTGTTAAATACTTTTCCATGGTCATCTTTACCACAAAAATCTGATCCACACATCCCCTACTTTTTCTAAAACCCTCTTGCTCTTGACTTATTCTACATTCAGTCACTTATATCACTTTGTTAATCAATATTCTTGCATACACATTTCCTGGTATATTTAACAGACTTATTCTCCTATAATTGCTACATACATGCTTTGAATAAAGGATCAATAATAGCTTTCACCCAATTCTCAGGCAAAACCCTCTGTTTCCATGCTAAAATAAATATAGGATGCATCCACTCTATCACACTTTCTCCTCCACACTTCAGCATTTCAGCCATAATCCTATCCACTCCAGCTGCCTTTCCTACCTTCAGCCTCATTAATACCGTTCTTACCTCACTCTTTGCTATAGGCCCATCCACTTGTATCCTCTTCCTTCCCAGCTCCATATCCATGCATGTAACAGCTGCTGCATCCCCTTCTCCCACATTCATCATCTCTTCAAAATACTCTTTCCATCTTCCTTTCACTTCCTCCATTTGATTCAGTGATTTCCCTTCCATATTTCTCACATGTTTGACATCTGGTAAGAACATGTGTGTAAATATAATATTCATGTCTTTCCAGTGAGCTTATTTTTCCACTGTACTGTACTCTTATTTCATACATAGGTACAATGTTGGTAGTTAATATACAAATATCATTATCATGTTTAATTTGTTTATGGATGGGGTTGTAAGGGAGGTAAATGCAAGAGTCCTGGAAAGAGGGGCAAGTATGAAGTCTGTTGGGGATGAGAGAGCTTGGGAAGTGAGTCAGTTGTTGTTCGCTGATGATACAGCGCTGGTGGCTGATTCATGTGAGAAACTGCAGAAGCTGGTGACTGAGTTTGGTAAAGTGTGTGGAAGAAGAAAGTTGAGAGTAAATGTGAATAAGAGCAAGGTTATTAGGTACAGTAGGGGTGAGGGTCAAGTCAATTGGGAGGTGAGTTTGAATGGAGAAAAACTGGAGGAAGTGAAGTGTTTTAGATATCTGGGAGTGGATCTGTCAGCGGATGGAACCATGGAAGCGGAAGTGGATCATAGGGTGGGGGAGGGGGCGAAAATTTTGGGAGCCTTGAAAAATGTGTGGAAGTCGAGAACACTATCTCGGAAAGCAAAAATGGGTATGTTTGAGGGAATAGTGGTTCCAACAATGTTGTATGGTTGCGAGGCGTGGGCTATGGATAGAGATGTGCGCAGGAGGATGGATGTGCTGGAAATGAGATGTTTGAGGACAATGTGTGGTGTGAGGTGGTTTGATCGAGTAAGTAACGTAAGGGTAAGAGAGATGTGTGGAAATAAAAAGAGCGTGGTTGAGAGAGCAGAAGAGGGTGTTTTGAAATGGTTTGGGCACATGGAGAGAATGAGTGAGGAGAGATTGACCAAGAGGATATATGTGTCGGAGGTGGAGGGAACGAGGAGAAGAGGGAGACCAAATTGGAGGTGGAAAGATGGAGTGAAAAAGATTTTGTGTGATCGGGGCCTGAACATGCAGGAGGGTGAAAGGAGGGCAAGAAATAGAGTGAATTGGAGTCATGTGGTATACAGGGGTTGACGTGCTGTCAGTGGATTGAAGCAAGGCATGTGAAGCGTCTGGGGTAAACCATGGAAAGCTGTGTAGGTATGTATATTTGCGTGTGTGGACGTGTGTATGTACATGTGTATGGGGGGGGGGGGCATTTCTTTCGTCTGTTTCCTTGCGCTACCTCGCAAACGCGGGAGACAGCGACAAAGTATAAAAAAAAAAAAAAAAAAAAAAAAAAAAAAAAATCATTATCATTAGTATATTATTATAATTAGTAATGGATTTGTATGTAGCATTTATGGATCTGGAGAAGGCATATGATAGAGTTGATAGAGATGCTCTGTGGAAGGTATTAAGAATATATGGTGTGGGAGGCAAGTTGTTAGAAGCAGTGAAAAGTTTTTATCGAGGATGTAAGGCATGTGTACGTGTAGGAAGAGAGGAAAGTGATTGGTTCTCAGTGAATGTAGGTTTGCGGCAGGGGTGTGTGATGTCTCCATGGTTGTTTAATTTGTTTATGGATGGGGTTGTAAGGGAGGTAAATGCAAGAGTCCTGGAAAGAGGGGCAAGTATGAAGTCTGTTGGGGATGAGAGAGCTTGGGAAGTGAGTCAGTTGTTGTTCGCTGATGATACAGCGCTGGTGGCTGATTCATGTGAGAAACTGCAGAAGCTGGTGACTGAGTTTGGTAAAGTGTGTGGAAGAAGAAAGTTGAGAGTAAATGTGAATAAGAGCAAGGTTATTAGGTACAGTAGGGGTGAGGGTCAAGTCAATTGGGAGGTGAGTTTGAATGGAGAAAAACTGGAGGAAGTGAAGTGTTTTAGATATCTGGGAGTGGATCTGTCAGCGGATGGAACCATGGAAGCGGAAGTGGATCATAGGGTGGGGGAGGGGGCGAAAATTTTGGGAGCCTTGAAAAATGTGTGGAAGTCGAGAACATTATCTCGGAAAGCAAAAATGGGTATGTTTGAGGGAATAGTGGTTCCAACAATGTTGTATGGTTGCGAGGCGTGGGCTATGGATAGAGATGTGCGCAGGAGGATGGATGTGCTGGAAATGAGATGTTTGAGGACAATGTGTGGTGTGAGGTGGTTTGATCGCGTAAGTAACGTAAGGGTAAGAGAGATGTGTGGAAATAAAAAGAGCGTGGTTGAGAGAGCAGAAGAGGGTGTTTTGAAATGGTTTGGGCACATGGAGAGAATGAGTGAGGAGAGATTGACCAAGAGGATATATGTGTCGGAGGTGGAGGGAACGAGGAGAAGAGGGAGACCAAATTGGAGGTGGAAAGATGGAGTGAAAAAGATTTTGTGTGATCGGGGCCTGAACATGCAGGAGGGTGAAAGGAGGGCAAGAAATAAGTGAATTGGAGTCATGTGGTATACAGGGGTTGACGTGCTGTCAGTGGATTGAAGCAAGGCATGTGAAGCGTCTGGGGTAAACCATGGAAAGCTGTGTAGGTATGTATATTTGCGTGTGTGGACGTGTGTATGTACATGTGTATGGGGGGGGGGGGTTGGGCCATTTCTTTCGTCTGTTTCCTTGCGCTACCTCGCAAACGCGGGAGACAGCGACAAAGTATAAAAAAAAAAAAAAAAAAAAAAAAAAAAAATATCTTTATAATTACTATTATCATTATCATTATCCGTCTCTGGCTGTTGTGTATGATGCACTGAGACCATAGCTCCCTTTCCACATCAAGGCTAACGAAGGAGAAAGCAACAAAGTAAATATACATATATATATTTATATATATATATATATATATATATATATATATATATATATATATATATATATATATATATATATATATATATATCTTTTTCCATTCTGTACTCAGTCTCTCCTGGTACTTCCTCACACAGGTCTCCTTCCCAAGCTCACTTACTCTCACCACCCTCTTCACCCCAACATTCACTCTTCTTTTCTGAAAACCCATACAAATCTTCACCTTAGCCTCCACAAGATAATGATCAGACATCCCTCCAGTTGCACCTCTCAGCACATTAACATCCAAAAGTCTCTCTTTCGCACGCCTGTCAATTAACACGTAATCCAATAACGCTCTCTGGCCATCTCTCCTACTTACATAAGTATACTTATGTATATCTCGCTTTTTAAACCAGGTATTCCCAATCATCAGTCCTTTTTCAGCACATAAATCTACAAGCAAATGGGGAGGTGATAACAAGTAGTGGTGATGTGAAAAGGAGATGGAGTGAGTATTTTGAAGGTTTGTTGAATGTGTTTGATGATAGAGTGGCAGATATAGGGTGTTTTGGTCAAGGTGGTGTGCAAAGTGAGAGGGTTAGGGAAAATGATTTGGTAAACAGAGAAGAGGTAGTGAAATTAACTCAAGAAATTACCACAGCATCACTCCAAACTAGGACTACTGGGAGACACCCATCAATCACAGAAATTATTACAATTGTCAGCAGGTAACAAATTCTGATGGGATGATTTATACACCAAGAGCTTGAGTTAGAGGTGTGAGGTGAAGATGTAACACTTGGGCATAAGTCAGAGGGCGGTATACCTGCTCAGCAACTTCCTGGGCATGCTGATGCCAACAGATATCTTCTTTCTTAACTACAAGATGACGAATATCAGGAAACTCTGGACTAGTAGGGGAAAAAAAAAAAAAACTGAAAGTTGATGGAGAGAGGTGGGTGATTATTGGTGCATATGCACCCGGGCATGAGAAGAAAGATCATGAGAGGCAGGTGTTTTGGGAGCAGCTGAATGAGTGTGTTAGTGGTTTTGATGCACGAGACCGGGTTATAGTGATGGGTGATATTGAATGCAAAGGTGAGTAATGTGGCAGTTGAGGGAATAATTGGTATACATGGGGTGTTCAGTGTTGTAAATGGAAATGGTGAAGAGCTTGTAGATTTATGTGCTGAAAAAGGACTGATGATTGGGAATACCTGGTTTAAAAAGCAAGATATACATAAGTATACTTATGTAAGTAGGAGAGATGGCCAGAGAGCGTTATTGGATTACGTGTTAATTGACAGGCGTGCGAAAGAGAGACTTTTGGATGTTAATGTGCTGAGAGGTGCAACTGTAGGGATGTCTGATCATTATCTTGTGGAGGCTAAGGTGAAGATTTGTATGGGTTTTCAGAAAAGAAGAGTGAATGTTGGGGTGAAGAGGGTGGTGAGAGTAAGTGAGCTTGGGAAGGAGACCTGTGTGAGGAAGTACCAGGAGAGACTGAGTACAGAATGGAAAAAGGTGAGAACAATGGAAGTAAGGGGAGTGGGGGAGGAATGGGATGTATTTAGGGAATCAGTGATGGATTGCGCAAAAGATGCTTGTGGCATGAGAAGAGTAGGAGGTGGGTTGATTAGAAAGGGTAGTGATTGGTGGGATGAAGAAGTAAGAGTATTAGTGAAAGAGAAGAGAGAGGCATTTGGACAATTTTTGCAGGGAAAAAATGCAATTGAGTGGGAGATGTATAAAAGAAAGAGACAGGAGGTCAAGAGAAAGTTGCAAGAGGTGAAAAAAAGGGCAAATGAGAGTTGGGGTGAGAGAGTATCATTAAATTTTAGGGAGAATAAAAAGATGTTCTGGAAGGAGGTAAATAAAGTGCGTAAGACAAGGGAACAAATGGGAACTTCAGTGAAGGGCGCAAATGGGGAGGTGATAACAAGTAGTGGTGATGTGAGAAGGAGATGGAGTGAGTATTTTGAAGGTTTGTTGAATGTGTTTGATGATAGAGTGGCAGATATAGGGTGTTTTGGTCGAGGTGGTGTGCAAAGTGAGAGGGTTAGGGAAATGATTTGGTAAACAGAGAAGAGGTAGTGAAAGCTTTGCGGAAGATGAAAGCCGGCAAGGCAGCAGGTTTGGATGGTATTGCAGTGGAATTTATTAAAAGAGGGGGTGACTGTATTGTTGACTGGTTGGTAAGGTTATTTAATGTATGTATGACTCATGGTGAGGTGCCTGAGGATTGGCGAAATGCGTGCATAGTGCCATTGTACAAAGGCAAAGGGGATAAGAGTGAGTGCTCAAATTACAGAGGTATAAGTTTGTTGAGTATTCCTGGTAAATTATATGGGAGGGTATTGATTGAGAGGGTGAAGGCATGTACAGAGCATCAGATTGGGGAAGAGCAGTGTGGTTTCAGAAGTGGTAGAGGATGTGTGGATCAGGTGTTTGCTTTGAAGAATGTATGTGAGAAATACTTAGAAAAGCAAATGGATTTGTATGTAGCTTTTATGGATCTGGAGAAGGCATATGATAGAGTTGATAGAGATGCTCTGTGGAAGGTATTAAGAATATATGGTGTGGAAGGCAAGTTGTTAGAAGCAGTGAAAAGTTTTTATCGAGGATGTAAGGCATGTGTACGTGTAGGAAGAGAGGAAAGTGATTGGTTCTTAGTGAATGTAGGTTTGCGGCAGGGGTGTGTGATGTCTCCATGGTTGTTTAATTTGTTTATGGATGGGGTTGTTAGGGAGGTAAATGCAAGAGTTTTGGAAAGAGGGGCAAGTATGAAGTCTGTTGGGGATGAGAGAGCTTGGGAAGTGAGTCAGTTGTTGTTCGCTGATGATACAGCGCTGGTGGCTGATTCATGTGAGAAACTGCAGAAGCTGGTGACTGAGTTTGGTAAAGTGTGTGGAAGGAGAAAGTTAAGAGTAAATGTGAATAAGAGCAAGGTTATTAGGTACAGTAGGGTTGAGGGTCAAGTCAGTTGGGAGGTGAGTTTGAATGGAGAAAAACTGGAGGAAGTGAAGTGTTTTAGATATCTGGGAGTGGATCAGGCAGAGGATGGAACCATGGAAGCGGAAGTGGATCATAGGGTGGGGGAGGGGGCGAAAATTCTGGGGGCCTTGAAGAATGTGTGGAAGTCGAGAACATTATCTCGGAAAGCAAAAATGGGTATGTTTGAAGGAATAGTGGTTCCAACAATGTTGTATGGTTGCGAGGCGTGGGCTATGGATAGAGTTGTGCGCAGGAGGATGGATGTGCTGGAAATGAGATGTTTGAGGACAATGTGTGGTGTGAGGTGGTTTGATCGAGTGAGTAACGTAAGGGTAAGAGAGATGTGTGGAAATAAAAAGAGCGTGGTTGAGAGAGCAGAAGAGGGTGTTTTGAAGTGGTTTGGGCACATGGAGAGAATGAGTGAGGAAAGGTTGACCAAGATGATATATGTGTCGGAGGTGGAGGGAACGAGGAGAAGAGGGAGACCAAATTGGAGGTGGAAAGATGGAGAGAAAAAGATTTTGTGTGATCGGGGCCTGAACATGCAGGAGGGTGAAAGGAGGGCAAGGAATAGAGTGAATTGGAGCGATGTGGTATACCGGGGTTGACATGCTGTCAGTGGATTGAAGCAGGGCATGTGAAGCGTCTGGGGTAAACCATGGAAAGCTGTATAGGTATGTATATTTGCGTGTGTGGACGTATGTATATACATGTGTATGGGGGGGGGGTTGGGCCATTTCTTTCGTCTGTTTCCTTGCGCTACCTCGCAAACGCGGGAGACAGCGACAAATTATAAAAAAAAAATATATATATATATATATATATATATATATATATATATATATATATATATATATATATATATATATATATGAGCAAGGTTATTAGGTACAGTAGGGGTGAGGGTCAAGTCAATTGGGAGGTGAGTTTGAATGGAGAAAAACTGGAGGAAGTGAAGTGTTTTAGATATCTGGGAGTGGATCTGTCAGCGGATGGAACCATGGAAGCGGAAGTGGATCATAGGGTGGGGGAGGGGGCGAAAATTTTGGGAGCCTTGAAAAATGTGTGGAAGTCGAGAACATTATCTCGGAAAGCAAAAATGGGTATGTTTGAGGGAATAGTGGTTCCAACAATGCTGTATGGTTGCGAGGCGTGGGCTATGGATAGAGATGTGCGCAGGAGGATGGATGTGCTGGAAATGAGATGTTTGAGGACAATGTGTGGTGTGAGGTGGTTTGATCGAGTAAGTAACGTAAGGGTAAGAGAGATGTGTGGAAATAAAAAGAGCGTGGTTGAGAGAGCAGAAGAGGGTGTTTTGAAATGGTTTGGGCACATGGAGAGAATGAGTGAGGAGAGATTGACCAAGAGGATATATGTGTCGGAGGTGGAGGGAACGAGGAGAAGAGGGAGACCAAATTGGAGGTGGAAAGATGGAGTGAAAAAGATTTTGTGTGATCGGGGCCTGAACATGCAGGAGGGTGAAAGGAGGGCAAGTAATAGAGTGAATTGGAGTCATGTGGTATACAGGGGTTGACGTGCTGTCAGTGGATTGAAGCAAGGCATGTGAAGCGTCTGGGGTAAACCATGGAAAGCTGTGTAGGTATGTATATTTGCGTGTGTGGACGTGTGTATGTACATGTGTATGGGGGGGGGGGGGTTGGGCCATTTCTTTCGTCTGTTTCCTTGCGCTACCTCGCAAACGCGGGAGACAGCGACAAAGTATAAAAAAAAAAAAATATATATATATATATATATATATATTTATTTTGCCTTGTCGCTGTCTCCCGCGTTTGCGAGGTAGCGGAAGGAAACAGACGAAAGAATTGGCCCAACCCACCCCCATACACATGTATATACATACACGTCCACACATGCAAATATACATACCTATACATCTCAATGTACACATATATATACACACACAGACACATACATATATACCCATGCACACAATTCACACTGTCTGCCTTTATTCATTCCCATCGCCACCTCGCCGCACAGAATAGCATCCCCCTCCCCCCTCATGTGTGCGAGGTAGCACTAGGAAAAGACAACAAAGGCCACATTCGTTCACACTCAGTCTCTAGCTGTCCTGTATAATTCACCAAAACCACAACTCCCTTTCCACATCCAGGCCCCACAAAACGTTCCATGGTTTACCCCAGACGCTTCGCATGCCGTGGTTCAATCCATTGACAGCATGTCGACCCTGGTATACCACATCGATCCAATTCACTCTATTCCTTGCATACCTTTCACCCTCCTGCATGTTCAGGCAGGCCCCGATCACTCAAAATCTTTTTCACTCCATCTTTCCACCTCCAATTTGGTCTCCCACTTCTCACTTCCCCCACCTCTTTGTCAATCTTTCCTCACTCATTCTCTCCATGTTACCAAAGAATTTCAAAATACCCTCTTCTGCTCTCTCAACCACACTCTTTTTACCACCACACATCTCTCTTACCCTTCCATTACTTACCTGATCAAACTACCTCACACCACATAATGTCCTCAAATATCTCATTTCCAGCACAGCCACCCTCCTCCACACAACTCCATCTATAGCCCACGCCTCGCAACCATATAACATTGTTGGAACCACTATTCCTTCAAACAGACCCATTTTTGCTTTCTAAGATAATGTTCTTGACTTCCACACATTTTTCAAGGCTCCCAGAACTTTCGCCCCCTCCAACCCTATGATTCACTTCCGCTTCCATGGTTCCATCCGCTGCCAAATCCACTCTCAGATATCTAAAACACTTCACTTCCTCCAGTTCTTCTCCATTCAAACTTACCTCCCAATTGACTTGTCCCTCAACCCTACAGTACCTAAGAACCTTGCTCTTATTCACATTTACTCTCAGCTTTCTTCTTTCATACACTTTACCAAACTCAGTCACCAGCTTTTGCAGTTTCTCACCTGAATCAGCCACCAGTGCTGCATCATTAGCGAACAACAATTGACTCACTTCTCAAGCTCTCTCATCCACAATGACTGCATACTTGCCCCTCTTTCCAAAACTCTTGCATTCACCTCCCTAATAAACCCCAGCCATACACAAATTAAACAACCATGGAGACATCACGTACCCCTGCTGCAAACCAACAGTTATTGAGAACCAATCACTTTCCTCTCTTCCTACACGTACACATGCCTTACATACTCGATAAAAACTTTTCACTGCTTCTAACAACTTACCTCCCACACTATATATTCTTAGTACCTTCCACAGAGCAATCTCTATCAACTCTATCATATGCCTTCTCAAGATCCATAAATGCTACATACAAATCCATTTGCTTTTCTAAGTATTTCTCACATACATTCTTCAAAGCAGACACCTGATCCACACATCCTCTACCACTTCTGAAATCACACTGCTCTTCCCCAGTCTGATGCTCTGTACATGCCTTCACCCTCTCAATCAATACCCTCCCATATAATTTACCAGGAATACTCAACAAACATACCTCTGTAATTTGAGCACTCACTCTCATCCCCTTTGCCTTTGTACAATGGCACTATGCAAGCATTCCGCCAATCCTCAGGCACCTCACCATGAGTCATACATACATTAAATAACCTTAACAACCAGTCAACAATACATACAGTCACCCCCTTTTTTAAGAAATTCCACTGCAATACCATCCAAACCCGCTGCCTTGCCGGCTTTCATCTTACGCAAAGCTTTTACTACCTCTTCTCTGTTTACCAAATCATTCTCCCTAACCCTCTCACTTTGCATACCACCTCGACCGAAACACCCTATATCTGCCACTCTATCATCAAACACATTCAACAAACCTTCAAAATACTCACTCCATCTTCTTCTCACATCACCACTACTTATTATCACCTTCCCATTAGCCCCCTTCACTGATGTTTCCACTTGTTCCCTCATCTTACACACTTTATTTACCTCCCTCCAAAACATCTTTTTATTCTCCCTAAAATTTAATGATAATCTCTCATCCCAACTCTCATTTGCCCTATTTTTTGCCTCTTGCACCTTTCTCTTGACCTCTTGCCTCTTTCTTTTATACATCTCCCACTCATTTGCATTATTTCCTTGCAAAAATTGTCCAAATGCCTCTCTCTTCTCTTTCACTAATAATCTTACTTCTTCATCCCACCACTCACTACCCTTTCTAATCTACTCACCTCCCACGCTTCTCATGCCACAAGCATCTTTTGCTCAAGCCATCACTGCTTCCCTAAATACATCCCATTCCTCCCCCACTCCCCTTATGTCCTTTGTTCTCACCTTTTTCCATTCTGTACTCAGTCTCTCCTGGTACTTCCTCCCACAAGTCTCCTTCCCGAGCTCACTTACTCTCACCACTCTCTTCACCCCAACATTCTCTTCCCGGTAACATCTTATCTCAGTACAAATACAGAAGAAAAATAAGGCTGCATTCAAACAGCTTCTTCTGGTAACATCTCTGCTGCAACATGCATAAGCTTACGTAATGTTATCTTCTCATCAATATGGAATCCACTACATCCATAATGATGAAAAATAACAACTCATTTCACAAAAAGTAAACAGCAAGTCCCATGAGAAAGGTTGCGATGGTGGCACAGGTACTCATTCTTCCCTCCCTGCTCACTCCTTTCACAACTATAGGCCCTTACAACTGGTTTCTTTGATTTCTTTAATTCTACATTCATTATTTGTACAGTTCATCCTACATTACCATATTCACCACAAACACAAAAGATTTAATAAAGTAATGGTATGGAGGGACAGTGAGTAGTGAAAGAGTTTCCACCATATCTCTCTCTCTCTCTCTCTCTCCCTCACCTCACTTGCTCCATCAGCACAGCCTTCACAGGTGGCTATCTTTATTTGTTGTTATTATGTATATCTCTTCCTTTCTTTATGTTCAGTTTTTGCACATTACATCGTACTTTATTATGTTCACCACAAATGTGACAGAATCAATAAAGTATTGATAAGAGATGGGGAAAGATCGCTAACAAACTGGAGAATGCTTGTCACCTTTAGCACTGTTTTCATACAGTACACAAAAATATCATACATGAATTTATACTTATCACTGTCTGCATGATTAGTTGCATTGTGAAAGAACCTGCCTCGTGTATATGTCACAAATGAGTGTAAAGAATGTGTCCACAGACAGGTGGGCTGAAAGTAAGGAACTTAACCCTATCTCTGACACACAGCAGCAGCTCATAACAATGCAAACTAGACTGCAGATCACTCATATACCATAACTAGAAAATTACAATTGATAGATGTTCACTTATCTCTGATTTTCAAGATGTACAGGTTGACCATAGTTCATTTATACAAAGAAGATTACTTAAATATAAAATCCATGCAACAGCTCTTTGAGGTAACTTTCTCTTAAAATTCTCCAATTTCTTTGATCATCTGATTTTCAGTGGATACCATTGCTAAGACTGTAAGTCCATCTCTCATCAAAGTATTGTGCTAAAAAAAGTTAAATTTTCTATAAGGCTGAAAAGCATTACTTTGCTTCTGCAGTTGTCATCTACCTTATTGACAGAATCTTTATAATTATTACAATCTTTATAAGATTTAGTTTCACAGAATGTTGACTATAAACAGTTATCATTTATAACTTTAATAAGTCCCAGAGCTTTTCTGTGCTGCATAAATCTTGACACATGTAGAGTATACTATGCTAAGACCTACCAGAAAGTCTGTGTTTTTCAAGAAAAGGATGTTCCAAAATTGATAACCTACATGTAATCTAAAGGTACAACACAGAAATCACACATAAACCCAAAATAAAATTCAGCATTCAAAATCACACATATAAGATATTTACCTAATTAATAGTAATTCTGGACTAAGCAACCAAGGGAGTCAAACCTGAAGTAGAAGTTAGAAGAGAGATCAATGTTCTGGAAAAGCCTCACATATTTGGGCTCATCATCACGGTATTTCCTGACAGATTCATGTGGGATGTAAATCATTGTAGTATCCTCAACCTGTTAAAAGAAGGGGGAAAAGGGAGGCTTATATCATTCCTAAGTCTGCAAGTGAGAACAAGGTATGTTAAAACAATCAAGCATATATTTCAATGGGGTTAGGACAAGATACAGGTACACCACCGAATTTCTGGCAACTGATGGTTTGGCACCTCTTTTAGTCCGGACAACATCACATGAGGGAACTTGAAATTACCGTGGCCACCAGACTAGTTTACTGGGCAGCCACAGATGGCATTGTGTACAGAGTGCACTTATTTACATTCTTTACTCTGCACTTGGTGGCAATACCGCAATTCTGAGATTCTTAGCTTATTTTGCTTATATTCAAGATGAAATGATCAACTACAAAACAGACTAGTTCTGACTGCCCTCAACTTCCAGACCTTTGTGATTAGCTTTAGAGTTCCAGTAAAAGTCTAAAATCTGCCACTTTGGGATCAGCAGTGCTGCAGCATTCTTTGTAAGTAAAGAAATGAATAAATTTGCATTTTATTTTTGTTTGATCTTGTTTACTTAATACCTGCAGTCTTGTTTCACTAATGTACTATTGTCCAAGTACCTGTATTTCATTCATTTATTTAAATTACATTTAATATTTGTATAATCTGAATTTCTAGCAGTCCATGGTATACTTTAGACACATGGGTTAGGGGTGTGCTGATGAATTATTATTTTGTGACCACAGTTGGTCCAGCAAAATAGTTAGTCAGGCATGGTTTTGGAACCAAGAGTGTTGGAAAATCGGTGGTGTACTTGTACTTAATATTTTTCAAATGTATTATACTCTGTTTATTTACATTTATTACATACTGTACAAACAACCTGGAGAACATCATGAGGATGATTGGTTTCTATGACCTGAAATAATATGAAATCTGGGTATTGCATGGTCTCAAAGAATTTGGACTGGAGATCCATCTGTACTGGAAAATCAGTTCACCAATTTATTTGTAAATTGTTAAACCCAGATACAACATTCTAAACAATACTCTTTTAAACTAAAAAAAAAAAAAGCTACTTTTAGAATGTTGCATCTTGTTTTCATATCTTACACATTAAATGGAAATTCAACTGATTTTCCAGTACAAGGATCTCCAGTCCAAATTCTTTGAGACCAAGCAGTGGCCAGAATTCACATTTTTCCAGATCATAGACACCAATCACCTTGAAAGTGTGCTCTTTTTGAGGTTGTTTCTACAGTATTTGATTTTATCATTACACTTAGTCGCTGTCTCCTACATTAGCAAGGTTGTGCAAGGAAACAGACAAAAGAATGGCCCAACCCACCCGCATACACATGTATATACATAAACGCCCGCACATGCACATATACATACCTATACATTTCAACATACATATATATACATACACAGACATATACATATATACACATGTACACACTCATACATGCTGCCCCCATCCATTCCCATCGCCACTCTGCCACATATGCAATGAAACCCCCTCCCCACGTGTGCATGTGAGATAGCGCCAGGAAAAGACAACAAAGGCCACTTTTGTTAATACTCAGTCCTTAGCTGTCATATGTAAAGCACCAAAACCATAGCTCCCTTTCCACATCCAGGCCCCACAAAACTTTCCATGGTTTACCCCAGACACTTCATATGCCCTGGTTCAATCCATTGACAGCACGTCAACCCCGGTATACCACATCGTTCCATTTCACCCTATTCCTTGCACGCCTTTCACCCTCCTGTATGCTCAAGCCCCGATTGTTCAAAATCTTTTTCACTCCATCCTTCCACCTCCAATTTGGTCTCCCACTTCTCGTTCCCTCCACCTCTGACACATATATCATCTTTGTCAATCTTTCCTCACTGATTCTCTCCATGTGAACAAACCATTTCAATACACCCTCTCCTGCTCTCTCAACTACACTCTTTTAATTACCACACATCTTTCTCACCCTTTCATTACTTCTCGATTAAACCACCTTAAACCACATAGTGTCCTCAAAAATTTCATTTCCAACACATCCACCCTCCTCCACACAACCCTATCTATAGCCCATGCCTGGCACCCATATAACATTGTTGGAACCACAATTCCTTCAAACATACCCATTTTTGCTCTCCGAGATAACGTTCTTGCCTTCCACACATTCTTCAAGGCTCCCAGTACCTTCGGCCCTCCCCCATCCTGTGACTCACTTCCGCTTCCATGGTTCCATCCCCTGCTAAATCCACTCCCAGATATCTAAATCACTTCACTTCCTACAGTTGTTCTTCATTCAAACTTATCTCCCAATTAACTTGTCCCTCAACCCTACTGTACTTAATAACCTTGCTCTTATTCAAGTTTACTCTCAGTTTTGTTCTTTCACACACTACCAAACTCAGTCACCAACTTCTGCAGTTTCTCACCCAAATCAGCCACATACGATGTATCATCAGCGAACAACTGACTCACTTCCCAAGCCATCCACATCCCATACACAACAGACTGCATACTTGCCCATCTCTCCAAAACTCTTGCATTCACCTCCCTAACAACTCCATCCAGAAACAAATTAAACAACCATGGAGACATCACACACCCCTGCTGCAAACTAATATTCACTGGGAACCAATCACTTACCTCTCTCCCTACTCGCACACATGCCTTACATCCTTGGTAAAAACTTTTCACTGCTTCTAGCAACTTACCTCCCACACCATATACTCTTAATACCTTCCACAAAGCATCTCTATCAACTCTATCACATGCCTTCTCAAGATCCATAAATGCTGCATACAAATCCATCTGTTTTTCTAAGTATTTTTCACATACATTCTTCAAAGCAAACACCTGGTCTACACATCCTCTACCACTTCTGAAACCACACTGCTCTTCCCTAATCTGATGCTCTGTACATGCCTTTACCCTCTCAATCAATACTCTCCCATATAATTTCCCAGGAGTACTCAACAAACTTATAACTCTGTAATTTGAACACTCATCTTCATCCCCTTTGCCTTTGTACAATAGCACTATGCATGCAATCTGCCAATCCTCAGGCACTTCACCATGAACCATACATACATTGAATATCCTTACCAAGCAGTCAACAAACAGTCGCCCCTTTTTTAATAAACTCCAATGCAATACTATCTAAACCCACCACCTTGCCAGCTTTCATCTTCCACAAAGCTTTCAAACCATTCTCCCTGACCCTCTCACTTTGCACACCACCTCGAACAATAAATGTAAATAAACAGGATATAGAATGTTTGAAAAATATTTGTTTCTAGTCATTACTCAAAAAAAATGTTCAAAGTCTCCCAATTTAATAAGTATAATGTAGCCTAGAGTACACTGGTGATTACAATAGGGTGATTCATCTACAGACCATGGGCCACATGTTGGTCCATGAGAAGCCCACAAACTCATCCAAGAAAACTATCAAGCCTCATCCCAAGGGACGCTTGGCTGCTGCTTCCCATAATTTCTGCACAGAGACTGACCACACACAGACTGCTGATTATGATACCTCATTTCCCCAAATGTTGAAGGTGTTATTTTCTACCTTCTTTCATTTTTCCCTTTTCATGCAACCTTTCTATCTGTAAAAATCAGGTTAAAAAACAGCTGGGAAGCCCTGATTAATCTTTGTATTGTTTTTCTAATACCCTTTTCCTTTTCATCTGACTTGACCTTGATAGAAGAACGTCAGTGGCATGTTGGTCATTATAAAAAAAAAAACCTACTCAGGAGTTTCAGACAATAACTTAAGAAATCTTTGTTTTCATATTTTTCCCTGTTCATGCAACCTTTCTATCTGTAACAATCAGGTTAACAAACAGCTGGGAAGCTGTATCTACTTTTTTTTAAAGTTTGTCACATCAACATTTGTTACAAAAAACCCAAACCTCAGAATGCACCATAGCTGTGTTCCTTTTAAAGTCCAGTGGTTGGCGATAGGAAAAGAGCTAAGGAAGAAGTAGCACTACTCCTGAAGCAAGAGTTGTGGGAGTGTGTGATAGTGTAAGGAAATAAATTCTAGACTAATGTGGGTAAAACTGAAAGTGGATGGCAAGAGATGGGTGATTATTGGTACTAATGCACTAATCTTGAGAAGAAAGATCATAAGATACAATTGTTTTGGGAGCAGCTGAGCAAGTATGTCAGCAGTTTTGGTGCACAAGACTGGGAATTAGTTTTGGTGCACAAGACCAAGCATTAGTCACAAGTGATTTGAATGCGGAAGTCGAGGGTATAATTGGTATGCATGGGGTTTTCAGTGCTGTGAATGGAAATGGTGAAGAGCTTGTGGATTTGTGTGCTAAGAAAAGAGTGGTATTGGGGAAAACCTGGTTTAAAAAGACATATACACAGGTAAATATATGTGAGTAGGAGAGATGGTCAAAGGGCATTATTATATTATGGATCAACTGACAAGCATGCAAAAGAGAGACTTTTGAATGTAAATGTGTAATGAGAAGGGCAGCTGGAGGGATGTCTGACCACTATCTTGTGGAGACGAAAGTGAGTATTTGTAGAGGCTTTCAAAAAAGAATAGATAGTGTTGGAAAGAAGAGAGTGGTGAGAGTATGTGAGCTTGGAAAGGAGACTTCTGTGAATAAATACCAGGAGAGATTTAGAGTAGAACAGCAAAAGGTTAAAGCAAATGAAGTGAAGGGAGTGGATAAGGAATGGAATGTATTTAAGGAAGCAGTGATGGCATGTGCAAGAGATACAGGTGGCAAGAGAAAGGTTGGAGGTGGGGAGATTAGAAAGGGTAGTGATTTGTGGGATGAAGAAGTAAATGAAAGAGAAAAAAGGCATTTGGACCATACTTACAAGGAAACAGTGCAAATGACTGGGAAATGTAGAAGAGAAAGCAGCATGAGGTCAAGAGGAAGGTGCAAGTGTTGAAAAAGAAGGCAAATGAGAGTTGGGGTGAGAGTGTATCATCAAACTTTAGGGAGGATACAAAGATGTTTTGGAAGGAGGTAAATAATGTGCAAAAGACAAAAGAACAGGATTATCGGTGAAGGGGACAAGGGGGAAAGTAATACAGGTAATGATGGAGTGAGGAGGAGATTGAATGAATATTTTGAGGGACTTTTAAATGTGCTTAATGATAGAGTGGCACATGTAGGGTATTCTGGCTGGGGTGGTGAGCAAAGTGAGAGAGTAGGGAAGAGTGTTTGGGTGAAGAGAGAAGTGGTGAAAGCCTTGTGGAAGATGAAATATGGCAAGGAAGCGGCAGTGTTTGGTACTGTAGTTGAATTTATTAAAAAAGAGGGTTACTGTGTTGTTGACTGGTTGTTAAGGATATTCAATGTATGTATGGATCATGGTAAAGTGCCTGAGTATTGGGAGAATGCATGTATAATGCCACTGTACAAGAGCAAAGGGGAAAAAGGAGAGTGGTCAAACTACAGAGGCATAATTCTCTTGAGAATACCTGGAAAATTGTATGGGAGGGTATTGATTGAGAGGGTGAAGACATGTACAGAGCATCAGACTGGGGAGGAGCATTGTTGTTTTAGAAG
Source organism: Panulirus ornatus (assembly GCF_036320965.1). Taxonomy (NCBI): domain Eukaryota; kingdom Metazoa; phylum Arthropoda; class Malacostraca; order Decapoda; family Palinuridae; genus Panulirus; species Panulirus ornatus. The sequence continues at coordinate 62,691,931 of NC_092226.1, forward strand.
TGGTAGAGGATGGGTGGATCAGGTGATTACTTTCAAGTATGAGAAATACTTAGAAAAACAGATGGATCTGTATGCGGCATTTATGAATCTGGATAAAGCTTATCATAGGGGTGACAGAGATGCTCTGTGGAAGGTCTGAAGAATATATGGTGTGGGAGGTATGCTGCTAGAAGCAATGAGAAGTTTTTATCAAGGGTATAAGGCATGTGTACAAGAAGGAAGAGAAAAGAATGATTGGTTCCCAGTGAAGATAGGTCTGCAACAGGGGTGTGTGATGTCCCTATGATTGTTTAATTTGTTTATGGATGGGGTGGTTAGAGAGGTAAATCAAGAGTTTTGGAGAGAGGAGCGAGTATGTGGTCTGTTGGGGATGAGAGAGCCTGGGAAGTGAGCTAACTGCTGTTTGCCAGCGATACAGCACTGGTTGCTGATTTGAGTGAGAAACTGCAGAAGTTGGTGAATAAGTTTGGAAAAGTGTGTGAAAGGAGAAAGTTGGGAGTAAATCTAAATAAAAGGAAGGTTATTAGGTTCAGCAGGGTTGAGGGACTAGTTGGGATGTTAGTTTGAATGGAGAAAAATTAGAGGAAGTGAAGTGTTTTATATATCTAGGAGTGGACTTAGCAGCAAATGGAACCAGAGAAACTGAAGTGAGTCATAGGGAGAAGGAGGTGAAAGTTCTGGGGGGGATGAAGAATGTGTGGAATGAGAGAGATCGTTATCTTGGAGAGTGAAAATGGGTATGCTTGAAAGAATAGTAAATCTAACAATATCATATGGTTGTGGGGCATGGCTGTATGGAGAAGGGTGGATGTGCTGGAATTTAAATGTCTAAAGACAATATGAGAAATGCTGAAGACAATATGAGGTGTGAGGTGGTTTGACAGAGTAAGTAATGAAAGGGTAAGAGAGATATTTGGTAACAAAAAAAGTGTGGTTGAGAGAGCAGAAAAGGGTGAGTTGAAATGGTTTGGACATATGGAGAGAATGAGTGAGGAAAGGTTGACAAAGAGGATGTATGTGTCAGAAGTAGAGGGAACAAGGAGAAGTGGAAGACCAATTTGGAGGTGGAAGGATGGAGAGAAAAAGATTTTGAGCAATCGGGGCTTGAACATGCAGGAGGGTGAAAAGCGTGCAAGGAATAGAATGAATTGGAACAATGTGGTATGCTTGGGTTGACATGCTATCAGTGGACTGAACCAGGGCATGTGAAACAACTGGGGTAAACCATGGAAAGGTCTGTGGGGCGTGGATGTGGACAGGGAACTATGGGTTCCGTGCATTACACATGGCAACTACAGAGTGAATGTGATATGCTGATATGTAAAGGTATATGTATGCATATGTACATGTATGTATAAGTGTGTATATGAGAGGATGGGTCTTTCTTCATCTGTTCCCTGGCACCACTTTACTGACGTGGGAAATGGCGATCAAGTATAATAAATCAAATATAGAATAATAATAATAATAATAATAATAATAATAATAATAATAGTAATAGTAATAAAGTGTGTGGAAGAAGAAAGTTAAGAGTAAATGTGAATAAGAGCAAGGTTATTAGGTACAGTAGGGTTGAGGGTCAAGTCAATTGGGAGGTGAGTTTGAATGGAGAAAAACTGGAGGAAGTGAAGTGTTTTAGATATCTGGGAGTGGATCTGTCAGCGGATGGAACCATGGAAGCGGAAGTGGATCATAGGGTGGGGGAGGGGGCGAAAATTTTGGGAGCCTTGAAAAATGTGTGGAAGTCGAGAACATTATCTCGGAAAGCAAAAATGGGTATGTTTGAAGGAATAGTGGTTCCAACAATGTTGTATGGTTGCGAGGCGTGGGCTATGGATAGAGTTGTGCGCAGGAGGATGGATGTGCTGGAAATGAGAGGTTTGAGGACAATGTGTGGTGTGAGGTGGTTTGATCGAGTAAGTAACGTAAGGGTAAGAGAGATGTGTGGAAATAAAAAGAGCGTGGTTGAGAGAGCAGAAGAGGGTGTTTTGAAATGGTTTGGGCACATGGAGAGAATGAGTGAGGAAAGATTGACCAAGAGGATATATGTGTCGGAGGTGGAGGGAACGAGGAGAAGAGGGAGACCAAATTGGAGGTGGAAAGATGGAGTGAAAAGGATTTTGTGTGATCGGGGCCTGAACATGCAGGAGGGTGAAAGGAGGGCAAGGAATAGAGTGAATTGGAGCGATGTGGTATACAGGGGTTGACGTGCTGTCGGTGGATTGAATCAAGGCATGTGAAGCGTCCGGGGTAAACCATGGAAAGCTGTGTAGGTATGTATATTTGCGTGTGTGGACGTGTGTATGTACATGTGTATGGGGGGGGTTGGGCCATTTCTTTCGTCTGTTTCCTTGCGCTACCTCGCAACCACGGGAGACAGCGACGAGGTATAAAAAAAAAAAAAAAAAAATAATAATAATAATAATAATAATAATAATGTAGGTTTGCGGCAGGGGTGTGTGATGTCTCCATGGTTGTTTAATTTGTTTATGGATGGGGTTGTTAGGGAGGTGAATGCAAGAGTTTTGGAAAGAGGGGCAAGTATGAAGTCTGTTGGGGATGAGAGAGCTTGGGAAGTGAGTCAGTTGCTGTTCGCTGATGATACAGCGCTGGTGGCTGATTCATGTGAGAAACTGCAGAAGCTGGTGACTGAGTTTGGTAAAGTGTGTGAAAGAAGAAAGTTAAGAGTAAATGTGAATAAGAGCAAGGTTATTAGGTACAGTAGGATTGAGGGTCAAGTCAATTGGGAGGTGAGTTTGAATGGAGAAAAACTGGAGGAAGTGAAGTGTTTTAGATATCTGGGAGTGGATCTGGCAGCGGATGGAACCATGGAAGAGGAAGTGGATCATAGGGTGGGGGAGGGGGCGAAAATTCTGGGGGCCTTGAAGAATGTGTGGAAGTCGAGAACATTATCTCGGAAAGCAAAAATGGGTATGTTTGAAGGAATAGTGGTTCCAACAATGTTGTATGGTTGCAAGGCGTGGGCTATGGATAGAGTTGTGCGCAGGAGGATGGATGTGCTGGAAATGAGATGTTTGAGGACAATGTGTGGTGTGAGGTGGTTTGATCGAGTAAGTAACGTAAGGGTAAGAGAGATGTGTGGAAATAAAAAGAGCGTGGTTGAGAGAGCAGAAGAGGGTGTTTTGAAATGGTTTGGGCACATGGAGAGAATGAGTGAGGAAAGATTGACCAAGAGGATATATGTGCCGGAGGTGGAGGGAACGAGGAGAAGAGGGAGACCAAATTGGAGGTGGAAAGATGGAGTGAAAAAGATTTTGTGTGATCGAGGCCTGAACATGCAGGAGGGTGAAAGGAGGGAAAGGAATAGAGTGAATTGGAGCGATGTGGTATACCGGGGTTGACGTGCTGTCAGTGGATTGAATCAAGGCATGTGAAGCGTCTGGGGTAAACCATGGAAAGCTGTGTAGGTATGTATATTTGCGTGTGTGGACGTATGTATATACATGTGTATGGGGGTGGGTTGGGCCATTTCTTTCGTCTGTTTCCTTGCGCTACCTCGCAAACGTGGGAGACAGCGACAAAGCAAAAAAAAAAAAAAAAAAAAGAAATAATAATTATCCCTGGGGATAGGGGAGAAAATATACTTCCCACGCATTCCTTATGGGTCGTAGAAAGCGACTAAAGTGGACGTGAGCAGGGGGCTAGAAACCCTCCCCTCCTGGTATTTCAACTTTTGAAATGGGTAAACAGAAGAAGGAGTCAAGCAGGGAGTGCTCATCCTCCTCGAAGGCTCAGATTGGGGTGTCTAAATGTGTGTGGATGTAATCAAGATGAGAAAAAAGAAGAGATACGTAGCATGTTTGAGGAAAGGAACCTGCAAGTTTTGGCTCTGGGTGAAACGAAGCTCAAGGGTAAAGGGGAAGAGTGGTTCGGGAATGTTTTGGGATTAAAGTCAAGGGTTACTGAGAAGACAAGAGCAAGGAAAAGAGTAGCAATACTCCTGAAACAGGAGTGGTGGGAGTATGTGATAGAGTGTAAGAAAGTAAACTCTAGATTGATATGGGTAAGACTGAAAGTGGATGGAGAGAGATGGGTGATTATTGGTGCACATACACCTGGGCATGAGAAGAAAGACCATGAAAAGCAAGTGTTTTGGGAGCAGCTGAGTGAGTGAGTTAGTGGTTTTGATGCACGAGACTGGATTATAGTGATGGGTGATTTGAATGCAAAGGTGAGTAATGTGGCAGTTGAGGGAATAACTGGTGTACATGGGGTGTTCAGTGTTGTACATGGAAATGGTGAAGAGCTTGTATTTATGTGCTGGAAAAGGACTGGTGATTGGGCATAACTGGTTTAAAAAGAGAGATATACATAAGTATGTGCATGTAAGCAGGAGAGATGGCCAGAGAGCTTTATTGGATTACATGTTAATTGATGGGCATGCAAAAGAGAGACTTGTGGAGGAGAAGGTGAAGACTTGTAGAGGTTTTCAGAAAAGTAGAGAGAATGGTGGGATGAGGAGAGTGGTGAGAGTAAGTGAGCTTGGGAAGGAGACTTGTGTGAGGAAGGACCAGGAGAGACTGAGTACAGAATGGAAAAAGGTGAGAGCAAAGGACATAAGGGGAGTGGGGGAGGAATGGGATGTATTTAGGGAAGCAGTGATGGCTTGCGCAAAAGATGCTTGTGGCATGAGAAGCGTGGGAGGTGGGCATATTAGAAAGGGTAGTGAGTGGTGGGATGAAGTAAGAATATTACTGAAAGAGAAGAGAGAGGCATTTCAACAATTTCTGCAGGGAAAAAATGCAAATGACTGGGAGATGTATAAAAGAAAGAGGCAGGAGGTCAAGAGAAAGGTACATGAAGCGAAAAAGAGGGCACATGAGAGTTGGGGTGAGAGAGTATCATTAAATTTTAGCGAGAATAAAAAGATATTTTGGAAGGAGGTAAATAAAGTGCATAAGACAAGGGAACAAATGGGAACATCAGTGAAGGGGACTAATGGGGAGGAGATAACAAGTAGTGGTGATGTGAGAAGGAGATAGAGTGATTATTTTGAAGGTTTGTTGAATGTATTTGATAATAGAGTGGCAGATATAGGGTGTTTTGCTCTAGGTGGTGAGCAAAGTGAGAGGGTTAGGGAGAATGATTTGGTAAACAGAGAATAGGTAGTAAAAGCTTTGCGGAAGATGAAAGAGGCAAGGCAGCGGGTTTGGATGGTTTTGCGGTGGAATTTATTAAAAAAGAGGGTGAGTGTATGTTGACTGGTTGGTAAGGATATTCAATGTACGTATGACTCACGGCAAGGTACCTGAGGACTGGCGGAATGCTTGCATAGTGCCATTGTACAAAGGCAAAGGGGATAAGAGTGAGCTCTCAAATTACAGAGGCATAAGTTTGTTGAGTATGCCTGGGAAATTATATGGGAGGGTATTGATTGAGAGGGTGAGGCATGTACAGAGCATCAGATTGGGGAGGAGCAGTGTGGTTTCGAAGTGGTACAGGATGTGTGGATCAGGTGTTTGATTTGAAGAATGTATGTGAGAAAGAAAAGGAAATGGATTTGTATGTAGCATTTATGGTTCTTGAGAAGGCATATGATAGAGTTGATAGAGATGCTCTGTGGAAGGTATTAAGAATATATGGTGTGGGAGGCAAGTTGTTTCAAGAAGCGAAAAGTTTTTATCGAGGATGGAAAGCATAAGTACGTGTGGGAAGAGAGGAAAGTGATTGGTTCTCAGTGAATGTTAGTTTGCGACAGAGGTGCGTGATGTCTCCATGGTTGTTTAATTTGTTTATGGATGAGGTTGTTAGGGAGGTGAATGCAAGAGTATGCAGTCTGTTGTTCATGAGAGAGCTTGGGAAGTGAGTCAGTTGGTGTTCGCTGATGATACAGTGCTGGTGGCTGATTCGGGTGAGAAACTGCAGAAGCTGGTGACTGAGTTTGGTAAAGTATGAGAAAGAAGAAAGCTGAGAGTAAATGTGAATAAGAGCAAGGTTATTAGGTACAGTAGGGTTGAGGGACAAGTCAATTGGGAGGTAAGTGTGAATGGAGAAAAACTGGAGGAAGTGAAGTGATTTAGATATCTGGGAGTGGATTTGGCAGCGGATGGAACCATGGAAGTGGAAGTGAATCATAGGGTGGGGGAGTTGGCGAAAGTTCTGGGAGCGATGAAAAAGGTGTGAAATCGAGAGCGTTATCTTGGAAAGCAAAAATGGGTATGTTTGAAGGAATAGTGGTTCCAACAATGTTATATGGATGCGAGGCGTAGGCATCAGATAGAGCTGTGCGGAGGAAGGTGCATGTGCTGGAAATGAGATGTTTGAGTACAATATGTGGTGTGAGGTGGTTTGATCAACTAAGTAATGAAAGGGTAAGAGAGATGTGTGGTAATAAAAAGAGTATGGTTGAGAGAGCAGAAGAGGGTGTTTTAAAATGGTTTGGTCACATGGAGAGAATAAGTGGGGAAAGATTGACAAAGAGGATATGTTAGAGGTAGAGGGAACAAGAAGTGGGAGACCAAATTGGAGGAGGAAGGATGGAGTGAAAAAGATTTCGAGCGATCGGGGCCTAAACATGCAGGAGGGTGAAAGGCGTCCAAGGAATAGAGTGAACTGGAACGATATGGCATACTGGGGTTGATGTGCTGTCAATGGATTGAACCAGGGAATGTGAAGCACCTGGGGTAAACCACGGAAAGTTTTGTGGGGCCTGGATGTGGAAAAGGAGCTGTTGTTTCGGTGCATTATACATGAATATTAGAGACTGAGTGTGACCGAATGTGGCCTTTGTTGTCTTTTCCTAGCACTACCTCATGCTCATGCAGGGAAAATGGTTGTAATTTCATGTGTATACTGTATATGTCTGTATATATATACATATATATATATTTTTTTTTTTCATACTATTCGCCATTTCCCGCGATAGCGAGGTAGCGTTAAGAACAGAGGACTGGGCCTTTGAGGGAAATCCTCACCTGGCCCCCTTCTCTGTTCCTTCTTTTGGAAAATTAAAAAAAACGAGAGGGGAGGATTTCCAGCCCCCCACTCCCTTCCCTTTTAGTCGCCTTCTACGACACGCAGGGAATACGTGGGAAGTATTCTTTCTCCCCTATCCCCAGGGATAACATATATATATATATATATATATATATATATATATATATATATATATATATATATATATATATATATATATATGTGGTATACCGGGGTTGACGTGCTGTCAGTGGATTGAATCAAGGCATGTGAAGTGTCTGGGGTAAACCATGGAAAGCTGTGTAGGTATGTATATTTGTGTGTGTGGACGTATGTATGTACATGTGTATGGGGGTGGGTTGGGCCATTTCTTTCGTCTGTTTCCTTGCGCTACCTCGCAAACGCGGGAGACAGCGACAAAGTAAAAAAAAAATATATATATATATATATATATACATATATATATATATATATATATATATATATATATATATATATATATATATATATATATATATATTTTTTTTTTACTTTACTATATATATATATATATATATATATATATATATATATATATATATATATATATATTTTTTTTTTTTACTTTGTCGCTGTCTCCCGCGTTTGCGAGGTAGCGCAAGGAAACAGACGAAAGAAATGGCCCAACCCACCCCCATACACATGTACATACATACGTCCACACACACAAATATACATACCTACACAGCTTTCCATGGTTTACCCCAGACACTTCACATGCCTTGATTCAATCCACTGACAGCACGTCAACCCCGGTATACCACATCGCTCCAATTCACTCTATTCCTTGCCCTCCTTTCACCCTCCTGCATGTTCAGGCCCCGATCACACAAAATCTTTTTCACTCCATCTTTCCACCTCCCATTTGGTCTCCCTCTTCTCCTTGCTCCCTCCACCTCCGACACATATATCCTCTTGGTCAATCTTTCCTCACTCATCCTCTCCATGTGCCCAAACCACTTCAAAACACCCTCTTCTGCTCTCTCAACCACGCTCTTTTTATTTCCACACATCTCTCTTACCCTTACGTTACTCACTCGATCAAACCACCTCACACCACACATAGTCCTCAAACATCTCATTTCCAGCACATCCATCCTCCTGCGCACAACTCTATCCATAGCCCACGCCTCGCAACCATACAACATTGTTGGAACCACTATTCCTTCAAACATACCCATTTTTGCTTTCCGAGATAATGTTCTCGACTTCCACACATTCTTCAAGGCTCCCAGAATTTTCGCCCCCTCCCCCACCCTATGATCCACTTCCGCTTCCATGGTTCCATCCGCTGCCAGATCCACTCCCAGATATCTAAAACACTTCACTTCCTCCAGTTTTTCTCCATTCAAACTCACCTCCCAATTGACTTGACCCTCAACCCTACTGTACCTAATAACCTTGCTCTTATTCACATTTACTCTTAACTTTCTTCTTTCACACACTTTACCAAACTCAGTCACCAGCTTCTTCAGTTTCTCACATGAATCAGCCACCAGCGCTGTATCATCAGCGAACAACAACTGACTCACTTCCCAAGCTCTCTCATCCCCAACAGACTTCATACTTGCCCCTCTTTCCAAAACTCTTGCATTTACCTCCCTAACAACCCCATCCATAAACAAATTAAACAACCATGGAGACATCACACACCCCTGCCGCGAACCTACATTCACTGAGAACCAATCACTTTCCTCTCTTCCTACACGTACACATGCCTTACATCCTTGATAAAAACTTTTCACTGCTTCTAACAACTTGCCTCCCACACCATATATTCTTAATACCTTCCACAGAGCATCTCTATCAACTCTATCATATGCCTTCTCCAGATCCATAAATGCTACATACAAATCCATTTGCTTTTCTAAGTATTTCTCATAAACATTCTTCAAACCAAACACCTGATCGACACATCCTCTACCACTTCTGAAACCACACTGCTCTTCCCCAATCTGATTCTCTGTACATGCCTTCACCCTCTCAATCAACACCTTCCCATATAATTTACCAGGAATACTCAACAAACTTATACCTCTGTAATTTGAGCACTCACTCTCATCCCTTTGCCTTTGTACAAGGGCACTATGCAAGCATTCCGCCAATGCTCAGGCACCTCACCATGAATCATACATACATTAAATGACCTTACCAACCAGTCAATAATACAGTCACCCCCTTTTTTAATCAATTCCACTGCAATACCATCCAAACCTGCTGCTTTGCCGGCTTTCATCTTCCGTAAAGCTTTTACTACCTCTTCTCTATTTACCAAATCATTTTCCCTAACTCTCTCACTTTGCACACCACCTCGACCAAAATACCCTATATCTGCCACTCTATCATCAAACACATTCAACAAACCTTCAAAATACTCACTCCATCTCCTTCTCACATCACCACTACTTGTTATCACCTCCCCATCAGCCCCCTTCATTGAATTTCCCATTTGCTCCCTTGTCTTACGCACTTTATTTACCTCCTTCCAGAACATTTTTTTATTCTCCCTGAAATTTAATGATACTCTCTCTCCCCAACTCTCATTTGCCCTCTTTTTCACCTCTTGCACCTTTCTCTTGACCTCCTGCCTCTTTCTTTTATACATCTCCCACTCATTTGCATTTTTTCCTGCAAAAATCGTCCAAATGCCTCTCTCTTCTCTTTCACTAATAATCTTACTTCTTCATCCCACCACTCACTACCTTTTCTAATCAACCCACCTCCCACGCTTCTCATGCCACAAGCATCATTTGCGGAAGCCATCACTGCTTCCCTAAATACATCCCATTCCTCCCCCACTCCCCTTACCTCCTTTGTTCTCACCTTTTTCCATTCTGTACTCAGTCTCTCTCTCTCTCTCTCTCTCTCTCTCTCTCTCTCTATATATATATATATATATATATATATATATATATATATATATATATATATATTATTATTTATTTATTTATTTTGCTTTGTCACTGTCTCCTGCATTTGCAAGCTAGCGCAAGGAAACAGACGAAAGAAATGGCCCACCCCACCTCCATATACATGTATATACATACACGTCCACACACGCAAATATACATACCCATACATCTCAATGTACATATATACATAAACACACAGACACATACATATATACACATGCACACAATTAACACTGCCTTTATTTGTTCCAATCGCCACCTCGCCACACATGGAATAACATCCCCCTCCCCCCCCATGTGTGCGAGGTAGCGCTAGGTAAAGACAACAGAGGCCCCATTCGTTCACACAGTCTCTAGATGTCATGTAATAATGCCCAAAACCAAAGCTCCCTTTCCACATCCAGGCCCCACACAACTTTCCATGGTTTACCCCAGACGCTTCACATGCCCTGATTCAATCCATTGACAGCACGTCGACAACGGTATACCACATCGATCCAGTTCACTCTATTCCTTGTCCGCCTTTCACCCTCCTGTATGTTCAGGCCCCGATCACTCAAAATCTTTTTCACTCCATCTTTCCACCTCTAATTTGGTCTCCCACTTCTCCTCATTCCCTCCACCTCCGACACATATATCCTCTTGGTCAATCTTTCCTCACTCATTCTCTCCATGTGCCCAAACCATTTCAAAACACCCTCTTCTGCTCTCTCAACCACACTCTTTTTATTTCCACACATCTCTCTCACCCTTACATTACTTACTCGATCAAGCCACCTCACACCACATATTGTCCTCAAACATCTCATTTCCAGCACATCCACCCTCCTGCGCACAACTCTATCCATAGCCCACGCCTCGCAACCATACAACATTGTTGGAGCCACTATTCCTTCAAACATACCCCTTTTTCCTTTCCGAGATAATGTTCTCGACTTCCACACATTCTTCAACGCTCCCAGAATTTTCGCCCCCTCCCCCACCCTATGATTCACTTCCGCTTCCATGGTTCCATCCGCTGCCAGATCCACTCCCAGATATCTAAAACACTTTACTTCCTCCAGTTTTTCTCCATTGAAACTAACCTCCCAATTGACTTGACCTTCAACCCTACTGTACCTAATAACTTTGCTCTTATTCACATTTACTTTTAATTTTCTTCTTTCACACACTTTACCAAACTCAGTCACCAGCTTCTACAGTTTCTCACACGAATCAGCCACCAGCGCTGTATCATCAGCGAACAACAACTGACTCACTTCCCAAGCTCTCTCATCCACAAAAGACTGCATACTCGCCTCTCTTTCCAAAACTCTTGAATTCACCTCCCTAACAACCCCATTCATAAACAAATCAAACAACCGTGGAGACATCACACACCCCTGCCGCAAACCTACATTCACTGAGAACCAATCACTTTCCTCTCTTCCTACACGTACACATACCTTACATCCTCGATAAGAACTTTTAACTGCTTCTAACAACTTGCCTCCCCCACCATATATTCTTAATACCTTCCACAGGGCATCTCTATCAACTCTATCATATACCTTCTCCAGATCCATAGATGCTACATACAAATCCATTTGCTTTTCTAGGTATTTCTCACATACATTCTTCAAAACAAACACCTGATCCACACATCCTCTACCACTTCTGGAACCACGCTGCTCTTCCCCAATCTGATGCTCTGTACATGCCTTCACCCTCTCATGTACAGATCATCAGATTGGGTAAGAGCAGCGTGGTTTCAGAAGTGGTAGAGGATGTGTGGATCAGGTGTTTGCTTTGAAGAGTGTGTGTGAGAAATACTTAGAAAAACAAATGGATTTGTATGTAGCATTTATGGATCTGGAGAAGGCATATGATAGAGTTGATAGAGATGCTCTGTGGAAGGTTTTAAGAATATATGGTGTGGGAGGCAAGTTGTTAGAAGCAGTGAAAAGTTTTTATTGAGGATGTAAGGCACGTGTACGTGTAGGAAGAGAGGAAAGTGATTGGTTCTCAGTGAATGTAGGTTTGTGGCAGGGGTGTGTGATGTCTCCATGGTTGTTTAATTTGTTTATGCATGGGGTTGTTAGGGAGGTAAATGCAAGAGTTTTGGAAAGAGGGGCAAGTATGCAGTCTGTTGTGGATGAGAGAGCTTGGGAAGTGAGTCAGTTGTTGTTCGCTGATGATACATCACTGGTGGCTGATTCATGTAAGAAACTGCAGAAGCTGGTGACTGAGTTTGGTAAAGTGTGTGAAAGAAGAAAGCTGAGAGTAAATGCAAATAAGAGCAAAGTTATTAGGTACAGTAGGGTTGAGGGACAAGTCAATTGGGAGGTAAGTTTTAATGGAGAAAAACTGGAGGAAGTGAAGTGTTTTAGATATCTGGGAGTGGATCTGGCAGCGGATGGAACCATGGAAGAGGAAGTGAATCATAGGGTGGGGGAGGGGGCGAAAATTCTGGGAGCCTTGAAGAATGTTTGGAATTCGAGAACATTATCTCGGAAAGCAAAAATGGGTATGTTTGAAGGAATAGTGGTTCCAACAATGTTGTATGGTTGCGAGGCGTGGGCTATGGATAGAGTTGTGCGGAGGAGGGTGGATGTGCTGGAAATGAGATGTTTGAGGACAATATGTGGTGTGAGGTGGTTTGATCGAGTAAGTAATGTAAGGGTAAGAGAGATGTGTGGAAATAAAAAGAGTGTAGTTGAGAGAGCAGAAGAGGGTGTTTTGAAATGGTTTGGTCATATGGAGAGAATGAGTGAGGAAAGATTGACCAAGAGGATATATGTGTCAGAGGTGGAGGGAACGAGGAAAAGTGGGAGACCAAATTGGAGGTGAAAAGATGGAGTGAAAAAGATTTTGAGTGATCGGGGCCTGAACATGCAGGAGGGTGAAAGGCGTGCGAGGAATAGAGTGAATTGGAACGATGTGGTATACCGGGGTCGACGTGCTGTCAGTGGATTGAATCAGGGTATATGAAGCGTCTGGGGTAAACCATGGAAAGTTGTGTGGGGACTGGATGTGGAAAGGGAGCTGTGGTTTCGGTGCATTATTACATGACAGCTAGAGACTGAGTGTGAACGAATGGGGCCTTTGGTGCCTTTTCCTATCGCTACCTCGCACACATGAGGGGGGAGGGGGTTGTTATTCAATGTGTGGCGAGGTGGCAATGGGAACAAATAAAGGCAGACAGTATGAATTATGTACATGTGTATATATGTATATGTCTGTGTGTGTATATATATGTGTACATTGAGATGTATAGGAATGTATATTTGCATGTGTGGATGTGTATGTATATGCATGTGTATGTGGGCGGGTTGGGCCATTCTTTCGTCTGTTTCCTTGCGCTACCTCGCTAACGCGGGAGACAGCGACAAAGAAAAATAAATAAAATAAATAAATAATATATATATATATATATATATATATATATATATATACCTTGCGCTACCTCGCTAACGCAGGTGACAGCGACAAAGAAAAATAAAATAAATAAATAATATATATATATATATATATATATATATATATATTCTTTTTCTTTCTTTCAAACTATTCGCCATTTCCCGCATTAGCGAGGTAGCGTTAAGAACAGAGGACTGGGCCTTTGAGGGAATACAATCACCTGGCCCAATTCTCTGTTCCTTCTTTTGGAAAATTGAAAAAAAAAAAAAAAAAAAAAAAAAAAAAAAACGAGAGGGGAGGATTTCCAGCCCCCCGCTCCCTCCCCTTTTAGTCGCCTTCTACGACACGCAGGGAATACGTGGGAAGTATTCTTAATCCCCTATCCCCAGGGATATATATATATATATATATATATATATATATATATATATATATATATATACATCTTTCTTTCTTTCAAACTATTCGCCATTTCCTGCATTAGCGAGGTAGCGTTAAGAACAGAGGAGTGGGCCTTTGAGGGAATACCCTCACCTGGCCCAATTCTCTGTTCCTTCTTTTGGAAAATTAAAAAAAAACGAGAGGGGAGGATTTCCAGCCCCCTGCTCCCATATATTCATTTGCAAATATAATAATTGAAAGGTAACGAATATTAAGTTACCATAAATAATGAGAAATCAAAAAGAATAAGGATCTTCATCTGACTTGTCCCTGTTCGTTCTCATGGGATGTAATAAAGGTTGGGAATATTTCCAGTCTCCCACTCCTGCCCATCGTATCTACTTTCTTTGACATGTAGGAGGTATGTGTGCAGCATTCTTTCTCCCCTGAATCCAGAGATAGTACTTACATTTATCTGTATATATATTTACATCAGAATTACTCCCAGAAAAATGGTAGTCTCTGGAATAAGCACCTATAGTGACCAAGAGACACTTAGTATTGGAAGTTGTTCAAAGTAAGCCTAGCCAATGCTAGTGTTCATGCAATAACTTCCAGCACTTGCTATGCAAATCATAGTATGGCGATTCCCAGCATAAGGGTTAGAACATACATTAAAACAAACATTATCATAGTTATCATGAGAAAGACATGGCACCTGCCATGTCTTTAGTTATTCATATTTATTATACATAATTGCTATTTCCCACATCAACTAGGGAGTGCCAGGAAACAGACGAAGAATGGCGCATCCACTCACATACACACATATATACATAAATGCCCACACGTGCACATATACATACATATACATATCAACATATACATACATATACATACACATATGCAGACATTACATACACACACATGTACATATTCATGCTTGCTTGCCTTCATCCATTCCTGTCGCTACCTCGCCCCACAGGAAAACAGCATCACTATCCCCTGCTTCAGCAAGGCAGTCCCAGGAAAACAGACAAAAAGGCCACATTCATTCACACTCAGTGTCTAGCTGTTATGTGTAATGCACCGAAACCACAGCTCCCTATCCACATCCATCTTTCTTTTCTTTCTTTCGTACTATTCGCCATTTCCCGCGATAGCGAGGTAGCGTTAAGAACAGAGGACTGGGCCTTCGAGGGAATATCCTCACGTGGCCCCCTTCTCTGTTCCTTCTTTTGGAAAATTGAAAAAAACGAGAGGGGAGGATTTCCAGCCACCCGCTCCCTCCCCTTTTAGTCGCCTTCTACGACACGCAGGGAATACGTAGGAAGTATTCTTTCTCCCCTACCCCCAGGGATATCCACATCCATATATATATATATATATATATATATATATATATATATATATATATATATATATATATATATATATATATATATATATATATATATATATATATATATATATATATATATATATATTTTTTTTTTTTTATACTTTGTCTCTGTCTCCCGCGTTTGCGAGGTAGCGCAAGGAAACAGACGAAAGAAATGGCCCAACCCCCCCATACACATGTATATACATACGTCCACACACGCAAATATACATACCTACACAGCTTTCCATCGTTTACCCCAGACGCTTCACATGCCTTGATTCAATCCACTGACAGCACGTCAACCCCGGTATACCACATCGCTCCAATTCACTCTATTCCTTGCCCTCCTTTCACCCTCCTGCATGTTCAGGCCCCGATCACACAAAATCTTTTTCACTCCATCTTTCCACCTCCAATTTGGTCTCCCTCTTCTCCTTGCTCCCTCCACCTCCGACACATATATCCTCTTGGTCAATCTTTCCTCACTCATCCTCTCCATGTGCCCAAACCACTTCAAAACACCCTCTTCTGCTCTCTCAACCACGCTCTTTTTATTTCCACACATCTCTCTTACCCTTACGTTACTCACTCGATCAAACCACCTCACACCACACATTGTCCTCAAACATGTCATTTCCAGCACATCCATCCTCCTGCGCACAACTCTATCCATAGCCCACGCCTCGCAACCATACAACATTGTTGGAACCACTATTCCTTCAAACATACCCATTTTTGCTTTCCGAGATAATGTTCTCGACTTCCACACATTCTTCAAGGCCCCCAGAATTTTCGCCCCCTCCCCCACCCTATTGATCCACTTCCGCTTCCATGGTTCCATCCGCTGCCAGATCCACTCCCAGATATCTAAAACACTTCACTTCCTCCAGTTTTTCTCCATTCAAACTCACCTCCCAATTGACTTGACCCTCAACCCTACTGTACCTAATAACCTTGCTCTTATTCACATTTACTCTTAACTTTCTTCTTCCACACACTGTACCAAACTCAGTCACCAGCTTCTACAGTTTCTCACATGAATCAGCCACCAGCGCTGTATCATCAGCAAACAACAACTGACTCACTTCCCAAGCTCTCTCATCCCCAACAGACTTCATCCTTGTCCCTCTTTCCAAAACTCTTGCATTTACCTCCCTAACAACCCCATCCATAAACAAATTAAACAACCATGGAGACATCACACACCCCTGCCGCAAACCTACATTCACTGAGAACCAATCACTTTCCTCTCTTCCTACACGTACACATGCCTTACATCCTCGATAAAAACTTTTCACTGCTTCTAACAACTTGCCTCCCACACCATATATTCTTAATGCCTTCCACAGAGCATCTCTATCAACTCTATCATATGCCTTCTCCAGATCCATAAATGCTACATACAAATCCATTTGCTTTTCTAAGTATTTCTCACATACATTCTTCAAAGCAAACACCTGATCCACACATCCTCTACCACTTCTGAAACCACACTGCTCTTCCCCAATCTGATGCTCTGTACATGCCTTCACCCTCTCAATCAATACCCTCCCATATAATTTCCCAGGAATTCTCAACAAACTTATACCTCTGTAATTTGAGCACTCACTCTTATCCCCTTTGCCTTTGTACAATGGCACTATGCACGCATTCCGCCAATCCTCAGGCACCTCACCATGAGTCATACATACATTAAATATATATATATATATATATATAAATATATATATATATATATATATATATATTTTTTTTTTTTGCTTTGTCGCTGTCTCCCACGTTTGCGAGGTAGCGCAAGGAAACAGACGAAAGAAATGGCCCAACCCACCCCCATACACATGTATATACATACGTCCACACACGCAAATATACATACCTACACAGCTTTCCATGGTTTACCCCAGACGCTTCACATGCCCTGATTCAATCCACTGACAGCACGTCAACCCCGGTATACCACATCGCTCCAATTCACTCTATTCCTTGCCCTCCTTTCACCCTCCTGCATGTTCAGGCCCCGATCACACAAAATCTTTTTCACTCCATCTTTCCACCTCGAATTTGGTCTCCCTCTTCTCCTCGTTCCCTCCACCTCCGACACATATATCCTCTTGGTCAATCTTTCCTCACTCATTCTCTCCATGTGCCCAAACCATTTCAAAATACCCTCTTCTGCTCTCTCAACCACGCTCTTTTTATTTCCACACATCTCTCTTACCCTTTCGTTACTTACTCGATCAAACCACCTCACACCACACATTGTCCTCAAACATCTCATTTCCAGCACATCCATCCTCCTGCGCACCACTCTATCCATAGCCCACGCCTCGCAACCATACAACATTGTTGGAACCACTATTCCTTCAAACATACCCATTTTTGCTTTCCGAGATAATGTTCTCGACTTCCACACATTCTTCAAGGCTCCCAGAATTTTCGCCCCCTCCCCCATCCTATGATCCACTTCCGCTTCCATGGTTCCATCCGCTGCCAGATCCACTCCCAGATATCTAAAACACTTTACTTCCTCCAGTTTTTCTCCATTCAAACTCACCTCCCAATTGACTTGACCCTCAACCCTACTGTACCTAATAACCTTGCTCTTATTCACATTTACTCTTAACTTTCTTCTTTCACACACTTTACCAAACTCATATATATATATATATCTTTTCTTTTTCTTTCAAACTATTCGCCATTTCCCGCATTAGCGAGGTAGCGTTAAGAACAGAGGACTGGGCCTTTGAGGGAATACCCTCACCTGGCCCAATTCTCTGTTCCTTCTTTTGGAAAATTAAAAAAAACCGAGAGGGGAGGATTTCCAGCCCCCCGCTCCCATATATATATATATATATATATATATATATATATATATATATATATTATCCCTGGGGATGGGGGAGAAAGAATACTTCCCACGTATTCCCTGTGTGTCGTAGAAGGCGACTAAAACGGGAGGGAGCGTGGGGCTGGAAATCCTCCCCTCTCGTTTTTTTTTCTAATTTTCCAAAAGAAGGAACAGAGAAGGGGGCCAGGTGAGGATATTCCCTCAAAGGCCCAGTCCTCTGTTCTTAACGCTACCTCGCTAACGCGGGAAATGGCAAATAGTTTGAAAGAAAAAAAAAAAAAATATATATATATATATATATATATATATATATATATATATATATATATATATATATATATATATATCAGCTCTGAGTGAAACGAAATTCAAGGGTAAAGGGGATAAGTGGTTTGGGAATGTCTTGGGAGTAAAGTCACGGGTTACTGAGAGGACAAGAGCAAGGAAAGGAGTAGCACTACTCCTGAAACAGGAGTGGTGGAAGTATGTGACAGAGTGTAAGAAAGTAAACTCTAGATTGATATGGGTGAAACTGAAAGTTGATGGAGAGAGATGGGTGATTATTGGTGCATAAGCACCTGGGCATGAGAAGAAAGATCATGAGAGGGAAGTGTTTTGGGAGCAGCTGAATGAGTGTGTTAGTGGTTTTGATGCACAAGACAGGGTTATAGTGATGGGTGATTTGAATGCGAAGGTGAGTAATGTGGCAGTTGAGGGAATAATTGGTATACATGGGGTGTTCAGTGTTGTAAATGGAAATGGTGAAGAGCTTGTGGATTTATGTGCTGAAAAAGGACTGGTGATTGGGAATACCTGCTTTAAAAAGAGATATACATAAGCATGCGTATGTAAGTAGGAGAGATGGCCAGAGAGCATTATTGGATTACGTGTTAATTGATAGGCGCGCGAAAGAGAGACTTTTGGATGTTAGTGTGCTGAGAGGTGCAACTGGAGGGATGTCTGATCATTATCTTGGGGAGGCGAAGGTGAAGATATGTAGAGGTTTTCATAAAAGAAGAGAGAATGTTGGGGTGAAGAGAGTGGTGAGAGTAAGTGAGCTTGGGAAGGAGACTTGTGTGAGGAAGTACCAGGAGAGACTGAGTACAGAATGGAAAAAGGTGAGAACAAAGGAGGTAGGGGGAGTGGGGGAGGAATGGGATGTATTTAGGGAAACAGTGATGGCTTGCGCAAAAGATGCTTTTGGCATGAGAATCGTGGGAGGTGGGTAGATTAGAAAGGGTAGTGAGTGGTGGGATGAAGAGGTAAGATTATTAGTGAAAGAGAGGGAGAGGCATTTGCACGATTTTTGCAGGGAAATAATGCAAATGAGTGGGAGATGTATAAAAGAAAGAGGCAGGATGTCAAGAGAAAGGTGCAAGAGGTGAAAAAGAGGGCAAATGAGAGTTGGGGTAAGAGAGTATCAGTAAATTTTAGGGAGAATAAAAGGATGTTTTGGAAGGAGGTAAATAAAGTGCGTAAGACAAGGGAACAAATGGGAACTTCAGTGTAGGGGGCTTGTGGGGAGGTGATAACAAGTAGTGGTGATGTGAGAAGGAGATGGAGTGAGTATTTTGAAGGTTTGTTGAATGTGTTTGATGATAAGAGTGGCAGATATACGGTGTTTTGGTCGAGGTGGTGTACAAAGTGAGAGGGTTAGGGAAAATGATTTGGTAAACAGAGAAGAGGTAGTAAAAGCTTTGCAGAAGATGAAAGAGGCAAGGCAGCGGGTTGGGATGGTATTGCAGTGGAATTCATCAAAAAAGAGGGTGACTGTATTGTTGACTGGTTGGTAAGGTTATTTAATGTATGTATGATTCATGGTGAGGTGCCTCAGGATTGGTGGAATGCTTGCATTGTGCCATTGTACAAAGGCAAAGGGGATAAAATTGAGTGCTCAAATTACAGAGGTATAAGTTTGTTGAGTATTCCTGGGAAATTATATGGGAGGGTATTGATTAAGAGGGTGAAGGCACGTACAGAGCGTCAGATCGGGGAGGAGCAGTGTGGTTTCAGAAGTGGTAGAGGATGTGTGGATCAGGTGTTGGCTTTGAACAATGTATGTGAGAAATACTTAGAAAAGCTAATGGATTTGCATGTAGCATTTATGGATCTGGAGAAGGCATATGAAAGAGTTGATAGAGACGCTCTGTGGAAGGTACTAAGAATATATGGTGTGGGAGGCAAGTTGTTAGAAGCAGCGAAAAGTTTTTGCCGCAGATGCAAGGCATGTGTACGTGTAGGAAGAGAGGAAAGTGATTGGTTCTCAGTGAATGTAGGTTTGCAGCAGGGGTGTGTGATGTCTCCATGGTTGTTTAATTTGTTTATGAATGGGGTTGTTAGGGAGGTGAATGCAAGAGTTTTGGAAAGAGGGGCAAGTATGCAGTCTGTTGTGGATGAGAGAGCTTGGGAAGTGAGTCAGTTGTTGTTCGCTGATGATACAGCGCTGGTGGCTGATTCGTGTAAGAAACTGCAGAAGCTGGTGACTGAGTTTGGTAAAGTGTGTGAAAGAAGAAAGCTGAGAGTAAATGCAAATAAGAGCAAAGTTATTAGGTACAGTAGGGTTGAGGGACAAGTCAATTGGGAGGTAAGTTTGAATGGAGAAAAACTGGAGGAAGTGAAGTGTTTTAGATATCTGAGAGTGGATTTGGCAGCTGATGGAACCATGGAAGCGGAATTGAATCATAGGGTGGGGGAGGGGGTGAAAGTTCTGGGAGCGTTGAAGAATGTGTGGAAGTCGAGAACATTATCTCGGAAAGCAAAAATGGGTATGTTTGAAGGAACAGTGTTTCCAACAATATTATATGGTTGCGAGACGTGGGCTATAGATAGAGTTGTATGGGGGATAGTGGATAAGCTGGAAATGAGATGTTTGAGGACAATATGTGGTGTGAGGTGGTTTGATTGAGTAAGTAATGATAGCGTAAGAGAGATGTGTGGTAATAAAAAAGAGTGTGGTTGAGAGAGCAGAAGAGGGTGTTTTGAAATGGTTTGGTTACATGGAGAGAATGAGTGAGGAAAGACTGACAGAGAGGATATATGTGTCAGAGGTGGAGGGAATGAGGAGAAGTGGGAGACCAAATTGGATGGCACAAGCCATCACTGCTTCCCTAAATACATCTCATTCCTCCCCCACTTCCTCTTACGTCTGCTCTCACCTTTTTCCATTCTGCACTCAATCTCTCCTTGTACTTCCTCACGCAAGTCTCCTTTCCAAGCTAACTTACTCTCACCACTCTCTTCACCCCAACATTCTCTCTTCTTTTCTGACATTCTCTCTTCTTTTCTGAAAACCTCAACAAATCTTCACCTTTGCCTCCACAAGATATTCCTCCTGTTGCCCCTCTCAGCACATTAACATCCATAAGTCTTTCTTTCACATGCCTTCAATTAACACGTAATACAATAATGCTCTGTGACCATCTCTCCTACTTATATATGTATACTTATGTATATCTCTCTTTTTAAACCAGGTATTCCCAATCACCAGTCATTTTTCAGCACACAAATCTATAAGTTCTTCACCATTTCCATTTACAACACTGCAACACCCCATGTACACCAATTATTCCCTCAATTGCCACATTACTCACTTTTGAATTCAAATCACCCATCACTAGAACCTGGTCTCGTGCATGAAAGCTACTAACAACTCACTCAGCTGCTCCCAAAACACTTGCCTCTCATAATCTTTCTTCTCATGGCCAGGTGCAGAGGCACCAGTTATCACCCATCTCTCTTCATCCACTTTCAGTTTTACCCTTATCAATCTAGAGTTTACTTTCTTACACTCTATCATATACTCCCACAACTCCTGCTTCAAGAGTAGTGTTAGTCCTTCCTTTGCTCTTGTTTTCTCACCAACCCATGACTTTACTCCCAGGACATTCCCAAACTACACTTCCCCTTTACCCTTGAGCTTCATTTCACTCGGAGCCAAAACATCCAGATTCCTTTCCTCAAACATACTACCTATCTCTCCTTTTTTCTCATCTTGGTTACATCCACACACATTCAGACACCCCAATCTGAGCCTTTGAGGAGGATAAGCATTCCCCGCAAGACTCCTTCTCTTTCCCGTTTTAGAGAGTTAAAATACGAGGGAAGGGTTTCTAGCCCACCCACGCTCCAGTCACCTTTAGTCACCTTCTATGACATGCGGGAATGTGTGAGAAGTATTCTTTCTCCCTATCCCCAGGGATAAAATAACAATAATAATAATAATCCAGCCACCCGCTCCCTCCCCTTTTAGTCGCCTTCTACGACACGCAGGGAATACTTGGGAAGTATTCTTTCTCCCCTATCCCCAGGGATAATATATATATATATATATATATATATATATATATATATATATATATATATATATATATATATATATATATATATATTTTTTTTTTTTTTTCTCCTTTATACCCTGTCGCCGCCTCCCGCGCTCGCGAGGCAGCGCAAGGAAACAGACGAAAGAAATGGCCCAACCCTCCCCATACACATGCACACACACACGTCCACACACGCAAATATACACACCCACACAGCCCTCCACGGTTCACCCCGGACGCCCCTTTCTTGTTTTTTTTTTTAATTTTCCAAAAGAAGGAACAGAGAAGGGGGTCAGGTGAGGATATTCCCTCTAAGGCCCAGTTCTCTGTTCTTAACGCTACCTCGCTAACGCGGGAAATGGCAAATAGTATGAAAAAAAAAAAAAATAATAATATCTTTTAATGCTTAATCCCCATTCCCAATTTAGCAAGGTAACACCAGGAAGCAGATGAAGAAAGGCCGCATCCACTCACATTCATTCTCAAGCTATCATGCGTAATGAACCAAAGTATTTATTTATATTTATTTATTTATTTTGCTTTGTCACTGTCTCCCGCGTTAGCGAGGTAGCGCAAGGAAACAGACGAAAGAATGGCCCAACCCGCCAACATACACATGTATATATATACACGTCCACACACCCAAATATACATACCTATACATCTAAATGTACACATATATATACACACACAGACATATACATATATACACATGTACATAATTCATACTGTCTGCCTTTATTTGTTCCCATCGCCACCCCGCCACACATGGAATAACAACCCCCTCCCCCCTCATGTGTGCGAGGTAGCGCTAGGAAAAGACACCAAAGGCCCCATTCGTTCACACTCAGTCTCTAGCTGTCATGTAATAATGCACCGAAACCACAGCACCCTTTCCACATCCAGGCCCCACACAACTTTCCATGGTTTACCCCAGAGGCTTCACATGCCCTGGTTCAATCCATTGACAGCACGTCGACCCCGGTATACCACATTGTTCCAATTCACTCTATTCCTTGCAAGCCTTTCACCCTCCTGCATGTTCAGGCCCCGATCACTCAAAATCATTTTCACTCCATCTTTCCACCTCCAATTTGGTCTCCCACTTCTCCTCGTTCCCTCCACCTCTGACACATATATCCTCTTGGTCAATCTTTCCTCACTCATTCTCTCCATGTGACCAAACCATTTCAAAACACCCTCTTCTGCTCTCTCAACCACACTCTTTTTATTTCCACACATCTCTCTTACCCTTACATTACTTACTCGATCAAACCACCTCACACCACATATTGTCCTCAAACATCTCATTTTCAGCACATCCACCCTCCTGTGCACAACTCTATCCATAGCCCACGCCTCGCAACCATACAACATTGTTGGAACCACTATTCCTTCAAACATACCCATTTTTGCTTTCCGAGATAATGTTCTTGACTTCCAAACATTCTTCAAGGCTCCCAGAATTTTCGCCCCCTCCCCCACCCTATGATTCACTTCCGCTTCCATGGTTCCATCCGCTACCAGATCCACTCCCAGATATCTAAAACACTTTACTTCCTCCAGTTTTTCTCCATTCAAACTTACCTCACCAAAGTAATAGCTACTTATTCACACAGAATCCCCACAGACCTTTCTTTGGTTTACCCCACATGCACCAAATGCCCTGATTCAGTCCATTAACAGTGCTTCAACCCCTGTATACCACGCAGTGCCAATTTACTCTGTCTCTTGCATTCCTTTAACCCCTGCATGTTTGGGCCATGATGGCTCAAAATTTTTTTCATCCATCCTTCCATCTTCAATTCGGTCTCCCTGCTCTCCTTGTTCCCTTCACTTCCATCAAATATGTTCTCTTTGTCAATCTTTCCTCACTTACTCTCTCCATATGTCCCAAAAATTTCTGCACACCCTCTTCAGCTTTCTCAACCACTCTTTTTATTACCACGCCTCTCTCTTACCCTTTCATTACTTACTCGACCAAACCACCTTACACTTCAAGTTGTCCTACAACATTTCATTCCCAACACATCTACCCTCCTCCAACCAGCCCATGCCTTCCATCCATTCAATATTACTGGGACTATTATACTTTCAAACATGCCTATTTTTGACAACCAAAATAATGTTCTCTCTTTCCACATATTCTTCAGTGTTCCCAAAACCTTCACCACCTAACCCACCCTGACTCACCCGTGCTTTCATGGTTCCATTCACTGCCATGTCCACTCCCAGGTATCTAAAACACTTACTTCCTCCAATTTTTCTCCATTTAAAGTCACACACCAACTAAACTGTCCCTCAACCATGCTACATTTTAATAACCTTGCTGTTATTCACATTCACACTAAACTTCCTTCTTTCACATGCTCTTCCAAACTCTGTCACCAACTTCTGCAGTTTCTCACTCAAATCATGCTGTATCATCGGCAAGCAACAACTGAATTACTTCTCAGGCCCTTCTATCTCCTACAGACTGCATACTCACTCCTCTCTGATACATTACAAACAATAGCTACAGAATGTTCCTGGTTCACCCTGTTAATGTAGGAAATGGCAAAGAAAAAAATAAAATACATATATCAATAACACTAAAAAAGGGATAACAAACCTTATAAATAGTATGTAAACCGATTACAGCCACTTTCCGTCTTTTAGTGACCAAGATGATGTAGTATCCCTCTAAGAACCGTACAAAACCAACAATGCCAAATGCTGAAACAGTTCGGTTAAGCCCAGTCATCTGCCGCTGGCCAGACTGTGCACGATTACCTTCATTGATCATAGACAAGAGTTCTTTGATTTGTCGCTGGCTGTACTCCACCTGCCAAAGTAAATACACAGGTGATTATCTATCCATCTGAGAGATAAAGTTTCATTTATCATCACCTCTCTCTCTCTCTCTCTCTCTCTCTCTCTCTCTCTCTCTCTCTCTCTCTCTCTCTCTCTCTCTCTCACACACACACACACACACACACACACACATATACACACACAAAAAATATACATTTATCATACTTGACTGCCATTCACTGAGTAAGCGAGGTAGCACCAGGAAATAGATGAAGAAAGACCCATCCACTCACAGACACACATACACATACATATAAACATGTAAAAGTACACATAGATATACATACACACACACACAAACACATACACACAGCCATATACATATATACACATGTACATATTCAGACTCGCCTGCATTCATCCATTCCTCTCCCCACCCCGCCCCACAGGAAACAACACTGCCACCTCCTGTGTCAGCGAGGTAGCACCTGGAAAACTGACAAAAAATAAACGAAAAAAATGGGGCCACATTCGTTCACACTCAATCTCTAGCTGTCATGTGTAATGCACATTACAGGCTCCACAGACCTTTCCATGCTTTAACCCAGATATTTCACATGCCCTGGTTCAGTCCACTGACAGCAAGTTGACCCCGGTATACCACATTGTTCCAATTCACACTATTTATTGCATACCTCACTCATTCTCCATATATGTCCAAACCATTTCAACACACCCTCTTTTGCTCTCTCAACCACACTCTCTTTATCACCACACATCTCTCTTACCCTTTCATTACTTACTCGATCAAACCACCTCACACCACATGTCCTCAAACATTTCACTTCCAACACATCCACCCTCTTCTGTACGACCCTATCTATATCCCATGCCTCGCTACCATATAATATTGTTGGAACTATCATTCCTTCAAACATACCCATGACCCATTTTCACCCTACGAGATAAGGTTCTCTCGTTCCACACATTTTCATCACTCCCAGACATTTTGCCCCCTCCCCCACCCTATGACTCACTTGCTCTTATTCACATTTATGCTCAACTTTCTCCTTTCACACACTTTTCAAAACTCAGTTACTAACTTCTGCACTTTCACACTTGAATCAGCCACCAGTACTGTATCATCAGCGAACAACAACTGACTTACTTCCCAAGCCCTCTCATCCACTTGAAGAATGCGTGGAAGGAAGAACATTATCTTGAAGAGCAAAAATGGGTATGTATGAAGGAATAGTGGTTCCAACAATGTTATATGGTTGCAAGGCATGGGCTACAGATAGGGCTGTGCGGAAGAAGGCAGATGCGTTGGAAATGAGATGTTTGAGGACAATATGCTGTGTGATGAGGTTTGATCAAGTAAGTAATGAAAGGGTGAGAGGGATGTGTGGTAACAAAAAGAGTGTGGTTGAGAGAGCAGAAGAGGGCGTGGTGAACTGGTTTGGACACATGGTGAGAATGAGAGATAGAAAAGATTGACAAAGAGGATATGTGTGTCAGAGGTGGAGGGAACAAGGAGAAGCAGGAGACCAAACTGTAGGTGGAAGGATGGAATGAAAAAGATTTTGAGTGTTCGGGGCCTGAACATACAGAAGGGTGAAAGGAGTGCAAGGAATAGAGTGAATTGGAACGATGTGGTATACTGGGGTCAACATGCTGCCCATGGATTGAACCATAGCATGTGAAGCGTTTGGGGTAAACCATGGGAAGGTCTGTGGGGCCTGTATCCTCCTCTCTTTTTTAATTTTCCAAAAGAAGGAACAGAGAAGGGGAGCCAAGTGAGAATATTCTTTCAAGGGTTCAGTCCTCTGTTCTTAACGCTACCTCGCTAATGTAGGAAATGGTGAATGGTATGAAATATATATTTATTCATATCTTATCATACTTTCTTGCAGTATCCCGTGTTAGCGAGGTAGTGCAAGGAAACAGACAAAAGAATGGCCCAACCCACCCACATACACATGTATATACATACATGTCCACACACACACATATACATACCTATACATTTCAAAGTATACATATATATAAGTACACAGACACACATACATGCACATGTACATAATTCACACTTGCTGCCTTTATTCATTCCCATCGCCATCCTGCCAAACATGAAAAACAGCCACCTCCTCCCACATGCGCTAGGAAAAGGCAACAAAGGCCACATTCATTCAGACTCAGTTTCTAGCTGTCATGTATAATGCACCAAAACCACAGCTCCCTTTCCACATCCAGGTGCAACAAAACTTTCCATGGTTTACCCCAGACACTTCACATGCCCTGGTTCAATCTACGGACAGCACGTCAACCCCTGTATATCACATTGTTACAATTCACTCTATTCCTTGCATGCCTTTCACCCTCCTGCATGTTCAGGCACCGATCACTCAAAATCTTTTAAACTCCATCCTTCCACCTCCAATTGGTCTCCAACTTCTCCTTGTTCCCTCCACCTCTGACACATGTACCCTCTTTGTCAATCTTTCCTCACTCAATCTCTCCATGAGACCAAACCATTTCAATACACCCTCTTCTGCTCTCTCAACCACACTCTTTTTATTACCACACATCTCTCTTACCCTTTCATTACTTACTAGATCAAACCACCTAACACCACATATTTCCCTCAAACATCTCGTTTCCAACACATCCACCGTCCTCTGCACAACCTTATCTACAGCCCATGCCTCGCAAACATATAACATTGTTGGGCCCACCATTCCTTCAAACATACCCATTCTTGCTTTCCGAGATAATGTTCGCGACTTCCACACATTTTTAACGGTCCCAGAACTTTAGCCCCCTCCCCACCCTGTGACTCACTTCTGCTTCCATGGTTCTATCCACTGCCAAATCCACTCCCAGATATCTAAAACACTTCACTTCCTCCAGTTTTTCTCCATTCAAACTTACCTCCCAATTGACTTGTCCCTCAACCCTACTGTACCTAATAACCTTGCTCTTATTCACATTTACTCTCAGCTTTCTTCTTTCACGCACTTTACCAAACTCAGTCACCAGCTTCTGCAGTTTCTCACATGAATCATCCACCAGCACTATTTCATCAGCAAACAACAACTCAATCACTTCCCAAGCCCTCTCATCCAGAAAAGACTGTATCCTAGCCCCTCTCTCCAAAACTCTTGCATTCACCTTCCTAACAACCCCATCCATAAACAAATTAAACAACCATGGAGTCATCACGTACCCTTGCCGCAAACCAACATTTACTGGGAACCAATCACATTCCTCTCTTCCTATACGTACACAAGCCTTACATCCTCGATAAAAACTTTTCACTGCTTCTAGCAAATTGCCTCCCACACCATATACTCTTAATACCTTCCACAGAGCATCTCTATCAACTCTATTATATGCTTTCTCCAGATCCATAAATGCTACATACATATCCACTTGTTTTTCTAAGTATTTCTCGCATACATTCTTCAAAGCAAACATCTGATCCACACATCCTCTACCACCTCTGAAACCACACTGCTCTTCCCCAATCTGATGTTCTGTACATGCCTTAACCCTCTCAATCAATACTCTCCCATATAATTTCCCAGGACTACTCAACAAAAATATACCTATGTAATTTGAACACTCACCTTTATCCCCTTTGCTTTTGTACAGTGGCATTATGCATAAATTCCACCAATCCTAAGGCACTTCACCATGAGCCATATATACATTGAATATCCTCACCAACTAGTGAAAATCACAGTCACCCCCTTTTATAATCAATTCCACTGCAATACCATCCAAACCAGCTGCCTTACCGGCTTTCATCTTCTGTGAAGCTTTCACTACCTCTTCTCTGTTTAC
Organism: Panulirus ornatus; assembly: GCF_036320965.1. Classification (NCBI taxonomy): domain Eukaryota; kingdom Metazoa; phylum Arthropoda; class Malacostraca; order Decapoda; family Palinuridae; genus Panulirus; species Panulirus ornatus. The sequence continues at coordinate 62,720,788 of NC_092226.1, forward strand.
CAAATCATTGTCCCTGATCCTCTTACTTCGCACACCACCTCGACCAAAACACCCTATATCTGCCACTCTATCATCTAACACATTCACCAAACCTTCAAAACACTCACTCCATCTCCTTCTCACATCACCACCACTTGTTGTCATGTCCCCAATAGCCCACGTCAACGATGTTCCCATTTGTTCTCTTCTCTTACGCACTTTATCTATCTCCTTTCAAAACATCTTTTTATTCTCCCTAAAATTTAATGATACTCTCTCACCCCAACTCTCATTTGCCCTCTTTTTCACCTCGTATATTTCTCTTGACTTCCTGCCTCTTACATTTCCCAATCATCTGAACTATTTCCTTGCAAATATCGACCAAACGCCACTCTCTTCTCTTTCATAATAATCTTACATCTTCATCCTACCACTCACTACCTTTTCTAATCTACCTACCTCCCACGCCTCTCATGTCAGAAACATCTTTTGCGCAAGCCATCACTGCTTCCCTAGATATATCCCATTCCTCCCCCACTCCCCTTTCCTCCTTTGCTCTCACCTTTTTCCATTCTGCACTCAGTCTCTCCTGGTACTTCCTCACACAAGTCTCCTTCCCAAGCTCACTTACTTTCACCACTCTCTTCACCCCGACATTCTCTTTTCTTTTCAGAAAACCTCTATAAATCTTCAACTTCAACTCCACAAGAAAATGATCAGACATCCCTCCAGTTGCACCTGTCAGCACATTAACATCCAAAAGTCTCTCTTTCACGTGCCTATCAATTAACACATAATCCTATAATGCTCTCTGACCATCTTTCCTACTTACAAACGTATAATTGAATATTTTCTTCATTATACTTTGTTGCTGTCTCCTGCGTTAGCGAGGAAGCTCAAGGAAACACGCGAAAGAATGGCCCAACCCACCCACATACACATGTATATACATACACATCCACACACAGCACATATATATATACCTATACATCTCTACATATACATATATATACATACACAGACATATACATATAAACAGTTGTACATAATTCATACTGTCTGCCTTTATTCATTCCCATCGCCACCCAGCCACACATGAAATAACAACCCCCTTCCCCCAAATAAGCGTAAGGTAGCGCTAGGAAAAGACAACAAAGGCCACATTCGTTCACACTCAGTCTCTAGCTGTCATGTAATAATGCACCAAAACCACAGCTCCCTTTCCACATCAAGGCCCCACAGAACTTTCCATGGTTTACCCCAGACGCTTCACATGCCCTGGTTCAATCCATTAACAGCACATCGACCCCAGTATACCACATCTTTAAAATTCACTCTATTCATTGCACGCCTTTTACCCTCCTGCATGTTCAGGCCCCGATCACTCAAAATCTTTTTCACTCCATCTTTCCACCTCCAATTTGGTCTCCCACTTCTCCTCGTTCCATCCACCTCTTAACAAATATATATACTCTTTGTCAATCTTTCCTCACTCATTCTCTCCATGTAACCAAACCATTTCAAAACACCCTCTTCTGCTCTCTCAAGAACACTCTTTTTATTACCACACATCTCACTTACCGTATTATTACTTAAGCGATCAAACCATCTCACACCCCATATTGCCCTCAAACATCTCATTTCCAGCACATCCACCGTCCTGCGCACAACTCTATCCATAGCCCACGTCTCGCAACCATATAACATTGTTGGAACCACTATTCCCTCAAACATACCCATTTCTGCTTTCCGAGATAATGTTCTCGACTTCCACACATTCTTCAATGCTCCCAGAACTTTCACCCCCTCCCCCACCCTATGATTCACTTCCGCTTCCATGGTTCCATCAGCTGCCAAATCCACTCTCAGATATGTAAAACACTTCACTTCCTCCAGTTTTTCTCCATTCAAACTTACCTTCCAACTGACTTGTCCCTCAACCCTACTGTACCTAATAACCTTGCTCTTATTCACATTTACTCTCAGATTTCTTTTTTTTTACACACTTTGCCAAACTCAGTCACCAGCTTCTGCAGTTTCTCACACCAATCAGTCACCAGCGCTGTATCATCAGTGAACAACAACTGAATCACTTCCCAAGCTCTCTCATCCACCACATACTACATACTTGCCCCTCTTTCCAAAACTCTTGCATTCACCTCCCTAACAACCCCATTCATAAACAAATTAAACAACCATGGAGACATCACACACCCCTGCCACAAAACAACATTTACTGAGAACCAATCACTTTCCTCTCTTCATACACGTACACATGCCTTACATCCTTGATAAAAACTTTTCACTGCTTCTAACAACTTGCCTCCCACACCATATATTCTTAATACCTTCCACAGAGCATCTCTATCAACTCTATCATATGCCTTCTCCAGATCCATAAATGCTATATAAAAATCCACTTGCTTTTCTAATTATTTCTCACATGCATTCTTCAAAGCAAACACCTGATCCTCATATGCTCTACCACTTCTGAAACCACACTGCTCTTCCCCAATCTGATGCTCTGTACATACTTTCACCCTCTCAATCAATACCCTCCCATATAATTTCCCAGGAATATTCAACAAACTTATACCTCTGTATATATATTTTTATTTATTATTTATTTATTTTATTTTGCTTTGTCGCTGTCTCCCGCGTTTGCGAGGTAGCGCAAGGAAACAGACAAAAGAAATGGTCCAACCCACCCCCATAAACAATGTATATACATACACGTCCACACACGCAAATATACATACCTATACATCTCAATGTATACATATATATACACACACAGACAAATACATATATACCCATACACAAAATTCACACTGTCTGCCATTATTCATTCCCATCACCACCTCGCCACGCATGGAATACCATCTCCCTCCCCCCTCATGTGTGCGAGGTAGCACTAGGAAAAGACAACAAAGGCCCCATTCGTTCACACTCATTTTCTAGCTGTCATGCAATAATGCCCGAAATCACAGCTCCATTTCCACATCCAGGCCCCACACAACTTTCCATGGTTTACCCAAGACGCTTCACATGCCCTGATTCAATCCACTGACAGCACGTTAACCCCGGTATATCACATCGATCCAATTTACTCTATTCGTTGCCCGCCTTTCACCCTCCTGCATGTTCAGGCACCGATCACACAAAATCTTTTTCACTCCATCTTTCCCCCTCCAATTTGGTCTCCCTCTTCTCCTCGTTCCCTCCACCTCCAACACATATATCCTCTTGGTCAATCTTTCCTCAATCATTCTCTCCATGTGCCCAAACCATTTCAAAACACCCTCTTCTGCTCTCTCAACCACACTCTTTTTATTTCCACACATCTCTCTTACCCTTACATTAATTACTCGATCAAACCACCTCACACCACACATTGTCCTCAAACATCTCATTTCCAGCACATCCATCCTCCTGCGCACAACTCTATCCATAGCCCACGCCTCATAACCATAAAACATTGTTGGAATCACTATTCCTTCAAAAATACCCATTTTTGCTTTCCGAGATAATGTTCTCGACTTCCAAACATTCTTCAAGGCTCCCAGGATTTTTGCCCCCTCCCCCACCCTATGATTCACTTCCGCTTCCATGGTTCCATCCACTGCTAGATCCACTCCCAGATTTCTAAAACACTTTACTTCCTCCAGTTTTTCTCCATTCAAACTTACCTCCCAATTGACTTGACCCTCAACCCTTCTGTACCTAATTACCTTGCTCTTATTCACATTTACTCTTAACTTTCTTCTTTCACACACTTTACCAAACTCAGTCACCAGCTTCTGCAGTTTCTCACATGAATCAGCCACCAGCGCTGTATCATCAGCGAACAACAACTGACTCACTTCCCAAGCTCTCTCATCCACAACAGACTTCATACTTGCCCCTCTTTCCAAAACTCTTGCATTCACCTCCCTAACAACCCCATCCATAAACAAATTAAACAACCATGGAGACATCACACACCCCTGCCGCAAACCTACATTCACTGAGAACCAATCACTTTCCTCTCTTCCTACACGTACACATGCCTTACATCCTCAATAAAAACTTTTCAATGCTTCTAACAACTTGCCTCCCACACCATATATTCTTAATACCTTCCACAGAACATCTCTATCAACTCTATCATATGCCTTCTCCAGATCCATAAATGCTACATACAAATCCATTTGCTGTTCTAAGTATTTCTCACATACATTCTTCAAAGCAAACACCTGATCCACACATCCTCTACCACTTCTGAAATCACACTGCTCTTCCCCAATCTGATGCTCTGTACATGCCTTCACCCTCTCAGTCAATACCCTCCCATATAATTTACCAGGAATACTCAACAAACTTATACCTCTGTAATTTGAGCACTCACTCTTATCCCCTTTGCCTTTGTACAATGGCACTATGCACGCATTCCGCCAATCCTCAGGCACCTCACCATGAGTCACACATACATTAAATAACCTTAGAAACCAGTCAACAATACAGTCACCCCCTTTTTTTATAAATTCCACTGCAATACCATCCAAACCTGCTGCCTTGCCGGCTTTCATCTTCCGCAAAGCTTTTACTACCTCTTCTCTGTTTACCAAATCATTTTCCCTAACCCTCTCAATTTGCACACCACCTCGACCAAAACACCCTATATCTGCCACTCTATCATCAAACACATTCAACAAACCTTCAAAATACTCACTCCATCTCCTTCTCACGTCACCACTACTTGTTATCACCTCCCCATTTGCGCCCTTCACTGAAGTTCCCATTTGCTCCCTTGTCTTACGCACTTTATTTACCTCCTTCCAGAACATCTTTTTATTCTCCCTAAAATTTAATGATACTCTCTCACCCCAACTCTCATTTGCCCTCTTTTTCACCTCTTGCACCTTTCTCTTGACCTCCTGTCTCTTTTATACATCTCCCACTCAGTTGCATTTTTTCCCTGCAAAAATCGTCCAAATGCCTCTCTCTTCTCTTTCACTAATAATCTTACTTCTTCATCCCACCACTCACTACCCTTTCTAATCAACCCACCTCCCACTCTTCTCATGCCACAAGCATCTTTTGCGCAATCCATCACTGATTCCCTAAATACATCCCATTCCTCCCCCACTCCCCTTACTTCCATTGTTCTCACCTTTTTCCATTCTGTACTCAGTCTCTCCTGGTACTTCCTCACACAAGTCTCCTTCCCAAGCTCACTTACTCTCACCACCCTCTTCACCCCAACATTCACTCTTTTTTTCTGAAAACCCATACAAATCTTCACCTTAGATAATGATCAGACATCCCTCCAGTTGCACCTCTCAGCACATTAACATCCAAAAGTCTCTCTTTCGCGCGCCTGTCAATTAACACGTAATCCAATAACGCTCTCTGGCCATCTCTCCTACTTACATAAGTATACTTATGTATATCTCGCTTTTTAAACCAGGTATTCCCAATCATCAGTCCTTTTTCAGCACATAAATCTACAAGCTCTTCACCATTTCCATTTACAACACTGAACACCCCAGGTATACCAATTATTCCCTCAACTGCCACATTACTCACCTTTGCATTCAAATCCCCCATCACTATAACCCGGTCTCGTGCATCAAAACCACTAACACACTCATTCAGCTGCTCCCAAAACACTTGCCTCTCATGATCTTTCTTCTCATGCCCAAGTGCATATGCACCAATAATCACCCATCTCTGTCCATCAACTTTCAGTTTTACCCATATTAATCGAGAATTTACTTTCTTACATTCTATCACATACTCCCACAACTCCTGTTTCAGGAGTACTGCTACTCCTTCCCTTGCTCTTGTCCTCTCACTAACCCCTGACTTTACTCCCAAGACATTCCCAAACCACTCTTCCCCTTTACCCTTGAGCTTCGTTTCACTCAGAGCCAAAACATCCAGGTTCCTTTCCTCAAACATACTACCTATCTCTCCTTTTTTCACATCTTGGTTACATCCACACACATTTAGGCACCCCAATCTGAGCCTTCGAGGAGGATGAGCACTCCCCGCGTGACTCCTTCTTCTATTTCCCATTTTAGAAAGTTAAAAAAATACAAGGAGGGGAGGATTTCTGGCCCCCCGCTCCTGTCCCCTCTAGTCGCTTTCTACGACACGTGAGGAATGTGTGGGAAGTATTCTTTCACCCCTATCCCCAGGGATAATATACATATATATATATACACATACACACACATACACACACACACGCACATATACACACACACACACACATACATATATATACATATGAAAAATGTAAGAAACAATTTAGAAAACTGAAACTTCTAGCTTGAAATGAAATGAAAAAAATGAATGTCACATAATGGTTCAACCTCTGGCTATGGAAAAAGGAAATGTTTAATTTATTTACACAAACGTCAATAGTAGTTCTCATCAATTTAACCACTGTATCAATAAGCTTCAATGTCTAAGCTACATTTTTTCCAATTTCACTATTTTCTTGTCAAAGCACCATGTATGAAAACTATCACTCCAGTAACACAACTATAAACATTTACTTCCCCTTTAAAAAAGTTCTGGGGAAGTCTGTCTCGATACACTGCGGGACACTACCACCTGGCGAGGTTTGTGTTGCAATGGTTTTTGATTCACAAACGTAGCAGCATCACTGGTGGGCCAAGGTAGTTCCGTTGGCGAAGAGGAGTTCATGAAACATGTCAGAAAGCATGCTACTGCAGGCAGGAGTGAAGGCTGAGTGCAAGTATTTGCCGGAAAGTGACCTTAAGAAATTGTGTGAGACAGTATGTGAATTATCATTAGAAGAAGGAAACATCCAACCAGTGTCATGTCCAGTAACTATGTGTGGGGACATACATGGGCAGTTCTATGACCTGGAAGAACTCTTTAGAACAGGTGGTCAAGTTCCAGACACTAATTACATCTTTATGGGTGACTTTGTTGACCGGGGATATTACAGTTTAGAAAATATATATATATATATATATATGGTAAACTGTGTGAAAGAAGAAAGTTAAGAGTAATTGTGAATAAGAGCAAGGTTATTAGGTACAGTAGGGTTGAGGGTCAAGTCAATTGGGAGGTGAGTTTGAATGGAGAAAAACTGGAGGAAGTGAAGTGTTTTAGATATCTGGGAGTGGATCTGGCAGTGGATGGAACCATGGAAGCGGAAGTGGATCACAGGGTGGGGGAGGGGGCGAAAATTCTGGGAGCCTTGAAGAATGTGTGGAAGTCGAGAACATTATCTCGGAAAGCAAAAATGGGTATGTTTGAAGGAATAGTGGTTCCAACAATGTTGTATGGTTGCGAGGCGTGGGCTATGGATAGAGTTGTGCGCAGGAGGATGGATGTGCTGGAAATGAGATGTTTGAGGACAATGTGTGGTGTGAGGTGGTTTGATCGAGTAAGTAACGTAAGGGTAAGAGAGATGTGTGGAAATAAAAAGAGCGTGGTTGAGAGAGCAGAAGAGGGTGTTTTGAAATGGTTTGGGCACATGGAGAGAATCAGTGAGGAAAGATTGACCAAGAGGATACATGTGTCGGAGGTGGAGGGAACGAGGAGAAGAGGGAGATCAAATTGGAGGTGGAAAGATGGAGTGAAAAAGATTTTGTGTGATCGGAGCCTGAACATGCAGGAGGGTGAAAGGAGGGCAAGGAATAGAGTGAATTGGATCGATGTGGTATACCAGGGTTGACGTGCTGTCAGTGGATTGAATCAGGGCATGTGAAGCGTCTGGGGTAAACCATGGAAAGCTGTGTAGGTATGTATATTTGCGTGTGTGGACGTGTATGTATATACATGTGTATGGGGGTGGGTTGGGCCATTTCTTTCGTCTGTTTCCTTGCGCTACCTCGCAAACGCGGGAGACAGCGGCAAAAAAAAAAAAAATACATATATATATATATATATATATATATATATATTTCTTTCTTTCAAACTATTCGCCATTTCCCGCATTAGCAAGGTAGCGTTGAGAACAGAGGACTGGACCTTTAAGGGAATATCCTCACCTGGCCCCCTTCTCTGTTCCTTCTTTTGGAAAATTAAAAAAAAATGAGAGGGGAGGATTTCCAGCCACCCGCTGGGATGTATTTAGAAAAGCAGTGATGGCTTGCGCAAAAGATGCTTGTGGTATGAGAAAGGGTAGTGAGTGGTAGGATGAGGAAGTAAGATTGTTAGTGAAAGAGAAAAGAGAGGCATTTGGATGATTTTTGCAGGGAAGTAGAGCAAATGATTGGGAGATGTATAAAAGAAAGAGGCAGGAGGTCAAGAGAAAGGTGCAAGAGGTGAAAAAGAGGGTATATGAGAGTTGCCGTGAAGGAGTATCATCAAATTTTAGAGAGAATAAAAAGATGTTTTGGAAGGAGGTAAATAAAGTGCATGAGACAAGAGAACAAATGGGACCATCAGTGAAGGGGGCTAATGGGGAGGTAATAACAAGTAGTGATGAAGTGAGAAGATGTAGTGTTTTGAAGGTTTGTTAAATGTGTTTGATGATAGAGTGGCAGATACAGGGTGTTTTGGTTGAGGTGGTGTGCAAAGTGAGAGTGTCAGGGAGAATGGTTTGGTGAGCAGAGAAGAGGTAGAGAAAGCACTGCGGATGTTGAAAGCCGGTAAGGCGGGAGGTTTGATGGTACATCAGTGGAATTTATCAAAAAAGGGGGTGACTGGCTAGTAAGGATAATCAATGTATGTATGGTTCATTGTAAAGTGCCTGAGGATTGGTGGATTACATTCATAGTGTCATTGTACAGAGGGAAAGGGCATAAAGGTGAGTGTTCAAATTACAGAGGTATAAGTTTGTTGACTATTTCTGGGAAATTATATGGAAGGGTATTGACTGAGAGGGTAAAGTTATGTACAGAGCATCAGACTGGGGAAGAGCAGTGTGGTTTCAGAAGTGGGCGAAGATGTGTGGATAAGGTGTTTGCTTTGAAGAATGCATGTGAGAAATATGCATATGGATTTGTATGTAGCATTTATGGATCTGAAGGAAGCACATGATACGAGCTGGTAGAGATGCTTTGCAGAAGGTATTAGGAGTATATGGTGTGGGAGGTAAGTTGCTAGAAGCAGTGAAAACTTTTATTCAAGGAAGTAAGGCACATATACGAGTAGAAAGAGAGGAAAGTGATTGGTTCCCAGTGAATGTCGGTTTGCGACAGGGGTGCATGATGTCTCCATGGTTGTTTAACACGTTTATGGATGGGGTTGTTAGGGAGGTGAATGCAAGAGTTGTGGAGAGATGGGCAAGTATGCAATCTGTTGTGAATGAGAGGGCTTGGGAAGTAAGTCAGTTGTTGTTTGCTGATGATACAGTGCTGGTGGCTCTCACCTTTTTCCATTCTGCAATTTATCTCTACTAGTACTTCCTCACACAAGTCTCCTTTCCAAGTTCACTTACTCTCACCACTCTCTTCACCCCAACATTCTTTCTTCTTTTCTAAAAACCTCTACAAATCGACACCTTCAAGTCCACAAGATAATGATCAGACATCCCTCCAGTTGCACCTCTAAGCAATTAACATCCAAAAGTCTCTCTTTCACGCCTATCAATTAAAATATAATCCAATAACGCTTTCTGGCCATCTCTCCCACTTAAATACGTATACTTATGTATATCTCTCTTTTTAAACCAGGTATTCCCAATCATCAGTCCTTTTTCAGCACACGATTCCACAAGTTCTTCACCATTTCCATTTACAATACTGAACACCCCATGTACACATATTATTACCTCAACTGCCACATTTCTCACCTTTGCACTCAAATCACCCATCACTATAACCCGGTCTCGTGCATCAAAACTGCTAACACATTCACTCAGCTGCACCCAAAACACTTGCCTCTCATGATCTTACTTCTCATACCCAGGTGCGTAGGCACCAATAATCACCCCATCTCTCTCCATCCACTTTCAGTTTTACGTATATCAATCTAGAGTTTACTTTCTTACACTCTATCACATGCTCCCACAACTCCTGTTTCAGGAGTAGTGCTACTTCTTCCTTTGCTCTTGTCCTCTCACTAACCCCTGACTTTACTCCCAAAATATTTCCAAACCACTCTTCCCCTTTACCCTTAAGCTTCGTTTCACTCAGAGCCAAAACATCCAGGTTCCAGAACCTTCCTCAAACATACTACCTATCTCTCCTTTTCTCTCATCTTGGTTACATCCACACACATTTAGACACCACAATCTGAGCCTTCAAGGAGGATGAGCACTCCCCACATGACTCCTTCTACTATTTCCCCTTTTACAAAGTCAAAATACAAAGAAGGGAAGGGTTTCTAGCTCCCTGCTCCCATCCCCTTAGGTCGCCACCTACGACACATGGGAAATGCGTGGGGAGTATTCTTTCTCCCCTATATATATAGATATATTCATATTCACTTATTATACTTTATCACTGTCTCCCGTGTCAGCGAGGTAGTGCAATGAAACAGACGAAAGAACGGCCCAAGCCACCCACATACACATGTATGTACATACACGTCCACACACACACATATACACACCTATACACCTCAATGTATACATATATATACACACACAGACATATACATATATACACATGTACCTAATTCATATTGTCTGCCCTTATTCATTCCCGTCGCCACCCCGCCACACATGAAATGACAACCCCCTCCTCCCGCATGTGCACGAGGTAGCGCTAGGAAAAGACAACAAAGGCCACATTCATTCACACTCTGTCTCTGGCTGTCATGTATAATGCCCGAAACCACAGCTCCCTTTCCACATCCAGGCCCTACAAAACTTTTCCCCTATGGATAGGGGAGAAAGAATACTTCCCACACATTCCCCAAGTATCATAGAAGGAGACTATAGAGGACAGGAGCTGGAGGCTAGAAACCCTCTCCTCCTTGTATTTTAACTTTCTAAAAGGAGAAAGAGAAGATGGAGTCATGTGGGGAGTGCTCGTCCTAATTGAAGGCTCAGATTGGGAAGTCTAAATGTGTGTGGATGTAAACAAGATGAGAAAAAGGTAGAGATAGGTAGTATGTGCAGGTATGCATATAAGCGTGTGTGGGCATTTATGTCTATACATGTGTATGTGGGTGGGTTGGGCCATTCTTTCATCTGTTTCCTTGCGCTACCACGCTAATGCAGGAGACAGCGACAAAGTAGAATAAAAAATATAAATAGGTAGTATGTTTGAGGAAAGTAACCTGGATGTTTTACCTCTGAGTGACACTAAGCTCAAGGATAAAGGGGAAGAGTGGTTTGGGAATATTTTGGGAGTAAAGTCAGAGACTGGTGAGAGGACAAGAGCAAAGGAAGGAGTATCACTACTCCTGAAGCAGGAATTGTAGGAGTATGTGATAGAGTGTAAGAAAGTAAATTCCAGATTGATATGGGTAAAACTGAAAGTGGATGGAGAGAGACGGGTGATTATTTGTGCCTATGCAACTGGTCATGAGAAGAAAAATCAGGAGAGGCAAGTGTTTTGGAAGCAGCTGAGTGAGTATGTTAGTAGCTTCCAAGCACGAGACCAGTTTCTGGTGATGGGTGATTTGAATGCAAAGGTAAGTAAAGAGCAGTTGAGGGTATAACTAGAGTAAATGGGGTGTTCAATGTTGTAAATGGAAATGGTGAAGAGCTTGTAGATTTATATTATTTTTATTATACTTTGTCGCTGTCTCCCGCGTTTGCGAGGTAGCGCAAGGAAACAGACGAAAGAAATGGCCCAACCCCCCCCCCCATACACATGTATATACATACGTCCACACACTCAAATATACATACCTACACAGCTTTCCATGGTTTACCCCAGACACTTCACATGCCTTGCTTCAATCCACTGACAGCACGTCAACCCCGGTATACCACATCGCTCCAATTCACTCTATTCCTTGCCCTCCTTTCACCCTCCTGCATGTTCAGGCCCCGATCACACAAAATCTTTTTCACTCCATCTTTCCACCTCCAATTTGGTCTCCCTCTTCTCCTTGTTCCCTCCACCTCCGACACATATATCCTCTTGGTCAATCTTTCCTCACTCATCCTCTCCATGTGCCCAAACCACTTCAAAACACCCTCTTCTGCTCTCTCAACCACGCTCTTTTTATTTCCACACATCTCTCTTACCCTTACGTTACTCACTCGATCAAACCACCTCACACCACACATTGTCCTCAAACATCTCATTTCCAGCACATCCATCCTCCTGCGCACAACTCTATCCATAGCCCACGCCTCGCAACCATACAACATTGTTGGAACCACTATTCCTTCAAACATACCCATTTTTGCTTTCCGAGATAATGTTCTCGACTTCCACACATTCTTCAAGGCCCCCAGGATTTTCGCCCCCTCCCCCACCCTATGATCCACTTCCGCTTCCATGGTTCCATCCGCTGCCAGATCCACTCCCAGATATCTAAAACACTTCACTTCCTCTAGTTTTCCTCCATTCAAACTCACCTCCCAATTGACTTGACCCTCAACCCTACTGTACCTAATAACCTTGCTCTTATTCACATTTACTCTTAACTTGCTTCTTCCACACACTTTTCCAAACTCAGTCACCAGCTTCTGCAGTTTCTCACATGAATCAGCCACCAGCACTGTATCATCAGCAAACAACAACTGACTCACTTCCCAAGCTCTCTCATCCCCAACAGACTTCATACTTGCCCCTCTTTCCAAAACTCTTGCATTTACCTCCCTAACAACCCCATCCATAAACAAATTAAACAACCATGGAGACATCACACACCCCTGCCGCAAACCTACATTCACTGAGAACCAATCACTTTCCTCTCTTCCTACGCGTACACATGCCTTACATCCTCGATAAAAACTTTTCACTGCTTCTAACAACTTTCCTCCCACACCATATATTCTTAATACCTTCCACAGAGCATCTCTATCAACTCTATCATATGCCTTCTCCAGATCCATAAATGCTACATACAAATCCATTTGCTTTTCTAAGTATTTCTCACATACATTCTTCAAAGCAAACACCTGATCCACACATCCTCTACCACTTCTGAAACCACACTGCTCTTCCCCAATCTGATGCTCTGTACATGCCTTCACCCTCTCAATCAATACCCTCCCATATAATTTACCAGGAATACTCAACAAACTTATACCTCTGTAATTTGAGCACTCACTCTTATTCCCTTTGCCTTTGTACAATGGGAAAAAAGACTGGTGACTTGGAATATCTGGTTTAAAAAGAGAGATATACATAAGTATACATATGTAAGTAGGAGAAATGGCCAGAGAGCGTTATTGGATTATGTGTTAATTGATAGGCGCATGAAAGAGAGACTTTTGGATGTTAATGTGCTGAAGGGGGCAGCTGGAAGGATGTCTGATCATTATCTTGTGGAGGCGAAGGTGAAGATTTGAAGAGGTTTTTAGAAAAGAAGAGAGAACGTTGGGATGAAGAGAATGGTGATAGTATGTGAGTTTGGAAAGGAGACTTGTGTGAGGAAGTACTAGGAGAGATTGAGCGCAGAATGGAAAAAGACGAGAGTAAATGACGTATGGGGAGTGGGGGAGCAACGAGATGTATTTAGGGAAGCAGTGATGGCTTACGCAAAACATGCTTGTGGTATGAGAAAAGTGGGAGATGGGCAGATTAGAGAGGGTAGTGAGTGGTGGGATGATGAAGTAAGGTTGTCAACGAAAGAGATGAGAGAGGCGTTTGGACAATTTTTGCAGGAAAGTAGTGCAAATGACTGGGAGATGTGTAAAAGAAAGAGGCAGGAGGTCAAGAGAAAGGTGCAAGTGGTGAAAAAGAAGGCAAATGAAAGTTAGGTTGAGAGAGCATCATCAAATTTTAGGGATAATAAAAAGATGTTTTGGAAGGAGGTAAATAAAGTGCGTAAGACAAGAGAACAAATGGGAACATCGGTGAAGGGGGACAATAACAGGTAATGGTGAAGTGAGGAGTACCTTGAAGGTTTGTTGAATGTGTATGATGATAGAATGGCAAATATAGGGTGTTTTGGTTGAGGTGATGTGCTATATGAGAGGGTCAGGGAAAATGATTTGGTAAACAGACAAGAGGTAGTGAATAATTTGTGGAAGATGAAATCTGACAAGGCTGCAGGTTTGGATGGTACTGCAGTGGAATTCATAAAAAAAGGGGGGGGGTGACTGTGTTGGTGACTGGTTGGTGAGGATATTCAATGTATGTTTGGTTTATGGTGAAGTGCCTGAAGATTGGTGGAACACATGCATAGTGCCATCGAACAAAGGCAAAGAGGATAAAGGTGAGTGTTCAAATTACAGATGTATAAGTTTGTTCAGTATTCCTGGGAAACTATATGGGAGGGTATTGACTGAGAGGGTGAAGGCATGTACAAAGCATCAGATTGGGAAAGAGTAGCGTGGTTTCAGAAGTGGTAGAGGATGTGTGATTCAGGTGTTTGCTTTGAAGAATATATGTGAGAGATACTTAGAAAAACAGATGGATTTGTATATAGCATTTATGGATCTGGAGAAGGCATATGATAAAGTTGATAGAGATGCTCTGTGGAAGGTATTAAGAATATATGGTGTGGGAGTTAAGTTGACAGAAGCAGTGAAATGTTTTTGTTGAGAATGTTAGGCATGTGTACTAGTATGAAGACAGGAAAGTGATTGGTTCCCAGTGAATGTCAGTTTGCGGCAGGGGTGCATGATGTCTCCATGGTTGCTTAATTTGTTTATGGATGGGATTGTTAGGGAGGTGAATGCAAGAGTTTTGGAGAGAGGGGGAAAGTATGCAGTCTGTTGTGGATGAGAGGGCTTGGGAAGTGAGTCAGTTGTTGTTTCCTGATGACACAGTGCTGATGGCTGATTCGGGTGAGAAACTGTAGAAGTTGGTGACTGAGTTTGGTGAAGTGCATGAAAGAGGAAAGCTGAGAGTAAATGTGAATAGGAGCAAGATTATTAGGTTCAGTAGGGTTGAGGGACAAGTAAATTGGGAGGTAAGTTTGAATGGAGACATCATCTCCATGGTTGTTTAATTTGTTTATGGATGGGGTTGTTAGGGAGGTGAATGCAAGAGTTTTGGAAAGAGGGGCAAGTATGAAGTCTGTTGGGAATGAGAGAGCTTGGGAAGTGAGTCAGTTGTTGTTCACTGATGATACAGCGCTGGTGGCTGATTCATGTGAGAAACTGCAGAAGCTGGTGACTGAGTTTGGTAAAGTGTGTGAAAGAAGAAAGTTAAGAGTAAATGTGAATAAGAGCAAGGTTATTAGGTACAGTAGGGTTGAGGGTCAAGTCAATTGGGAGGTGAGTTTGAATGGAGAAAAACTGGAGGAAGTGAAGTGTTTTAGATATCAGGGAGTGGATCTGGCAGCAGATGGAACCATGGAAGCAGAAGTGGATCATAGGGTGGGGGAGGGGGCGAAAATTCTGGGAGCCTTGAGGAATGTGTGGAAGTCGAGAACATTATCTCGGAAAGCAAAAATGGGTATGTTTGAAGGAATAGTGGTTCCAACAATGTTGTATGGTTGCGAGGCGTGGGCTATGGATAGAGTTGTGCACAGGAGGATGGATGTGCTGGAAATGAGATGTTTGAGGACAATGTGTGGTGTGAGGTGGTTTGATCGAGTAAGTAACGTAAGGGTAAGAGAGATGTGTGGAAATAAAAAGAGCGTGGTTGAGAGAGCAGAAGAGGGTGTTTTGAAATGGTTCGGGCACATGGAGAGAATGAGTGAGGAAGGATTGACCAAGAGAATATATGTGTCGGAGGTGGAGGGAACGAGGAGAAGTGGGAGACCAAATTGGAGGTGGAAAGATGGAGTGAAAAAGATTTTGTGTGATCGGGGCCTGAACATGCAGGAGGGTGAAAGGAGGGCAAGGAATAGAGTGAATTGGAGCGATGTGGTATACCGGGGTTGACGTGCTGTCAGTGGATTGAATCAAGGCATGTGAAGCGTCTGGGGTAAACCATGGAAAGCTGTGTAGGTATGTATATTTGCGTGTGTGGACGTATGTATATACATGTGTATGGGGGTGGGTTGGGCCATTTCTTTCGTCTGTTTCCTTGCGCTACCTCGCAAACGCGGGAGACAGCGACAAAGCAAAAAAAAAAAAAAAAAAAAAAGTTTGAATGGAGAAAAACTGGAGGAAGTGAAATGTCTTAAATACCTAGCAAAGGATTTAGCAGCAGACGGAACCATGGAGGCGGAAGTGAGTCAAAGGGTGGGAGGGAGGGCAAAGGTTCTCAAAGCGTTGGAGAATGTGTGAAAGTTGAGAACGGTATCTCGGAAAGCAAAAATGGGTATGTTTGAAGGAATAGTGGTCCTAACAATGTTATATGGTAGTGAGGCATGGACTATAGATAGGGTTGTGCGGAGGATAGATGCATTGGAAATGAGATGTTTCAGGACAATATGTGACATGAGGTGGTTTAATCAAGTAAGTAATGAAAGGGTAAGAGAGATGTGTGTGGTAATTAAAAGAGTGTGGTTGAGAGAGCAGAAGAGGGTACATTGAAATGGTTTGATCACAAGGAGAGAGTGAGTGAGGTAAGATTGACAAAGAGGATATAAGTGTCAGAGGTGGAGCGAACAAGAAGTGGGAGACCAAATTGGAGGTAGAAGGATGGTGTGAAAAAGATTTTAAGCGATTGAGGCCTGAACATACAGGAGAATGAAAGGCGTGCAAGGTATAGAGTGAATTGGAACTATGTGGTATACTGGGGTTGATGCGCTGTCATTGGATTGAACCAGGGCATGTGAAGTGTCTGGGGTAAACCATGGAAAGTTTTGTGGGGTCTGGATGTGGAAAAGGAGCTGTGGTTTCAGGACACTACACATGACAGATAGAGACTGAGTGTGAACATATGTGACCTTTGTTGTCTTTTCCTACCGCTACCTCGAGTGAACGTGGGGGGAGGAGGGTGCCATTTCATGCATGGCGGGGTGGCGGCGGGAATGGATGATGGCAGCTTGCATGAATATATACATGTGTATATATGCATATGTCTGTGTATGTATATGTAAGTATATGTTGAAATACATAGGTAAGTATACGTTTGTGTGTGGGCATTTGTGTATATACATGTGTATGTGGGTGTGTTGGGTGATTCTTTCATCTGTTTCCCTGCGTTACCTTACTGATGCGGGACACAGCGACAAAGTATAATAAATAAATAAATAACAGAATATAAATCATATATTTATTTATCTTTTGCTTTGTCGCTGTCTCCCGCGTTAGCGAGGTAGCGCAAGGAAACACAAGAAAGAATGGCCCATCCCACCCACAAACATATGTATATACATACACGTCCACACACGCAAATATACATACCCATACATCTCAATGTACACATATATATACACACATAGACATATACATATATACACATGTACATAATTCATACAGTCTGCCTTTATTCATTCCCATCGCCACCTCGCCACACATGGAATAAAAACCCCCTACCCCCTCGTGTGTGCCAGGTAGTGCTAGGAAAAGACAACAAAGGCCACATTCGTTCACACTCAGTCTCTAGTTGTCATGTAATAATGCACCGAAACCACACTCCCTTTCCACATCCAGGCCCCACACAACTTTCCATGGTTTACCCCAGACGCCTCACATGCCCTGGTTCAATCCATTGACAGCACGTCGACCCCGGTATACCACATCGTTCCAATTCACTCTATTCCTTGCACGTCTTTCACCCTCCTGCATGTTCAGGCCCCGATCACTCAAAATCTTTTTCACACCATCCTTCCACCTCCAATTCGGTCTCCCACTTCTCCTCGTTCCCTCCACCTCTGACACATATATCCTCTTGGTCAATCTTTCCTCACTCATTCTCTCCATGTGACCAAACCATTTCAAAACACTCTCTTCTGCTCTCTCAACCACACTCTTTATTACCACACATCTCTCTTACCCTTTCATTACTTACTCGATCAAACCACCTCAAACCACATGTCATACTCAAACATCTCATTTCCAGCACATCCACGCTCCTCTTTACAGCTCTATCTATAGCCCACGCCTCACAAACATATAACACTGTTGGAACCACTATTCCTTCAAACACACACACTTTAGCTTTCAAAGATAACATTCTCGCCTTCCACACATTTTTCAACGCTCCCAGAACTTTCACACCCTCCCCCACCCTGTGACTCAATTCTGCTTCCATGGTTCCATCCACTGCCAAATCCACTCCCAGATATCTAAAACACTTCATTTCCTCCAATTTCTCGCCATTCAAACTTACCCCCCAATTGACTTGTCCCTCAACCCTACTGCACCTGATAACCTTGCTCTTATTCACATTTACTCTCAGCTTTCTTCTTTCACACACTTTACCAAACTCAGTCATCAGCTTCTGCAGTTTCTCACACGAATCAGCCACCACACTGTATCATCAGCGAACAACAACTAACTCACTTCCCAAGCTCTCTCATCCACAACAGACTGCATACTTGCCCCTCTTTCCAAAACTCTTGCATTCACCTCACTAATAACCCCATCCATAAACAAATTAAACAACCATGGAGACATCATGCATCCCTACCACAAACCAACATTCACTGAGAACCAATCACTTTCCTCTCTTCCTACACGTACACATGCCTTACATCCTCGATAAAAATTCACTGCTTCTAACAACTTGCCTCCCACACCATATATTCTTAATACCTTCCACAGAGCATCTCCATCAGCTCTATCACATGCCTTCTCCAGATCCGTAAATGCTACATAAAAATCTATTTGCTTTTCTAAGTATTTCTCACATACATTCTTCAAAGCAAACACCTGATCCACACATCCTCTACCACTTCTGAAATCACACTGCTCTTCCCCAATCTGATGCTCTATACATGCCTTCACCCTCTCAATCAATACCTTTCATATAATTTGCCAGGAATACTCAACAAACTTATACCTTTGTAATCTGAGCACTCACTTTTGTCCCCTTTGCCTTTGTACAATGGCACTATGCAAGCATTCTGCCAATCCTCAGTCACCTCACCATGAGTCATACATACATTAAATAACCTTACCAACCAGTCAACAATACAGTCACCCCCTTTTTTAATAAATTCCACTGCAATACCATCCAAACACGCTGCCTTACTGGCTTTCATCATCCGCAAAGCTTTTACTACCTCTTCTTTGTTTACCAAATCATTCTCCATAATCCTCTCACTTTGCACACCACCTCGACCAAAACACCCTATATCTGCCACTCTATCATCAAACACATTCAACAAACCTTCAAAATACTCACTCCATCTTCTCACATCACCTCTTCTTGTTATTACCTCCGCATTCGCCCCCTTCACTGATGTTCCCATTTGTTCCCTTTCGTATGTACTTTATTTACCTCCTCCCAAAACATCTTTTCATTCTCCCTAAAATTTAATGATACTCTCTCACCCCAACTCTCATTTGCCCTCTTTTTCACCTCTTGCACCTTTCTCTTGACCTCCTGCCTCATTCTTTTATACATCTCCCACTCATCTGCATAATTTCCCTGCAAAAATTGTCCAAATGCCTCTCTCTTCTCTTTCACTAATAATCTTACTCCTTCATCCCACCACTCACTACTCTTTCTAATCTGTCCACCTCCCACGCTTCTCATGCTACAAGAACCTTTTGCGCAAGTTACCACTACTTCCCTAAATACATCCCATTCCTACCCCACTCCCCTTACCTCCTTTGCTCTCACCTTTATCCATTCTGTACTCAGTCTCTCCTGGTACTTCCTCACACAAGTTTCCTTCCTAAGCTCACTTACTCTCACCTCTCTCTTTATCCCAACATTCTCTCTTCTTTATGAAAACCTCTACAAATCTTCACCTTCGCCTGCACAAGATATTGATCAGACATTTCTCTAGTTGCACCTCTCAGCACATTAACATCCAAAAGTCTCTCTGTCACGCGCCTATCAATTAACACGTAATCCAATAACACTCTCTGGCCATCTCTCCTACTTACATACGTATACTTATGTATATCTCTTTTTAAACCAGGTATTCCCAATCACTAGTCATTTTTCAGCACATAAATCTACAAGCTCTTCACCATTTCCATTTATAACAGGGAACACCACATGTACATTACTTATTCCCTCAACTGCCACATTACTCACCTTTGCATTCAAATCATCCATCACTATAACCTGATCTCGTGCTTCAAAACTACTAATACACTCACTCAGCAGCTCCCAAAACACTTGCCTCTCATGATCTTTCTTCTCATGCCCAGGTGCATATGCACCAATAATCATCCATCTCTCTCCATCCACTTTCAGTTTTACTCATATCAATCTAGAGTTTACTTTCTTACACTCTATCACAAAAGCAAAGGGGATACAAGTGAGTGCTCAAATTACAGAGGTGTAAGTTTGTTCACTATTCCTGGGAAATTACATGGAAGGGTATTGACTGAGAGGGTGAATGCATGTACAGAGCAGCAGACTGGGGAAGAGCAGTGTGGTTTCAGAAGTGGTAGAGGATGTGTGGATCAGGTGTTTGCTTTGAAGAATGTATGTAAGAAATACTTAGAAGAGCAAATGGATTTGTATGTAGCATTTATGGATCTGGAAAAGACATATGCTAGAGTTCATAGAGATGCTGTGTGGAAGGTATTAAGAATATATGGTGTGGGAGGGAAGTTGTTAGAAACAGTGAAAAGTTCTTATCGAGGATGTAAGGTATGTGTACGAAGAGAGGAAAGTGATTGGTTCTAAGTGAATGTAGGTTTGCGGCAGGTGTTCGTGATGTCTCCATGGCTGTTTAATTTGTTTATGGATGGGGTTGTTAGGGAGGTGAATGCAAGAGTTTTGGATAAAGGGGCAAGTATGCATCTGTTGTGGATGAGAGAGTTTGGGAAGTGAGTTAGTTGTTGTTCGCTGATGATACAGTGCTGGTGGCTGATTCAGGTGAGAAACTGCAGAAGCTTGTGACCGAGTTTGGTAAAGTGAGTGAAAGAAGAAAGCTGAGAGTATATGTGAATAAGAGTAAGGTTATTAGTTGCAGTAGGGTTGAGGGAGAAGTCAATTTGGAGGAAAGTTTGAATGGAGAAAAACTGGAGGAAGTGAAGTGTTTTAGATATCTGGGAGTGGATTTGGCAGTGGATGGAACCATGGAAGCGGAAATAAGTCATAGGGTGGGGGAGGGGGCAAAGGTTCTGGGAGTGTTGAAAAAGGTGTGGAAGGTGAGAACGTTATCTCAGAAAGAAAAAATTGGTATGTATGAAGGAATAGTGGTTCCCACAATGTTATATGGTTGCGAGGTGTGGGCTATATATAGAGTTGTGAGGAGGAGGGTGGATGTGTTGGAAATGAGATGTTTGAGGACATTATATGGTGTGAGGTAGTTTGATCGAGTAAGTAATGAAAGGGTAAGAGAGATGTATGATAATAAAAAGAGTGTGGTTGAGAGAGCAGAAGAGGGTTATGAAATGGTTTGGTCGCATGGAGAGAATGAGTGAGGAACAACTGACAAAGAGGATATATGTGTGGAGGTGGAGGGAATGAAAAGTGGGAGACCAAACTGGAGGTGGAAAGATGGAGTGAAAAAGATTTTGAGCGATTGGGGCCTGAACATGCAGGAGGGTGAAAGGCATGCAAGGAATAAGAGTGAATTGGAACAATGTGGTATACCGGGGTCGACATGCAGTCAATGGATTGAACCAGGGCATGGGAAGCGTTTGGGGTAAACCATGGAAAGTTTTGTGGGGCCTGGATGTGGAAAGGGAGATGTGGTTTCGGTGCATTATACACGACAGCTAAAAACTGAGTGTGAACGAATGTGGCCTTTGTTGTCTTTTCCCAGCGCTACCTCACGCACATTTGGGGGAGGGGGTTTTCATTTCATGTGCGGCGGGGTGGCAACGGGAATGAATAAGGGCAAACAGTATGAATTATGTACATGTGTATATATGTATATGTCTGTGTATTTATATAATGTATA
>NC_092226.1:62742790-62845290 GCF_036320965.1 Panulirus ornatus
AAATTCACTGCTTCTAACAACTTGCCTCCCACACCATATATTCTTAATACCTTCCACAGAGCATCTCCATCAGCTCTATCACATGCCTTCTCCAGATCCGTAAATGCTACATAAAAATCTATTTGCTTTTCTAAGTATTTCTCACATACATTCTTCAAAGCAAACACCTGATCCACACATCCTCTACCACTTCTGAAATCACACTGCTCTTCCCCAATCTGATGCTCTATACATGCCTTCACCCTCTCAATCAATACCTTTCATATAATTTGCCAGGAATACTCAACAAACTTATACCTTTGTAATCTGAGCACTCACTTTTGTCCCCTTTGCCTTTGTACAATGGCACTATGCAAGCATTCTGCCAATCCTCAGTCACCTCACCATGAGTCATACATACATTAAATAACCTTACCAACCAGTCAACAATACAGTCACCCCCTTTTTTAATAAATTCCACTGCAATACCATCCAAACACGCTGCCTTACTGGCTTTCATCATCCGCAAAGCTTTTACTACCTCTTCTTTGTTTACCAAATCATTCTCCATAATCCTCTCACTTTGCACACCACCTCGACCAAAACACCCTATATCTGCCACTCTATCATCAAACACATTCAACAAACCTTCAAAATACTCACTCCATCTTCTCACATCACCTCTTCTTGTTATTACCTCCGCATTCGCCCCCTTCACTGATGTTCCCATTTGTTCCCTTTCGTATGTACTTTATTTACCTCCTCCCAAAACATCTTTTCATTCTCCCTAAAATTTAATGATACTCTCTCACCCCAACTCTCATTTGCCCTCTTTTTCACCTCTTGCACCTTTCTCTTGACCTCCTGCCTCATTCTTTTATACATCTCCCACTCATCTGCATAATTTCCCTGCAAAAATTGTCCAAATGCCTCTCTCTTCTCTTTCACTAATAATCTTACTCCTTCATCCCACCACTCACTACTCTTTCTAATCTGTCCACCTCCCACGCTTCTCATGCTACAAGAACCTTTTGCGCAAGTTACCACTACTTCCCTAAATACATCCCATTCCTACCCCACTCCCCTTACCTCCTTTGCTCTCACCTTTATCCATTCTGTACTCAGTCTCTCCTGGTACTTCCTCACACAAGTTTCCTTCCTAAGCTCACTTACTCTCACCTCTCTCTTTATCCCAACATTCTCTCTTCTTTATGAAAACCTCTACAAATCTTCACCTTCGCCTGCACAAGATATTGATCAGACATTTCTCTAGTTGCACCTCTCAGCACATTAACATCCAAAAGTCTCTCTGTCACGCGCCTATCAATTAACACGTAATCCAATAACACTCTCTGGCCATCTCTCCTACTTACATACGTATACTTATGTATATCTCTTTTTAAACCAGGTATTCCCAATCACTAGTCATTTTTCAGCACATAAATCTACAAGCTCTTCACCATTTCCATTTATAACAGGGAACACCACATGTACATTACTTATTCCCTCAACTGCCACATTACTCACCTTTGCATTCAAATCATCCATCACTATAACCTGATCTCGTGCTTCAAAACTACTAATACACTCACTCAGCAGCTCCCAAAACACTTGCCTCTCATGATCTTTCTTCTCATGCCCAGGTGCATATGCACCAATAATCATCCATCTCTCTCCATCCACTTTCAGTTTTACTCATATCAATCTAGAGTTTACTTTCTTACACTCTATCACAAAAGCAAAGGGGATACAAGTGAGTGCTCAAATTACAGAGGTGTAAGTTTGTTCACTATTCCTGGGAAATTACATGGAAGGGTATTGACTGAGAGGGTGAATGCATGTACAGAGCAGCAGACTGGGGAAGAGCAGTGTGGTTTCAGAAGTGGTAGAGGATGTGTGGATCAGGTGTTTGCTTTGAAGAATGTATGTAAGAAATACTTAGAAGAGCAAATGGATTTGTATGTAGCATTTATGGATCTGGAAAAGACATATGCTAGAGTTCATAGAGATGCTGTGTGGAAGGTATTAAGAATATATGGTGTGGGAGGGAAGTTGTTAGAAACAGTGAAAAGTTCTTATCGAGGATGTAAGGTATGTGTACGAAGAGAGGAAAGTGATTGGTTCTAAGTGAATGTAGGTTTGCGGCAGGTGTTCGTGATGTCTCCATGGCTGTTTAATTTGTTTATGGATGGGGTTGTTAGGGAGGTGAATGCAAGAGTTTTGGATAAAGGGGCAAGTATGCATCTGTTGTGGATGAGAGAGTTTGGGAAGTGAGTTAGTTGTTGTTCGCTGATGATACAGTGCTGGTGGCTGATTCAGGTGAGAAACTGCAGAAGCTTGTGACCGAGTTTGGTAAAGTGAGTGAAAGAAGAAAGCTGAGAGTATATGTGAATAAGAGTAAGGTTATTAGTTGCAGTAGGGTTGAGGGAGAAGTCAATTTGGAGGAAAGTTTGAATGGAGAAAAACTGGAGGAAGTGAAGTGTTTTAGATATCTGGGAGTGGATTTGGCAGTGGATGGAACCATGGAAGCGGAAATAAGTCATAGGGTGGGGGAGGGGGCAAAGGTTCTGGGAGTGTTGAAAAAGGTGTGGAAGGTGAGAACGTTATCTCAGAAAGAAAAAATTGGTATGTATGAAGGAATAGTGGTTCCCACAATGTTATATGGTTGCGAGGTGTGGGCTATATATAGAGTTGTGAGGAGGAGGGTGGATGTGTTGGAAATGAGATGTTTGAGGACATTATATGGTGTGAGGTAGTTTGATCGAGTAAGTAATGAAAGGGTAAGAGAGATGTATGATAATAAAAAGAGTGTGGTTGAGAGAGCAGAAGAGGGTTTTGAAATGGTTTGGTCGCATGGAGAGAATGAGTGAGGAACAACTGACAAAG
Organism: Panulirus ornatus; assembly: GCF_036320965.1. Lineage (NCBI taxonomy): Eukaryota > Metazoa > Arthropoda > Malacostraca > Decapoda > Palinuridae > Panulirus > Panulirus ornatus. Next base: position 62,745,656 of record NC_092226.1, read on the forward strand.
AGGATATATGTGTGGAGGTGGAGGGAATGAAAAGTGGGAGACCAAACTGGAGGTGGAAAGATGGAGTGAAAAAGATTTTGAGCGATTGGGGCCTGAACATGCAGGAGGGTGAAAGGCATGCAAGGAATAAGAGTGAATTGGAACAATGTGGTATACCGGGGTCGACATGCAGTCAATGGATTGAACCAGGGCATGGGAAGCGTTTGGGGTAAACCATGGAAAGTTTTGTGGGGCCTGGATGTGGAAAGGGAGATGTGGTTTCGGTGCATTATACACGACAGCTAAAAACTGAGTGTGAACGAATGTGGCCTTTGTTGTCTTTTCCCAGCGCTACCTCACGCACATTTGGGGGAGGGGGTTTTCATTTCATGTGCGGCGGGGTGGCAACGGGAATGAATAAGGGCAAACAGTATGAATTATGTACATGTGTATATATGTATATGTCTGTGTATTTATATAATGTATACGTTGAGATATATACATATGTATATGTGCGTGTTAGGGAGGTAAATGCAAGAGTTTTGGAAAGAGGGGCAAGTATGAAGTCTGTTGGGGATGAGAGAGCTTGGGAAGTGAGTCAGTTGTTGTTCGCTGATGATACAGCGCTGGTGGCTGATTCATGTGAGAAACTGCAGAAGCTGGTGACTGAGTTTGGTAAAGTGTGTAGAAGAAGAAAGTTAAGAGTAAATGTGAATAAGAGCAAGGTTATTAGGTACAGTAGGGTTGAGGGTCAAGTCAATTGGGAGGTGAGTTTGAATGGAGAAAAACTGGAGGAAGTGAAGTGTTTTAGATATCTGGGAGTGGATCTGGCAGCGGATGGAACCATGGAAGCGGAAGTGGATCATAGGGTGGGGGAGGGGGCGAAAATTCTGGGGGCCTTGAAGAATGTGTGGAAGTCGAGAACATTATCTCGGAAAGCAAAAATGGGTATGTTTGAAGGAATAGTGGTTCCAACAATGTTGTATGGTTGCGAGGCGTGGGCTATGGATAGAGTTGTGCGCAGGAGGATGGATGTGCTGGAAATGAGATGTTTGAGGACAATGTGTGGTGTGAGGTGGTTTGATCGAGTGAGTAACGTAAGGGTAAGAGAGATGTGTGGAAATAAAAAGAGCGTGGTTGAGAGAGCAGAAGAGGGTGTTTTGAAGTGGTTTGGGCACATGGAGAGAATGAATGAGGAAAGATTGACCAAGAGGATATATGTGTCGGAGGTGGAGGGAACGAGGAGAAGAGGGAGACCAAATTGGAGGTGGAAAGATGGAGTGAAAAAGATTTTGTGTGATCGGGGCCTGAACATGCAGGAGGGTGAAAGGAGGGCAAGGAATAGAGTGAATTGGAGCGATGTGGTATACCGGGGTTGACGTGCTGTCAGTGGATTGAATCAAGGCATGTGAAGCGTCTGGGGTAAACCATGGAAAGCTGTGTAGGTATGTATATTTGCGTGTGTGGACGTATGTATATACATGTGTATGGGGGGGGGTTGGGCCATTTCTTTCGTCTGTTTCCTTGCGCTACCTCGCAAACGCGGGAGACAGCGACAAAGTATAATAAAAAAAAAAAATATGTGCGTGTGTGTATGTGTATGTATATACATGCATATGTGGGTGGGTTGGGCCATTCTTTCATCTATTTCGTTGCACTACCTCACTAACGCGGGAGACAGTGAGAAAGTATAAAAACAGAATACTTCCCATGCATTCCTCAAGTGCTGTAGAAGGCGACTAAAGGGGACGGGAGCGGGGGGGTTGGAAACCCTCCCCTCCTTGTGTTTTAACTTTCTAAAAGGGGAAACAGAAGAAGGAGTCACAGGGGGAGTGCTCATCCTCCTCGAAGGCTCAGATTGGGGTGTCTAAATGTGTGTGGATGTAACCAAGATGAGAAAAAAGGAGAGATACGTAGTATGTTTGAGGAAAGGAACCTGGATGTTTTGGCTCTGAGTGAAAGGAAGCTCAAGGGTAAAGGGGAAGAGTGGCTTGGAAATGTCTTGGGGGTAAAGTCAGGGGCTAGTGAGAGGACAAGAGCAATGGAAGGAGTAGCACTACTCCAGAAACATGAGTGGTGGGAGTATGTGATAGAGTGTAAGAAAGTAAACTCTAGATTGATATGGGTAAAACTGAAAGTGGAAAGATGGGTGATTATTGGTGCATATGCACCTGGGCATGAGAAGAAAGATCATGAAAGAAAAGTGCTTTGGGAGCAGCTGAGTGAGTGAGTTAGTAGTTTTGAGGTACAAGACCGGATTATAGTGATGGGTGATTTGAATGCAAAGGTGAGTAATGTGGCAGTTTAGGGAATAATTGGTGTACATGGGGTGTTCAGTGTTGTAAATGGAAATGGTGAAGAGCTTGTAGATTTATGTGCTGAAAAAGGACTGGTGATTGGGAATACCTGGTTTAAATAGAGATATACATAAGTATACATATGTAAGTAGGAGAGATGGCCAGAGAGCGTTATTGGATTATGTGTTAATTGATAGGCGCGTGAAAGAGAGACTTTTGGATGTTAATGTGCCGAGAGGTGTAACTGGAGGGATGTCTGATCATTATCTTGTGGAGGCAAAGGTGAAGATTTGTATGGGTTTTCAGAAAAGGAGAGAGAATGTTGGGGTGAAGAGAGTGGTGAGAGTAAGTGAGCTTGGGAAGGAGACTTGTGTGAGGAAGTACCAGGAGAGACTGAGTACAGAATGGGAAAAGGTGAGAACAAAGGACGTAAGGGGAGTGGGGAAGGAATGGGATGTATTTAGGGAAGCAGTGATGGCTTGCGCAAAAGATGCTTGTGGCATGAGAAGCATGGGAGGTGGGCAGATTAGAAAGGGTAGTGAGTGGCGGGATGAAGAAGTAAGATTATTAGTGAAAGAGAAGAGAGAGGCATTTGGACGATTTTTGCAGGGAAATAATGCAAATGAGTGGGAGACGTATAAAAAAAAAAGAGGCAGGAGGTCAAGAGAAAGGTGCAAGAGGTGAAAAAGAGGGCAAATGAGAGTTGGGGTGAGAAAGTATTATTAAATTTTAGGGAGAATAAAAAGATGTTTTGGAAGGAGGTAAATCAAGTGCCTGAGAATTGGCGGAATGCTTGCATAGTGCCATTGTACAAAGGCAAAAGGGATAAAAGTGAGTGCTCAAATTACAGAGGTATAAGTTTGTTGAGTATTCCTGGGAAATTATATGTGAGGGTATTGATTGAGAGGGTGAAGGCATGTACAGAGCATCAGATTGGGGAAGAGCAGTGTGGTTTCAGAAGTGGTAGAGGATGTGTGGACCAGGTGTTTGCTTTGATTGGATTGAACCAGGGCATGAGAAGCATCTGGGGTAAACCATGGAACGTTCTGTGGGGCCTGGATGTGACAAGGGAGCTGTGGTTTTGGTGCATTATTACACGAAAACTAGAGACTGAGTGTGAACAAATGTGGTCTTTGTTGTCTTTTCATAGCGCTACCTCGCACACATGTGGGAGGAGTAGGTTGTTATTTCATGTGTGGCGGGGTGGCGATGGGAATGAATAAAGACAGTATGAATTATGTTTTTCTCTTTCTTTTTTTCTTTTTTTTTGCTTTGTCGCTGTCTCCCGCGTTTGCGAGGTAGCGCAAGGAAACAGACGAAAGAAATGGCCCAACCCACCCCCATACACATGTATATACATACGTCCACACACGCAAATATACATAACTACACAGCTTTCCATGGTTTACCCCAGACGCTTCACATGCCTTGATTCAATCCACTGACAGCACGTTAACCCCGGTATACCACATCGCTCCAATTCACTCTATTCCTTGCCCTCCTTTCACCCTCCTGCATGTTCAGGCCCCGATCACACAAAATCTTTTTCACTCCATCTTTCCACCTCCAATTTGGTCTCCCTCTTCTCCTCGTTCCCTCCACCTCCGACACATATATTCTCTTGGTCAATCTTTCCTCACTCATTCTCTCCATGTGCCCGAACCATTTCAAAATACCCTCTTCTGCTCTCTCAACCACGCTCTTTTTATTTCCACACATCTCTCTTACCCTTACGTTACTTACTCGATCAAACCACCTCACACCACACATTGTCCTCAAACATTTTTTTTTTTTTCCAAAAGAGGGAACAGAGAAGGGGCCCAGGTGAGGATATTCCCTCAATGGCCCAGTCCTCTGTTCTCAACGCTACCTCGCTAATGCGGGAAATGGTGAATAGTATGAAAGAAAAGAAAAGAAAGATCCATAAATGCTACATACAAATCCATTTGCTTTTCTAAGTATTTCTCACATACATTCTTCAAAGCAAACACCTGATCCACACATCCTCTACCACTTCTGAAACCACACTGCCCTTCCCCAATCTGATGCTCTGTACATGCCTTCACCCTCTCAATCAATATCCTCCCATATAATTTACCAGGAATACTCAACAAACTTATACCTCTGTAATTTGAGCACTCACTCTTATCCCCTTTGCCTTTGTACAATGGCACTATGCACGCATTCCGCCAATCCTCAGGCACCTCACCATGGGTCATACATACATCAAATAACCTTACCAACCAGTCAACAATACAGTCACCCCCTTTTTTAATAAATTCAACTGTAATACCATCCAAACCTGCTGCCCTTGCCGGCTTTCATCTTCCGCAAAGCTTTTACTACCTCTTCTCTGTTTACCAAATCATTTTCCCTAACCCTCTCACTTTGCACACCACCTCGACCAAAACACCCTATATCTGCCACTCTATCATCAAACACATTCAACAAACCTTCAAAATACTCACTCCATCTCCTTCTCACATCACCACTACTTGTTATCACCTCCCCATTTGCGCCCTTCACTGAAGTTCCCATTTGCTCTCTTGTCTTACGCACTTTATTTACCTCCTTCCAGAACATCTTTTTATTCTCCCTAAAATTTAATGATACTCTCTCACCCCAACTCTCATTTGCCCTTTTTTTCACCTCTTGCACCTTTCTCTTGACCTCCTGTCTCTTTCTTTTATACATCTCCCACTCAATTTCATTTTTTCCCTGCAAAAATCGTCCAAATGCCTCTCTCTTCTCTTTCACTAATACTCTTACTTCTTCATCCCACCACTCACTACCCTTTCTAATCTGCCCACCTCCCACTCTTCTCATGCCACAAGCATCTTTTGCACAATCCATCACTGATTCCCTAAATACATCCCATTCCTCCCCCACTCCCCTTACTTCCATTGTTCTCACCTTTTTCCATTCTGTACTCAGTCTCTACTGGTACTTCCTCACACAAGTCTCCTTCCCAAGCTCACTTACTCTCACCACCCTCTTCACCCCAACATTCACTCTTCTTTTCTGAAAACCCATACAAATCTTCACCTTAGCCTCCACAAGATAATGATCAGACATCCCTCCAGTTGCACCTCTCAGCACATTAACATCCAAAAGTCTCTCTTTCGCGCGCCTGTCAATTAACACGTAATCCAATAACGCTCTCTGGCCATCTCTCCTACTTACATACGTATACTTATGTATATCTCACTTTTTAAACCAGGTATTCCCAATCATCAGTCCTTTTTCAGCACATAAATCTACAAGCTCTTCACCATTTCCATTTACAACACTGAACACCCCATGTATACCAATTATTCCCTCAACTGCCACATTACTCACCTTTGCATTCAAATCACCCATCACTATAACCCGGTCTCGTGCATCAAAACCACTAACACACTCATTCAGCTTCTCCCAAAACACTTGCCTCTCATGATCTTTCTTCTCATGCCCAGGAGCATATGCACCAATAATCACCCATCTCTCTCCATCAACTTTCAGTTTTACCCATATTAATCGAGAATTTACTTTCTTACATTCTATCACATACTCCCACAACTCCTGTTTCAGGAGTATTGCTACTCCTTCCCTTGCTCTTGTCTTCTCACTAACCCCTGACTTTACTCCCAAGACATTCCCAAACCACTCTTCCCCTTTACCCTTGAGCTTCGTTTCACTCAGAGCCTAAACATCCAGGTTCCTTTCCTCAAACATACTACCTATCTCTCCTTTTTTCACATCTTGGTTACATCCACACACATTTAGGCACCCCAATCTGAGCCTTCGAGGAGGATGATCACTCCCCGCGTGACTCCTTCTTCTGTTTCCCATTTTAGAAAGTTAAAAAAATACAGGGAGGGGAGGATTTATGTACAATGATGAATTATGTACAAGTGTATATATGTATATGTCTGTGTGTGTATATATATGTATACATTGAAATGTATAGGTATGTATATTTGCGTGTGTGGACGTGTATGTATACACATGTGTATGTGGGTGGATTGGGCCATTCTTTCGTCTGTTTCCTTGTGCTACCTCACTAACATGGAAGACAGCGACAAAGTAGAATAAATAAATAAATAATATATGTATATATGAAATAGTACATAGGTGTGAGACATGTAATACATGAACATCTAAACTGAACCAAAGAAAATTAAATCACAATAAATAATTTGTTTATCTCTCTCACCTTATCATCAGTGATTTGCAGTGAATGAGGTTCCGTCCGGTCAATTTTTAGAACTCGAAACTTTGTTTGGGTGTTGTTGGAGCCAATGAGGTATAACCTCTGAAATACGTCAAAACAGTAACTGCATTAGTAAAACATTGATACTATCTTATCATTTCATACATTTACAAGATGTTACAAGAAAGGAGTTAACCAATGAATTAGCTACATATTCACAAAATCTTTGTGGAAATTTCTTTATCAACAACAGAGACATAGGCTACAACTGAAGACTAAACAATAAACCGAATCATTATTATATATATGAAGGTTTACAACTACAAATTCAAATGATTTCAATCAATGTATTTAATACTATGACCTCTTTCAGACATCTAAAGCAAAATTCATGAGAAGACTAACCAAATACAATACTATATGTGTTTTACAGAAGTACATTAAAGCTTAAGGTGGAAAGTTTTGTACTTGACCTCCTGCTTACACTATAAATAAGAACTATCAGCGAGAGAAAAAGGTTCATGTAAAAGAGCTGGCTACATCCACATGAACCTGGCTACATCAAGAACGTATGACTTTTTGAACTACACAAGCTACGGTAAACTATGACAAAATATGTTTTCATAAAAAAAGCTTAGGTATCGACAATTAAACTTATGGAATCAAAATAAGAAAAGATTAAAACTTTTGATACATATACCTAGCCATGAAATAACAAGCTGCATCGTATACTTCAGAAGGGTTGATCAAAACTACGAAAGCATTCATCCAATCTGTAATTCTTTTGATACAAAAAGTACAATTTACTATAATTCTTAAAAAAGTGATTACAAAAAAATATTTTCAGTAAGACAAAGAACATATTAAAAACAAGATGAATTACATTCCTTCTTACATATTTCACACTTGTAGAAAAACCTTTCAAATGATGCACCTTGATTCAAAAACTGCATTGAGTACATCAAGGCACAATGTCATTTATATATTACACTGTAACCATCCCACCCATTTCATAAACAGGGAAAAAGAAACTAAGTAATAAGTATAATAGCCATACTCTGCTAAATCTTGTAAATCAATCTAATCAAACAAAAAACACAAATCACCATGGAAAATCATAAAATTGAATGAAGCTACCCATTTTCTAGAGAAAATTGGAGAAACTGAAGTGTTTTAGAAATCTGGGAGTGGACTTAGCAGTGGATGGAACTGGATGGAACCATGTAAGCATTAGTGAGTCACAGGGTGGGGGACGGAATGAAGGTGATGGGAGTGATAAAGTATGTTTGGAAGGATAGAACTTTATCTTGCAGAGCAAAAATGGGTATGTTTGAAAGAATATTATATGGTTGCGAGGCACGGGCTACAGATAAGGGCTGTACAGAGGAGGGTTTATGTGTTGGAAATTAAATTTTGATGACAATCTGTGGTGTGAGGTGGTTTCCTTGAGTAAGTAATGAAAGGGTAAGAGAGATGTTTGGAAATACAAAGAGTGTGGATGAGAGAGAAGAAGAGGGTGTGTTGATATGGTTTGGACATATGGAAAAAATGAGCAAGGAAAGGTTGACAAAGACAATGTATGTGTCAGAGGTGGAGGGAACAAGAAGTGGGAGACCAAACTGGAGGTGGAAGGATAGAGTGCAAAAGATTTTGAGCGATCGGGGCCTTAACATACAGGAGGGTGAGAGGGATGCAAAGAATAGAGTGAATTGGAATGATGTGGTATAACTGGTTTGACGTGCTATCAATGGACTGAACCAGGTCATGTGAAACGTCTGGAGTAAACCACAGCTCCCTTTCCACATCCAGGCCCCACACAACTTTCCATGGTTTACCCCAGATGCTTCACATGCCCTGGTTCAATCCACTGACAGCATGTCAACCCTGGTATAACACATCGTTCCAATTCACTCTAATCCTTGCATGCCTTTCACCCTCCAGCATGTTCAGGCCCCGATCACTCAAAATTTTTTTCACTCCATCTTTCCACCTCCAATTTGGTTTCCCACTTCTCCTTGTTCCCTCCACCTCTGACTCATATATCCTCTCGGTCAATCTTTCCTCACCCATTCTCTCCGTGTGACCAAACCATTTCAAAACACCCTCTTCTGCTCTCTCAACCACACTCTTTTTATTACTACACATCTCTCTTTCCCTATCATTACTTACTCGATCAAACCACCTCACAACACATATTGTCCTCAAACATCTCATTTCCAGCACATCCATCCTCCTCCACACAACTCTATCCATAGCCCACGCCTTGCAACCATATAACATTGTTGGAACCACTATTCCCTCAAACATACCCATTTTTGCTTTCCGAGATAATGTTCTCAACTTCCACACATTCTTCAATGCTCCCAGAACTTTTGCCCCCTCCCCTGCCCTATGATTCACTTCCGCTTCCATGGTTCCATCCTCTGCCAAATCCACTCCCAGATATCTAAAACACTTCACTTCCTCCAGTTTTCCTCCATTCAAACTTACCTCCCAACTGACTTGTCCCTCAACCCTACTGTACCAAATAACCTTGCTCTTATTCACATTTACTCTCAGCTTTCTTCTTTCACAAACTTTACCAAACTCAGTCACCAGCTTCTGCAGTTTCTCACATGAATCAGCGACCAGCGCTGTATCATCTGTTCCCTGGCGATCAAGTATAATAAATAAATATATATATCCCTGGGGGCTGTGGTTTCTGTGCATTACACATGACAGCTAGAGACTGAGTTTGAGCGATGTGGCCTTTGTTCTCTTCCTAGTGCTACCTCGCGCACATGCGGGGAAGGGGGTGCCATTTCATGAGTGGCGGGGTTGTGGCAGGAATGGATGACAGCAGCATGTATGAATATGTGCATGTGTATATATGTATATGTCTGTGTATGTACATGTATGTATACGTTGAAATGTATAGGTATGTATATGAGCAAGTGTGGGTGTTTATGTATATACATGTGTATGTGAGTGGGTTGGGCCATTCTTTCATCTGTTTCCTTGCGCTACCTCGCTAACGTGGGAGACAGCGACAAAGTATGATATATAATATTATTTTTTTATCATTGTTTATTCTATTGTACTTTGTCGCTGTCTCCCGCATTAGTGAGGTCGCGCAAGGATACAGACAAAAGAAATGGCCCAACCCACCCACATACACATGTATATACATACATGTCCACATACGCACATATACATACCTATACATTTCAAAGTATACATATAAATACATACACAGACACATACATACACATGGACATAATTCATACTTGCTGCCTTTATTCATTCCTGTCGCCACCCTGCTACACATGAAATGGCAACACCCTCCCCCTGCATGCGTGCGAAGTAGTGCTAGGAAAACACAACAAAGGCCACATTCTATCACACTCAGTCTCTAGCTGTCATGTATAATGCACCAAAACCACAGCTCCCTTCCTACATCCAGGCCCCACAAAACTTTCCATGGTTTACCCCAGACGCTTCACATGCCCTGATTCAATCCATTGACAGCACATCGACCCCGGTTACCACATCATTCCAATTCACTCTATTCCTTACACGCCTTTCACCCTCCTGCATGTTCAGGCCCCTATCACTCAAAATCTTTTTCACTCCATCCTTCCACCTCCAATTTGGTCTCCCACTTTTTTGGAGGGGGAAGGATGGCTAAATAATCCCTGGGGATAAGGGAGAAAGCATACTTCCCATGCATTCCCTGCATGTTGTAGAAGGCGACTAAAGGGGACAGGAATGGGGGGAATGGAAACCCTCACCTCCTTGTATTTCAATTTCTAAAAGGGGAAACAGAAGATGGAGTCATGCGGGGAGTGCTTATCCACCTCGAAGGCTCAGATTGGGGTGTCTGAATGTGTGTGGATGTAACAAAGATGAGAAAAACGGAGAGTTATTTAGTATGTTTGAGGAAAGAAACCTGGATGTTCTGGCATTGAGTAAAACAAAGTTCAAGGGTAATGGGAAAGAGTGGTTTGGGAAAGTTTTGGAGGTAAAGTCAGGGGTTGGTGGGAGAATATGAGCTAAGGAAGGAGTAGTACTACTCCTGAAGCAGGAGTTGTGGGAGTATGTGACAGAGTGTAAGAAAGTAAATTCTAGATTAATGTGGGTAAAACTGAAAGTGGATGTAGAGAGATGGATGATTATTGGTGCTTATGCACTTGGTCATGAGAAGAAAGATCATGTGAGGCAAGTGTTTTCGTAGCAGCTAAGTGAGTGTGTTACAGCTTTGATGCATGAGACAGGGCTATAGTGATGGGTGATTTAAATGCGAAGGTGAGTAATGTGGCAGTTGAGGATATAATTGGTGCACAAGCAGTAATCAGTGTTGTCAATGGAACTGGTGAAGAGATTGTGGATTTGTGTGCTGAAAAAAAAGAGATGATCTAAGGGCATTATTGGATTACATGTTGATTTAAAAGCATGTAAAAGAGAGACTTTTGGATGTTATTGTGCTGAGAGGGGCAGCTGGAGGGATGTCTAACCTCTATCATGTGGAGATGCAGGTGAAGATTTGTAGAGGTTTTCAAAAAAGAAGAGAGAATGTTAGGGAGAAGAGAGTGGTGAGAGTAAGTGAGCTTGGAAAGGAGACTTCTGTGAGGAAGTACCAGAAGAGATTGACTGTAAAATTGTGAAAGGTGAGAGCAAGTGATGTGAGGGGAGTGAGTAAGTGAGGAATGGGAAGTATGTAGGGAAGTAGTGATGGCTTGTGCAAAAGATGTTTGTGGTACGAAAAAGGTGGGAGATGGGCAGATTAGAAAGGGTAGTGAGTGGTGGGATGATGAAGTAAAGTTGTTATCAAAAGAAAAAAGAGAAGCGTTTGGACGATACTCAGAAGGAGGGAGGGCAAATGACTAGGAAATGTATGAAATAAATAAGGGCAAATGAGAGTTGGGGGGAGGGGTGAGAGAGTATCATGATACTTTAGGGAGAATAAATAGATGTTTTGGAAGGAGGAAAATAACGTGTGTAAGACAAGAAGGGTGGTGTGGTGGGGTGGTGTGTGAAGTGAAAGGGTTAGTGAGAATGGTTTGGTAAACAGAGAAGAGGTAGTGAAAGCTTTGCGAAAGATGAAATCCGGCAAGGCAGCGGGTTTGGATGGAATTGCAGTAGAACTTATCAAGAAAGGGGGTGACTGTGTTGTTAATTGGTTGGTAATGATATTCAATGTATGCATGGACCAAGGTGAAGTGCCTGATGACAGGTGGAATGAATTCTAGATTAATGTAGGTAAAACTGAAAGTGGATGGAGAGAGATGGGTGATTACTGGTGCTTATGCACTTGGTCATGAGAAGAAAGATCACGTGAGGCAAGTGTTTTCGAAGCAGCTGAGTGAGTGTGTTAGCAGCTTTGATGCATGAGACAGGGTTATAGTGATGGGTGCTATTGTACAAAGGCAAAGGGGATAAAGGTGACTGTTCAAACTACAGAGGCATAAGTTGTTGAGTGTTCCTGGGAAATTATATGGGAGGGTGTTGATTGAGAAGGTGAAAGCATGTACAGAGCATCAGAATGAGGAAGAGCAGTGAGGTTTCAGAAGTGGTAGAGAATGAGTGGATCAGGTGTTTGCTTTGAAGAATGTGAGAGAAATACTTAGAAAAACAGATGGATTTGTATGTAGCATTTATGGATATGTAGAAGGCATATGATCGAGTTGATAGAAATTCTTTGTGGAAGGTTTTTTGAGTGTATGGTGTGGGAGGTAAGTTGCTAGAAACAGAGAAAAGTTTTTACCAAGGATGTAAGGCATGTGTATGAGTAGGAAGAGAGGAGAATGATTGGTATCCACTGAATGTCAGTTTGCAGCAGCTGTGTATGATTTCCCCATGGTTGTTTAACTTGTCTATGGATGGGGTGGTTAGGGAGGTAAATGCAAGAGTTTTGGAGAGAGGGTGGAGTATGCAGTCTCTTGGGGATGAGAGGGCCTGGGAAACGAGTCAGTTGTTGTTTGCCAATAATACAGCTCTAGTGGCTGATTCAAGTGAGAAACTGCAGAAGTTGGTGACTGAGTTTGGTAAAGTGTGTGAAACATGAAAGTTGAGAGTAAATGTGAATAAGAGCATGGTTATTAGGTTTAGTAGGGTTGAGGGACAACATACTTGGGATATAAGCTTTAATGGAGAAAAATTGAAGGAAGTACAGTGTTTCAGATGTCTTGGAGTGGACTTAGCAGCAAATGAAACCATGGAAGAGGAAATGATTCACAGGGGGCAAAGGTTCTGGGAGCGATGAAGAATGTGTGGAAGGAGAGAATGTTATCTCAGGGAGCAAAAATGGGTATATTTGAAGGAATAGTAGTTCCAACAATATCATATGGTTGCGAGGCATGGGTTGTTTGGAGGAGGGTGGATGTGTAAAAAATAAATGTTTAAGGACAACATGTGGTGTGAAATGGTTTGATCAAGAAAGTAGTGAAAGAGTTAGAGAGATGTGTGGAAATATAAGAGTGTGGATGAGAGAGCAAAAGAGGGTGTGTTGAAATGGTTTGGTTATATGGAGAGAATGAGTGAGGAAAGATTGACAAAGAGGATATATGTTTCAAAGGTGGAGGGAAGAAGGAGAAGTGGGAGAGAGAATACTTCTCTGCATGTTGTTGAAAGATACTAAAGGGAGCGGGAGCAGGGGCTGGAAACCCTTCCCTCCTTGTATTTCGATTTCTAAAAGGGGAAACAGAAGAAGGAGTCATGCAAGGAGTGCTCATCCTCCTTAAAGGCTCAGATTGGTGGGTCAAAATGTGTGTGGATGTAACCAAGATGAGAAAAAAGGAGAGATAGGTAGTACGTCTAAGGAAGGGAACCTGGATGTTTTGGTTCTGAGTGAAACAAAGCTCAAGGGGAAAGGGGAAGAGTGGTTTCGGAATGTCTTGAGAGTAAAGTCAGGGGTTGGTGTGAGGACAAGAGCAAAGGAAGTAGTAGTACACCTCCTGAGGCAGGAGCAGTGGGAGTACATAATAGAGTGCCAGAAAGTAAACTCTTGATTGATATGGGTAAAACTGGAAGTGGTTGGAGAGAGATGGGTGATTATCGGTACCTATGCACCTGGTCATGAGAATAAAAAGATCATGAGAGGCAAGTGTTTTGGAATCAGCTGAGTGAGTGTGTTAGCACCTTTGAGGCACGAGACTGGGTTATAGTGATGGGCGATTAGAATGCAAAGGTGGGTAATGTGGCAGCTGAGGGCATAACTGGTATGCATGGGGTGTTCAGTGTTGTAACTGGAAATAGTGAAGATCTTGTAAATTAGAGGTCTTTATTGGATTACGTGTTAATTGATAGGCGTGTATAACATAGAATTTTGGATGTTAATGTGCTGAGAGGGGCAGCTGGAAGGATGTCTGATCACTAACTATATTGTGGAGGTAAAGGTAGAGAATGTTAGGGAGAAAAGAGTGGTGAGAGTAAGTGAGCTTGGAAAGGAGACTTGTGTGAGGAAGGGAGGGAGGGAGGACTGGGATGTATTTAGGGAAGCAGTGATGGCTTGTGCATGAGAAAGGTGGGAGGTGGACAGATTAGAAAGGGTAGTGAGTGATGGGATCAAGAAGTAAGATTGCTAGTGAAAGAGAAGAGGGAGACGTTTGGACGATTTTTGCAAGGAAGTAGTGCACATGATTCAGAGATCTATAAAAGAAACCAGCAGGAGGTCAAGAGAAAGGTGCAAGAGGAGAAAAAGAGGGCATATAATAGTTGGGGTGAAAGAGTATCATCAAATTTTAGGGAGAATATAAAGATGTTTTGGAGGTAGGTAAATAAAGTGCGTAAGACAAGAGAACAAATGGGAACATCGGTGAGGGGGCTAATGGGGAGGTAATAACAAGCATGATGATGTGACGAGGAGATGGAGTGGGTATTTTCAAGGTTTGTTGAATGTGTTTGATGACAGAGTTGCAGATATAGGGTGTTTTTCTCGGGGTGATGTGCGAAGTGAGAGGGTCAAGGAAAATGGTTTGGTAAAGAGAAAAGAGAGTGAAAGTTTTGTGAAAGATGCGCAAAAGATGCTTGTGGCAGGAGAAGCGTGGGAGGTGGGTTGATTAGAAAGGGTACTGAATGATGGGATGAAGAAGTAAGATTATTAGTGAAAGAGAAGAGAGAGGCATTTGGACGATTTTTGCAGGGAATTGATGCAAATGACTGGGAGATGTATAAAAGAAAGAGACAGGAGGTCAAGAGAAAGGTGCAAGAGGTGAAATGAAGGGCAAGTGAGAGTTGGGGTGAGAGAGTATCATTGAATTTTAGGGAGAATAAAAAGATGTTTTGGAAGGAGGTAAATAAAGTGCGTAAGACAAGAGGACAAATGGGAACATCAGTGAAGGGGGTTAATGGGGAGGTGATAACAAGTAGTGGTGATGTGAGAAGATGGAGAGGGTATTTTGAAGGTTTGTTAAATGTGTTTGATGATAGAGTGGCAGATATAGGGTGTTTTGGTCGAGGTGGTGTGCAAAGTGAGAGGGTTAGGGAAAATGATTTGGTAAACAGAGAAGAGGTAGTAAAAGCTTTGCGGAAGATGAAAGCCAGCAAGGCAGCGGGTTTGGATGGAACTGCAGTGGAATTTATTAAAAAAGGGGGTGACTGTATTGTTGACTGGTTGGTAAGGTTATTTAATGTATGTATGACTCATGGTGAGGTGCCTGAGGATTGGCAGAATGCGTGCATAGTGCCATTGTACAAAGGCAAAGGGGATAAGAGTGAGTGCTCAAATTACAGAGGTATAAGTTTGTTGAGTATTCCTGGTAAATCATATGGGAGGGTATTGACTGAGAGGGTGAAGGCATGTACAGAGCATCAGATTGGGGAAGAGCAGTGTGGTTTCAGAAGTGGTAGAGGATGTGTGGATCAGGTGTTTGCTTTGAAGAATGTATGTGAGAAATATTTAGAAAAGCAAATGGATTTGTATGTAGCATTTATGGATCTGGAGAAGGCATATGATAGAGTTGATAGAGATGCTCTGTGGAAGGTATTAAGAGTATATGGTGTGGGAGGCAAGTTGTTAGAAGCAGAGAAAAGTTTTTATCGAGGATGTAAGGAATGTGTACAAGTAGGAAGAGAGGAAAGCGAATGGTTCTCAGTGAATGTCTGTTTGCGGCGGGGGTGTGTGATGTCTCCATGGTTGCTTAATTTGTTTATGGATGGGGTTGCTAGGGAAGTGAATGCAAGAGTTTTGGAAAGAGGGGCAAGTATGCAATCTGTTGTGGATGAGAGAGTTTGGGAAGTGAGTTAGTTGTTGTTCACTGATGATACAGCACTGGTGGCTGATTCAGGTGAGAAACTGCAGATGCTGATGACTGAGTTTGGTAAAGTGTTTGAAAGAAGTAAGCTGAGAGTAAATGTGAATAACAGCAAGGTTATTAGGTACAGTAGGGTTGAGAGAGAAGTCAATTGAGAGGTAAGTTTGAATGGAGAAAAACTGGAGGAAGTGAAGTGTTTTATGTACCTGGGAGTGGATTTGGCAGTGGATGGAACCATGGAAGCGGAAGTGAGTCATAGGGTGGGGGAGGGGGCGAAAGTTCCGGGAGTGTTGAAAAATGTGTGGTAGTCGAGAACGTTATCTCGGAAAACAAAAATTGGTATGTTTGAAGGAATAGTGGTTCCGACAATGTTATATGGTTGTGAGGAATGGGCTATAGATGGAGTTGTGCAGAGGAGGATGGACGTTCTGGAAATGAGATGTTTGAGGACAATATGTGGTACGAGGTGGTTTGATCAAGTAAGTAATAATAGGGTAAGAGAGATGTGTGGTAATAAAAAGAGAGTTGTTGAGAGAGCAGAAGGGGGTGTATGGAAATGGTTTGGTCACATGGAGAGAATGAGCGAGGAAAGATTGACAAAGAGGATATATGCGTCAGAGGTGGAGGGAGCGAGGAGAAGTGGGAGACCAAATTGGAGGTGGAAAGATGGAGTGAAAAAGATTTTGAGTGATCAGGGTATGAACATGCAGGAGGGTGAAATATGGGCAAGGAATAGTGAATTGGAACGATGTGGTATACCGGGGTCGACGTGCAGTCAATGGATTGAACCAGGGCATGTGAAGCATCTGGGGCAAACCATGGAAAGTTTTGTGGGGCCTGGATGTGGAAAGGGAGCTGTGGTTTCGGTGCATTATACATGACAGCTAGAGACTGAGTGTGAACGAATGTGGCCTTCGTTGTCTTTTCCTAGTGCTACTTCGTGCACATGCAGGGGGAGGGGGTTGTCATTTCATGTGTGGCGGGTGGCGACGGAAATGAATAAGGGTAGACAGTATGAATCATGTACATGTGTATATATGTATATGTCTGTGTGTATATATATATATGTATACGTTGAGATGTAGAGGTATGTATATGTGCGTGTGTGGACATGTATGTATATACATGTGTATGTGGGTGGGTTGGGCCATTCTTTCTTGTGTTTCCTTGCGCTACCTCGCTAACGTAGGAGAGTGACAAATATAAAAAATGAATAAATAAATATATATATATATTTTTTTTTTATTATACTTTGTCGCTGTCTCCCGCGTTTGCGAGGTAGCGCAAGGAAACAGACGAAAGAAATGGCCCAACCCCCCCCATACACATGTATATACATACGTCCACACACGCAAATATACATACCTACACAGCTTTCCATGGCTTACCCCAGACGCTTCACATGCCTTGATTCAATCCACTGACAGCACGTCAACCCCGGTATACCACATCGCTCCAATTCACTCTATTCCTTGCCCTCCTTTCACCCTCCTGCATGTTCAGGCCCCGATCACACAAAATCTTTTTCACTCCATCTTTCCACTTCCAATTTGGTCTCCCTCTTCTCCTTGTTCCCTCCACCTCCGACACATATATCCTTTTGGTCAATCTTTCCTCACTCATCCTCTCCATGTGCCCAAACCACTTCAAAACACCCTCTTCTGCTCTCTCAACCACGCTCTTTTTATTTCCACACATCTCTCTTACCCTTACGTTACTTACTCGATCAAACCACCTCACACCACACTTTGTCCTCAAACATCTCATTTCCAGCACATCCATCCTCCTGCGCACAACTCTATCCATAGCCCACGCCTCGCAACCATACAACATTGTTGGAACCACTATTCCTTCAAACATACCCATTTTTGCTTTCCGAGATAATGTTCTCGACTTCCACACATTCTTCAAGGCCCCCAGAATTTTCGCCCCCTCCCCCACCCTATGATCCACTTCCGCTTCCATGGTTCCATCCGCTGCCAAATCCACTCCCAGATATCTAAAACACTTCACTTCCTCCAGTTTTTCTCCATTCAAACTTACCTCCCAATTGACTTGACCCTCAACCCTACTGTACCTAATAACCTTGCTCTTATTCACATTTACTCTTAACTTTCTTCTTCCACACACTTTACCAAACTCAGTCACCAGCTTCTGCAGTTTCTCACATGAATCAGCCACCAGCGCTGTATCATCAGCGAACAACAACTGACTCACTTCCCAAGCTCTCTCATCCCCAACAGACTTCATACTTGCCCCTCTTTCCAAAACTCTTGCATTCACTTCCCTAGCAACCCCATCCATAAACAAATTAAACAACCATGGAGACATCACACACCCCTGCCGCAAACCTACATTCACTGAGAACCAATCACTTTCCTCTCTTCCTACACATACACATGCCTTACATCCTCGATAAAAACTTTTCACTGCTTCTAACAACTTTCCTCCCACACCATATATTCTTAATACCTTCCACAGAGCATCTCTATCAACTCTATCATATGCCTTCTCCAGATCCATAAATGCTACATACAAATCCATTTGCTTTTCTAAGTATTTCTCACATACATTCTTCAAAGCAAACACCTGATCCACACATCCTCTACCACTTCTGAAACCACACTGCTCTTCCCCAATCTGATGCTCTGTACATGCCTTCACCCTCTCAATCAATACCCTCCCATATAATTTACCAGGAATACTCAACAAACTTATACCTCTGTAATTTGAGCACTCACTCTTATCCCCTTTGCCTTTGTACAATGGCACTATGCACGCATTCCGCTAATCCTCAGGCACCTCACCATGAGTCATACATACATTAAATAACCTTACCAACCAGTCAACAATACAGTCACCCCCCTTTTTAATAAATTCCACTGCAATACCATCCAAACCTGCTGCCTTGCCGGCTTTCATCTTCTGCAAAGCTTTTACTACCTCTTCTCTGTTTACCAAATCATTTTCCCTAACCCTCTCACTTTGCACACCACCTCGACTGAAACACCCTATATCTGCCACTCTATCATCAAACACATTCAACAAACCTTCAAAATACTCACTCCATCTCCTTCTCACATCACCACTACTTGTTATCACCTCCCCATTTGCGCCCTTCACTGAAGTTCCCATTTGCTCCCTTGTCTTACGCACTTTATTTACCTCCTTCCAGAACATCTTTTTATTCTCCCTAAAATTTAATGATACTCTCTCACCCCAACTCTCATTTGCCCTTTTTTTCACCTCTTGCACCTTTCTCTTGACCTCCTGTCTCTTTCTTTTATACATCTCCCACTCAATTGCATTTTTTCCCTGCAAAAATCGTCCAAATGCCTCTCTCTTCTCTTTCACTAATACTCTTACTTCTTCCTCCCACCACTCACTACCCTTTCTAATCAACCCACCTCCCACTCTTCTCATGCCACAAGCATCTTTTGCGCAATCCATCACTGATTCCCTAAATACATCCCATTCCTCCCCCACTCCCCTTACTTCCATTGTTCTCACCTTTTTCCATTCTGTACTCAGTCTCTCCTGGTACTTCCTCACACAGGTCTCCTTCTCAAGCTCACTTACTCTCACCACCCTCTTCACCCCAACATTCACTCTTCTTTTCTGAAAACCCATACAAATCTTCACCTTAGCCTCCACAAGATAATGATCAGACATCCCTCCAGTTGCACCTCTCAGCACATTAACATCCAAAAGTCTCTCTTTCGCACGCCTGTCAATTAACACGTAATCCAATAACGCTCTCTGGCCATCTCTCCTACTTACATAAGTATACTTATGTATATCTCGCTTTTTAAACCAGGTATTCCCAATCATCAGTCCTTTTTCAGCACATAAATCTACAAGCTCTTCACCATTTCCATTTACAACAATGAACACCCCATGTATAAAAAAATATATATATATATATATATATATATATATATAAAAAGATGTTCTGGAAGGAGGTATATAAAGTGCGTAAGACAAGGGAGCAAACGGGAACTTCAGTGAAGGGCGCAAATAGGAAGGTGATAACAAGTAGTGGTGATGTGAGAAGGAGATGTGGTGAGTATTTTGAAGGTTTGTTGAATGTGTTTGATGATAGAGTGGCAGATATAGGGTGTTTCAGTCGAGGTGGTGTGCAAAGTGAGAGGGTTAGGGAAAATGATTTGGTAAACAGAGAAGAGGTAGTAAAAGCTTTGCAGAAGATGAAAGCCGGCAAGGCAGCAGGTTTGGATGGTATTGCAGTGGAATTTATTAAAAAAGGGGGTGACTGTATTGTTGACTGGTTGGTAAGGTTATTTAATGTATGTATGACTCATGGTGAGGTGCCTGAGGATTGGCGGAATGCGTGCATAGTGCCATTGTACAAAGGCAAAGGGGATAAGAGTGAGTGCTCAAATTACAGAGGTATAAGTTTGTTGAGTATTCCTGGTAAATCATATGGGAGGGTATTGATTGAGAGGGTGAAGTCATGTACAGAGCATCAGATTGGGGAAGAGCAGTGTGGTTTCAGAAGTGGTAGAGGATGTGTGGATCAGGTGTTTGCTTTGAAGAATATATGTGAGAAATACTTAGAAAAGCAAATGGATTTGTATGTAGCATTTATGGATCTGGAGAAGGCATATGATAGAGTTGATAGAGATGCTCTGTGGAAGGTATTAAGAATATATGGTGTGGGAGGCAAGTTGTTAGAAGCAGTGAAAAGTTTTTATCGAGGATGTAAGGAATGTGTACGTGTAGGAAGAGAGGAAAGTGATTGGTTCTCAGTGAATGTAGGTTTGTGGCAGGGGTGTGTGATGTCTCCATGGTTGTTTAATTTGTTTATGGATGGGGTTGTTAGGGAGGTGAATGCAAGAGTTTTGGAAAGAGGGGCAAGTATGAAGTCTGTTGGGGATGAGAGAGCTTGGGAAGTGAGTCAGTTGTTGTTCGCTGATGATACAGCGCTGGTGGCTGATTCATGTGAGAAACTGCAGAAGCTGGTGACTGAGTTTGGTACAGTGTGTGAAAGAAGAAAGTTAAGAGTAAATGTGAATAAGAGCAAGGTTATTAGGTACAGTAGGGTTGAGGGTCAAGTCAATTGGGAGGTAAGTTTGAATGGAGAAAAACTGGAGGAAGTAAAGTGTTTTAGATATCTGGGAGTGGATCTGGCAGCAGATGGAACCATGGAAGCGGAAGTGAATCATAGGGTGGGGGAGGGGGCGAAAATCCTGGGAGCCTTGAAGAATGTGTGGAAGTCGAGAACATTATCTTGGAAAGCAAAAATGGGTATGTTTGAAGGAATAGTGGTTCCAACAATGTTGTATGGTTGCGAGGCGTGGGCTATGGATAGAGTTGTGCGCAGGAGGGTGGATGTGCTGGAAATGAGATGTTTGAGGACAATGTGTGGTGTGAGGTGGTTTGATCGAGTAAGTAATGTAAGGGTAAGACAGATGTGTGGAAATAAAAAGAGCGTGGTTGAGAGAGCAGAGGAGGATGTTTTGAAATGGTTTGGGCACATGGAGAGAATGAGTGAGGAAAGATTGACCAAGAGGATATATGTGTCGGAGGTGGAGGGAACGAGGAGAAGTGGGAGACCAAATTGGAGGTGGAAAGATGGAGTGAAAAAGATTTTGAGTGATCGGGGCCTGAGCATGCAGGAGGGTGAAAGGCGGGCAAGGAATAGAGTGAATTGGATCGATGTGGTATACCGGGGTTGACGTGCTGTCAGTGGATTGAATCAGGGCATGTGAAGCGTCTGGGGTAAACCATGGAAAGTTGTGTGGGGCCTGGATGTGGAAAGGGAGCTGTGGTTTCGGGCATTATTGCGCGAGAGCTGGAGACTGAGTGTGAACGAATGGGGCCTTTGTTGTCTTTTCCTAGTGCTACCTCGCACACATGAGGGGGGAGGGGGATGGTATTCCATGTGTGGCGAGGTGGCGATGGGAATGAATAGGGGCAGGCAGTGTGAATTGTGTGCATGGGTATATATGTATGTGTCTGTGTGTGTATATATATGTGTACATTGAGATGTATAGGTATGTATATTTGCGTGTGTGGGCGTGTGTGTGTGTACATTGTGTATGGGGGTGGGTTGTGCCATTTCTTTCGTCTGTTTCCTTGCGCTACCTCACAAACGCGGGAGACAGCGACAAAGCAAAATAAATAAAATAAAAATATATATATCCCATGGGATGGGGGAGAAAGAATACTTCCCATGTATTCCCTGCGTGTCGTAAAAGGCGACTAAAAGGAGAGGGAGCGGGGGGGGGAGGCTGGAAATCCTCCCTTCTTGTTCTTTTTTTTCAATTTTCCAAAAGAAGGAACAGAGGAGGAGGCAAGATGAGGATATTCCCTAAAAGGCCCAGTCCTCTGTTCTTAACACTATCTCGCTAATGCGGGAAATGGTGAATAGTATGAAAGAAAGAAAAGAAAATATATATATGTATCTTTTCATACTTGTTTGTCATTACCAGTGCTAGTAAGGTAGCACCAGAAATATGAATAAATGCCCTCACATGTTCACATCCTTTCTCTAGCTGTCATGGATAATGCAAAATAACTATAGGTTCTATTCACAGATGTCATGGATTAAGAAGATAATGCTCTAAAACAACAGTACCATGTCCATAATCAAAACTCATGGACTTTTCTGCAGCTTGCCTTGAATGCTTTGTATATCCTGGTTTAGTTCAGACTGCATATTGCCCCTATGTACCACACTGCTCCAGTTCACTCTAACCTGTCCATATGTTCCACCTTCCAGCATGTCCACTCTTAAACTAACCTCTCTCTTCCCACTAGTAAACCTAACAGTCTTACTTTTATTCACACTTACTCTCAACTTTCTCCTTTCACAGAATCTCCCAAATTCAGACATAAGCTTCTGCAATTTCCCTCTTGCATCTAGCATCAATGCTGTGTAATCAGTAAACCAAAGGCTAATCTCCCAGGCACCCCCCCCCATCCAAAAGACTGCAGACTTGGCAGACCTTCTCTTCTCTCCAAGACCCTTATTTTCACCTCCCTCTCCATCCAATCCATAAACAAATCTAACAGCCATGGTGACATCACACATCCTCCTCTCTTTCTACTTGCAAATAAGCCTTACACTCTTGATTAAAACTTTACTGTTTCTAACACCTTTCTTCCCATGTCTTATATCTGTAACACTTTCCAAAGAGCATCTCTAACAACCTTACCTTATGCTCTCTTGCATACATTCTACAAAGCAAACACTTAACCATGCATCCTCTACCACTCCTTAAGCCACACTGTTCCTCCCCAGTCTATAACTCTGTGATTACCATCATGCTCTCAATCATTATTTTCCCATACAACTTACCAAGTACACTCAATAGACTTATACATAACTCTGTATAGATGCATTCTGCCAATCCTCGGGCACCTCACCATGATCTATGCATACAATGAAAATCCTAACAAACCAATCAACACAATAACCCTCTTTCTTAAGAAATTCAACTAAAATCCCATCCACACTAGCCACTTTGCCAAAGTTCATCTTGTGCAAGTCTTTCACCACCTCTTCTCTTTTCAATAAACCACTTGTCATGCCTCTCTCACTTTGCACACCTGCATGTCCAACACATCCACATCTGCCAACCTATCACAATCCTAGAGTTTTTCAAAATATGCACTAAATTTCCTCTTTACCTTATCTTTGCCTGTTAACCCTTCCCCATTTACCACCTTCATCAACATTCCCATTTGTTCTCTTCTTTTTCTCAGGCTATTAGCCTACTTCCATAACTTTTTTTACTCTCCCTGAAGAATGACACCTCTCTCACCCAACTCTAATTTGCTCTTGTCAGTCCCTGCACCTTCCTCTTAACCTCCATCTGCTTTTTTGAGTACATTTCCTAATCATTTGCACTCTTGCCCTGCAAATAATGCTTATACACCTCTCTTTTCTCTTTCACTAGCAATTTAACTTTTTCACCTCAACAGTCATTGCCCATTCTCAGTTGTTCAACTTCCATATGCCACACACTTCTCTAGAACATTTAAGTACTGCTTCCCTAAATACCTCCCATTTCTCAGCCACTCCCCTAGCTTCACTTACTCTTACCTTCTGGCATTCTGCATTCACTCTTTCCTGATATCTCTGAACATAAGATTCTTTTCCAAGCTCATTAACTTTCACCACCTTTTTCCCACCCATACAATTTCTTCTTTTCTTAGTCTCTACAAACCTAACCCTCATCTCCAGCAAGTAATGATTAGCATCCCATCAGCTGCACCTCTCATCACATTTATGCTCTAGAGTATCTACTTTGCACACATATCAATTAGTATATAATCCAATAATGCCCACCTTTCCATCACTCATACTCACATATGTGTACTTATGTAAGTTCCTCTTTTTAAACCAGGTATTCATAATTATCAGTCCTTTATCAGCACATAGCTCCAAAAGTTGCTGTCCACTTTTATTCACATCACTGAGTATCCCATGCCCCTCAATTATACCCTTAACTGCAATATCAACCACTCTCACATTCAAATCATCCATCATGTACTCAATCCCTTGCATCACTGTCTCTGGGAAGAAAGATGAATATGTTTGGGGGTATGGTAGTCTTGGTGGTGTTGTATGGATGCATGACAAGGCAAACAATGTAACTTAAGCAAATGTGTTATCAAATAGGTTGCATACATAACTAGGAGTGTTAAAATGGCCTTATTCACTTTCAGCCACCTGAATGGCACTCTTCTCCACTTGATGTGACTCTGCCTTGAGCCTGCTTCTCCTCTAGAAAAATACAACAACATCTATAGTGTTGGTGAACTTAATCAGAATGTTCATTCAGTAACAATGAAAGTATTTTGTCATCAAACTGCATTTACTTTATGTATGAAAACATAAAATCTTTAACAAAGGGGTAGTTTTGGCATTAGGTGGGTATGGAAACCACAATTATCATGGAAAGTATTATTTCTGAGAATGCAACCTTCAGTATAAAAGAAGGAATCCTACAGCTACATATCTAATGCCTACAATGGGTGACAATCTGCATAATTTCACTTGTTGTGTAGTAAAAAGTAAGGTAAAGCAATGCACAAAGTAAGGATAACTTGCATGCTCTGTGGTCATACATGTTGAGCAAAATCACCTGTTCTCAGGGTAGTAAGAGGACAAATGTCAGCACCTACAAGATCTTTTTATGCTATCAGATAAGCTTATTCATTCACAACTTGTACATTTTTGGGCTGCAGTAATTATAACATGATATGAATATCTTCAATGTCTTTTGCATGGATTCAAGAGGAACTGTGCATGAAGGCCAAAGCAACATGGTTTTACATGACAAAAAAGTTTGCCATCTCAGCAATGAGTCATTTGCCAGCATATAATGGCTGTTATGGAGAGTTGATACTCTGCCTTAAAAAAGAATATAAGATACTGATGCCTGTAATTACTTAACTGATACATAGTGGACAATGGACTCTGATCCTTGATTTGCCAATACAACTTATTCTCTATCATAAGATTATCAGCTTGGCTTCATATGTAAAACACTGCTGTCAACATGGGTGGTTATTTCAAGAGGAAACACACTTCTTAGTTACTGAGGACTCACTGTAACACACTTGAGAGGCAGTACTATACCACTCACCGCTTTTGTCTCGTACAAAGCCATCTTTTGCAGTCCATTGATGATAGGAAAAAATTGAACATTGGGCTTTCTCTCTTCCATTTTGTCTTGCTGGATTCACCATTTCTGCAAAAGGGAAAATACTATTAAGCTAAGTAGTACATATCTAACTATAACATTACTATATAAATTTTTGACGAGATTAAATACTGGATGTGGTATGTACACCATGTACGGCTAAAGTTTAGTATGATTTATACACTCTGCATCAGCGTTTGAAATAATTGATATCTTTGTCTTCTGCATGTAAAATTTAACATAAATAGCCAAGCACTGATAAGTTTAATACCTGAAAATGGTGAGTAAATTTTCAGTTCAATAACATGTAGAACAGTGAAATGTTAGGTTATGTGTATATTGGTTTCATTCATTCTTAAATGTGTTTGTCTCTGTTTCTGTCAATACATCTCAAATTTTGCCTCTCCTCCACTGACTGCTAAAAGAGGAGTTTAAGGCCGTCTTACTAATCTTTCATGTATACAGATGAAATTTGCATCATTTGAAAGTGTAAATTCAATGGGATGTGATGAAAGCGGCAAGACAAATGGAGAGTGGCTTGAGTGAATGAGAATAGAAGTTATCTTCATGGGGAGTGCCTGGGGTGAATAATAATAAAAGTTATCTTGTTGATGTCTGTAGTGAGTGGGGTTTATTCCTTGCAAACACCTTTTTTCAAAACAAGATAATCGGAAAACATTTTTGCTTTGTCGCTGTCTCCCGCGTTTGTGAGGTAGCACAAGGAAACAGACGAAAGAAATGGCCCAACCCACCCCCATACACATGTATATACATACACGTCCACACACGCAAATATACATACCTATACATCTCAATGTACACATGTATATACACACACAGACACATACATATACATATACCCATGCACACAATTCACACTGTCTACCTTTATTCATTCCCATCGCCACCTCGCCACACATGGAATACCATCCACCTACCCCCTCATGTGTGCGAGGTAGTGCTAGTAAAAGACAACAAAGGCCCCATTCGTTCACACTCAGTCTCTAGCTGTCATGCAATAATGCCCGAAACCACAGCTCCCTTTCCACATCCACGCCCCACACAACTTTCCATGGTTTACCCCAGACGCTTCACATGCCCTGATTCAATCCACTGACAGCACGTCAACCCCGGTATACCACATCGATCCAATTCACTCTATTCCTTGCACGCCTTTCACCCTCCTGCATGTTCAGGCCCCGATCACTCAAAATCTTTTTCACTCCATCTTTCCACCTCCAATTTGGTCTCCCACTTCTCCTCGTTCCCTCCACCTCCGACACATATATCCTCTTGGTCAATCTTTCCTCACTCATTCTCTCCATGTGCCCAAACCATTTCAAAACACCCTCTTCTGCTCTCTCAACCACGGAAAACATATGTAGATGAAAACTGATGGAAGAGAAGAGCAAAAGCATTTCAATGAATATGTAGCAGTGGAGGAAAGGTTAAGAAAGGTTGTGCTGGATGCTAGAAATGTGAGAGGAATCTTTGGATATTTTTACCATTATGCAGTTCTTGTGGAGGTGAGGATCAAGGAAAACTGGAGGTATGGCACAAGGGAGAACGTAGAGGTAAAAGTGTTGGCAAGCAAGAAGATGAATCAGAGAGAATGCATGGAAGGAGAAGTATGAAAGAAGGGTTAGAGAAAGTTTAGACGAAAGTACAATACATGTAGGGACGCAGTCAGGAGCGAATGAGGTTTTCAAAATGTTTAGAGAATGACTTAAAGTTGCAGAATTAGTAGTTGGATATAAAGTTGTGAGATACAAGAATAAGTGGAAGTGCACAGGGGACAGATGAGATTAAGAATGCTGTGGAAGTGAACAAAAAGACATATAGTACACTGCTTGAAAGGAATGTACCAGTAGAAGTTCAGCAAAAGAGGATGAAAGAATATAAGGTGTGTAAGTGGAATGTTACGAAGCTAATAAAGGAAAACAAAGTACGAGTAGATGAAGATTTTGGAAAAATAAGAAATGGTACTAGGAGGTAAAAAAGGAAAGAGTTGGATGTGAGAGTGGAAATATAAATGTAAGCAGCAAGGAAGAATAAGTGGAAGTGCATAGGGGACAGATGAGATTAGGAAAGCTGTGGAAGTGAACAAAAAGGCATTTAGTACACTGCTTGAAAGGCATGTACCAGTAGAAGTTCATCAAAAGAGGATGAAAGAATATAAGGTGTGTAAGTGGAATGTTACGAAGCTAATAAAGGAAAACAAAGTACGAGTAGATGAAGATTTTGGAAAAATAAGAAATAGTACTAGAAGGAGGTAAAAAAGGAAAGAGTTGGATGTAAGAGTGGAAATATAAATGTAAGCAACAAGGAAGAGGAGTTGCTGAATCAAATGGAAAAGTGAAAAGAAGATGGAAAGAGTATTTCAAAGAAATGATGAATGCAAGAGAAGGTGAGGCAGCAGTTTTTACATGCAAGTGTTTGGAGGATGGAAGAAAAAGGATACAAGTGCAGAGGACTAGAGCAAGAGGGGATGTACAAAGGATGATAATGAAGTTAAAGGTAGGAAAAATACCTGGAGTGGAAGGGATTATGATTGAAATGTTGAAATATGGAAGGGAAGGTGTAACAATGAATGCATTTGATCTGTAATTTGGCATGGAAGCAGAAGGTTGTGTCTCAAGATTGGATGAAAAGCTATTACTGTTCCTTTATTCAAAGGAACAGGTGCTAAGAATGTCTGTAGCAATTATAGGAGAATAAGTCTGTTAAGTATAACAGGAAAAGTGTATGCAAGAGCATTAACTGGCAGTGATGGAAGTGACTGAATATGGAATAAGTGTGTTTTATGAAAGGTATGGGATATGTAGATATGTGGATCAGATTTTTGCAATGAAAATAACTGTGGAAAAGTAACGAATGAAAGGTAAGAAATTGTATGCAACTTTTATGGCAAGAAATGCTTAATGGAATGTCCAGGATGTACTGGGCAGGGGAACAACTGTTGGATGGTATGAAATCCTTCTACAGAGGAGCAAATGTATTAACGTTAGGAGGGGATAGAAAGTTCAGCAAAAGTTTCAGGATAATGTGGGTGTGAAGCAGGGCAGTGTGATGTCACCAAGACTTCTTAACATACATATGGATAGACTGATAAGAGATATGAAATCAAGACTTGGGAAAAGGGAAGCAGAAATGGAGTATGGTCGTGAGGTATAGTGATTGGTGACACGTCTGTTTGTGGATGATACTGTATTATTTGCTGAGAGTTAAGAAGAATTGCAAAAGGCTGAAAGTGTTTTCTACTCCAAGTAAGTAAGCGTAAGCAACTGAAGATGAAAGTGAGTAAAAGTAAAGTAATGGTGTCTGAAAGAAAACATTGTGAAAATATAGATTTTACATTGTCAAAATATAGATTTTACAAAGTCCTACAGACTGAGAGAAGTAAGCGTACTAAACTAAGTTACAGATATGGGGAGAGAAAAACTGGAATATTAAGTATTTGGAGGCTATCTTAGGAAAGTCTGGTGATATGGAAGGAGAGATAAGGGAGAGAGTACAGGGTAGAGGAATAATTGGGTCCCTAAATAAAATAATGTCGGGAAAAGGTGTCAGTATGGAAGTGAAGAAAGGATTAAAGGACACCATAGTCCTTCTGACCTTGGCCTATCAAGCTGAAACATGGATATGAAATGAGTCACAGAGGTCAAGATATCTAGGCTGTAGAAATGAATTATCTGAGAAGAGCATTAGGTATAACTAGAAGGACGTAAGAAAGAAATGAGGGGGATTTCGTATGGCAAAAGTGCAAAGAGAATGAACTGTGGAATGAAAAAGTGAGTGAAATGTAATACTGCGAGGTGGTCTGGGCATGAGAAAAAAATGCAAGACAAAGGTTTACAAGAAGTGTATGATAGGGGTTGGTGTGAGAGGAACACCATCTGTGACATTAGGAAACAGAGTGGAAGGGTACAGTAGGGAGAGGTGTGGTGGAAGAATGCAAGGAAGGTATGTAAGGGCATGAATAAGTGGAGACTCTTTTGCAGGGGCCATCCCCTTAATGGGAGTTCCTGGAGGAAACCAGTATCAGGGAATTTCCCTCACAGAATTAAAAAAATATCAATAATAATGAAATTCATTTCTTAAATAATTAAAAATCATTAAAAAGTAACACAAGATATACACAGAAAGGTACATTACTACCTTTGCAATGAACTGGTTTAATGCTTAGTGAGCACCCAAAAGGGGTGGGAATGATGCATTTGAGAGCTCCTGTCAAGAGAGGAAGATATGGAAAAAATGAGGAGTTTTTTCTTTCCATTGAGCTTGCTTTCTTACAGTGCATGTATTTAGTGTTAATGGAAATAAGATGAAAGATTTGCTACTTAGAAATCTTCCACCCTTTCATTTTTCTTTCTTCATGCTTGTTTGCCATTTAATGTGTTAACAAAGTAGTGCCAGAACAGACGAAGAAAGGCCTATTTCAATCACATCCATTATCTAGCTACAGTGTGTAATGCACCAAAACCACAGCACCCTACCCACATCCAGGCCTCCAGACCTCTCATTGGTTGGTTTCCCCTGGTTGATTCATGTTCCCTGGTTCGGTACACTGATAGAACATTTCCCCCTGCATGCCAAATGCTCTAGTTCACTCTATCCTTTGCATGCCTTTCACCTTCCTGCAAGCTTAGGCTCCAAGCACTCAAAATCTTTTTCACTCCATCATTCTATCTCCAGTTTGGTCACAACCTTCTCCTTGTCAACCTTTCCTCACTCATTTTCTCTTTCAGTCCAAAGCATTTCAGCACAACCTCTTTAGTTCTCTCAACCACATCCTTCTTATTATAATACATCTATCTTACCCTTTTATTACTTACTCAATCAACTAACCTCAAACCATATACCCTCCTCAAACATTTCATTTCCAACACATCTTCCTTCCTCCATACATCCCCATCTATCATCCATACCTCGCATCCATGCAACTTCCTTGGGATTACTATTCCTTCAAGCATAGCCGTTTCAGCCTTTCCAGATAATGACATTTCTATCCACATATATCTAAAACATAAAAGTGCTCGACAACAGACCAAAAATGATACCATTAATAATTACATTTTCAAAGTTATTTTTTATTATACTTTGTCACTGTCTCCCGCATTAGCGAGGAAGCGCAAGGAAACAGACGAAAGAATGGCCCAACCCACCCACATACACATGTATATAAACACACATCCACAAACACACATATACATACCTACACATCTCAGTGTATACATATATATATACATATTATCATTTTCTATCATTTTGCTTTGTCGCTGTCTCTCGCATTAGCGAGGTAGCGCAAGGAAACAGATAAAAGAATGGCCCTACTCATACACATGTATATACATACAAGTCCACAAATGCAAATATACATATCTATACCACTCAATGTATACATATATATACACACACAGACATATACATATATACACATGTACATAATCTATACTGTCTGCCTTTATCCATTCCCATCGCCACACATGAAATAACAACCCCCTCCCCCCTCATGTGCGTGAGGTAGCGCTAGGAAAATACAACAAAGGCCACATTCGTTCACACTCAGTCTCTAGCTGTCATGTAATAATGCACCAAAACCACAGCTCCCTTTCCACATCCAGGCCCCACACAACTTTCCATGGCTTACCCCAGACGCCTCACATGCCCTGGTTCAATCCATTGACAGCACGTCGACCCCGGTATACCACATCATTCCAATTCACTCTATTCCTTGCACGCCTTTCACCCTCCTGCATGTTCAGGCCCCGATCACTCAAAATCTTTTTCATTCCATCTTTCCACCTCCAATCTTGTCTCCCACTTCTCGTTCCCTCCACCTCTGACACATATATCCTCTTGGTCAATCTTTCCTCACTTATTCTCTCCATGCGACCAAACCATTTCAATACACCCTCTTCTGCTCTCTCAACCACACTCTTTTTATCACCACACATCTCTCTTACCCTTACATTACTTACTCGATCAAACCACCTCACACCACTTACTGTCCTCAAACATCTCATTTCCAGCACATCCATCCTCCTCCGCACAACTCTATCTATAGCCCACAACTCGCAACCATATAACATTATTGGAACCACTATTCCTTCAAACATACCCATTTTTACTTTCCGAGATAATGTTCTCGACTTCCACACATTCTTCAATGCTCCCAGAACTTTCACCCCCTCCCCCACCCTATGATTCACTTCCGCTTCCATGGATCCAACCACTGCCAAATCCACTCCCAGATATCTAAAACACTTTACTTCCTCCAGTTTTTTTCCATTCAAACTTACCTCCCAATTAACTTGTCCCTCAACCCTACTGTACCTAATAACCTTGCTCTTATTCACATTTACTCTCAGCTTTCTTCTTTCACACACTTTACCAAACTCAGTCACCAGTTTCTGCAGTTTCTCACACGAATCAGCCACCAGCGCTGTATCATCAGCAAACAACAACTGACTCACTTCCCAAGCTCTCTCATCCACAACAGACTGCATACTTGCCCCTCTTTCCAAAACTCTTGCCTTCACTTCCCTAACAACCCCATCCATGAAAAAAATCAAACAACCATGGAGATATCACACACCCCTGCCGCAAACCTACATTCACTGAGAACCAATCACTTTCCTCTCTTCCTACTCGTTCACATGCCTTACGTTCTCGATAAAAACTTTTTACTGCTTCTAACAACTTGCCTCCACCTTATACTCTTAATACCTTCCACAGAGCATCTCTATCAACTCTATCACATGCCTTCTCCAGATCCATAAATGCTACATACAAATCCATTTGCTTTTCTAAGTATTTCTCACATACATTCTTCAAAGCAAACACCTGATCCACACATCCTCTACCACTTCTGAAACCACACTGCTCTTCCCCAATCTGATGCTCTGTACATGCCTTCACCCTCTCAATCAATACCCTCGCATATAATTTACCAGGAATACTCAACAAACTTATACCTCTGTAATTTATCACCTTTGCCTTTGTACAATGGCACTATGCAAGCATTCTGCCAATCCTCAGGCACCTCACTATGAGTCATACATACAATGAATATCCTTAACAACCAGTCAACAACACAGTCACCCCCTTTTTTAATACATTCCACTGCAATACCATCCAAACCCGCTGCCTTGCCGGCTTTCATCATCTGCAAAGCTTTCAATACCTCTTCTCTGTTTACCAAATTATTTTCCCTAACCCTCTCACTTTGCACACCACCTCGACCAAAACACCCTATATCTGCCACTCTATCATCAAACACACTCAACAAACCTTCAAAATACTCACTCCATCTCCCTCTCACATCACCACTACTTGTTATCACCTCCCCATTAGCCACCTTCACTGATGTTCCCATTTGTCCCCTCGTCTTATGCACTTTATTTACCTCCTTCCAAAATATCTTTTTATTCTCCCTAAAATTTAATGATACTCTCTCACCCCAACTCTCATTTGCCCTCTTTTCACCTCTTGCACCTTTCTCTTGACCTCCTGTCTCATTCTTTTATACATCTCCCATTCATTTGCATTATTTCCCTGCAAAAATCGTCCAAATGCCTCTCTCTTCTCTTTCACTAATAATCTTACTTCTTCATCCCACCACTCACTACCCTTTCTAATCTGTCTACCTCTTACACTTTTCATGCCTCAAGCATCTTTCGCGCAAGGTATCAGTGCTTCCCTAAATGCATCCTATTCCTCCCCCACTCCTCTTACATCCTTTGTTCTCACCATTTTCCATTCTGTACTCAGTTTCTCCTGGTACTTCCTCACACAAGTCTCCTTCCCAAGCTCACTTACTCTCACCACTCTCTTCACCCCAACATTCTCTCTTCTTTTTTCCAAGTAATATAGAAATTAGGTTAGGTAAGATTTTCAAAGACTGTTGGATGCTAAGAGTTTCACCAACCGAGATAATAATTAACCCCACATTTTCCCTTGATTTCCATAACATTTACTATTAATGCAGCTTTTACTTTACCTCTACACACTACACTATTACAGCAAAACAACATTACTCAATACCTAAAGTTAGTTTCAGTCTGTGACTAAACTAGTTACCTACCTAGAAGTTGATATTCACCTTAATACTCAATACTGTAGATGAAATATACCAGAAACTGAGCATCATACAAATCCCACCAGATGTTAATAGACCGAGCAGCAATGTGATCTCTAGCAGGAGACCAATTGATTATTGTTAAAAAGTACATGTGTAATACATTTCAACAAGAAAACAAGGTTAGGTTAAGTAAGTTCTGATGCTCTGTTGATCCTTTGCAAATGTTTAGTTTTCTTTAAATTAATTAAACCCAGAGTTTACCTTTTGTACTTAATCTTTATCACTTACAACTGACAGTCTATTAAATTACAAATGCAAACATTCTATTTTTAGGATCTTTATCTCACTTTTATGACTTTAATGTTCAGTATAAATATATTGAATAGTTTCTTTTACAGAGGTATAAGTTTGTTGAGTATTCCTGGTAAATTATATGGGAGGGTATTGATTGAGAGGGTGAAGGCATGTACAGAGCATCAGATTGGGGAAGAGCAGTGTGGTTTCAGAAGTGGTAGAGGATGTGTGGATCAGGTGTTTGCTTTGAAGAATGTATGTGAGAAATACTTAGAAAAGCAAATGGATTTGTATGTAGCATTTATGGATCTGGAGAAGGCATATGATAGAGTTGATAGAGATGCTCTGTGGAAGGTATTAAGAATATATGGTGTGGGAGGAAAGTTGTTAGAAGCAGTGAAAAGTTTTTATCGAGGATGTAAGGCATGTGTGCGTGTAGGAAGAGAGGAAAGTGATTGGTTCTCAGTGAATGTAGGTTTGCGGCAGGGGTGTGTGATGTCTCCATGGTTGTTTAATTTGTTTATGGATGGGGTTGTTAGGGAGGTAAATGCAAGAGTTTTGGAAAGAGGGGCAAGTATGAAGTCTGTTGGGGATGAGAGAGCTTGGGAAGTGAGTCAGTTGTTGTTCGCTGATGATACAGCGCTGGTGGCTGATTCATGTGAGAAACTGCAGAAGCTGGTGACTGAGTTTGGAAAAGTGTGTGGAAGAAGAAAGTTAAGAGTAAATGTGAATAAGAGCAAGGTTATTAGGTACAGTAGGGTTGAGGGTCAAGTCAATTGGGAGGTGAGTTTGAATGGAGAAAAACTGGAGGAAGTGAAGTGCTTTAGATATCTGGGAGTGGATCTGGCAGCGGATGGAACCATGGAAGCGGAAGTGGATCATAGGGTGGGGGAGGGGGCGAAAATCCTGGGGGCCTTGAAGAATGTGTGGAAGTCGAGAACATTATCTCGGAAAGCAAAAATGGGTATGTTTGAAGGAATAGTGGTTCTAACAATGTTGTATGGTTGCGAGGCGTGGGCTATGGATAGAGTTGTGCGCAGGAGGATGGATGTGCTGGAAATGAGATGTTTGAGGACAATGTGTGGTGTGAGGTGGTTTGATCGAGTGAGTAACGTAAGGGTAAGAGAGATGTGTGGAAATAAAAAGAGCGTGGTTGAGAGAGCAGAAGAGGGTGTTTTGAAGTGGTTTGGGCACATGGAGAGGATGAGTGAGGAAAGATTGACCAAGAGGATATATGTGTCGGAGGTGGAGGGAACAAGGAGAAGAGGGAGACCAAATTGGAGGTGGAAAGATGGAGTGAAAAAGATTTTGTGTGATCGGGGCCTGAACATGCAGGAGGGTGAAAGGAGGGCAAGGAATAGAGTGAATTGGAGCGATGTGGTATACCGGGGTTGACGTGCTGTCAGTGGATTGAAGCAAGGCATGTGAAGCGTCTGGGGTAAACCATGGAAAGCTGTGTAGGTATGTATATTTGCGTGTGTGGACGTATGTATATACATGTGTATGGGGGGGGGGGATTGGGCCATTTCTTTCGTCTGTTTCCTTGCGCTACCTCGCAAACGCAGGAGACAGCGACAAAGTATAATAAAAAATAAATATATAGTTTCTTTTATGGGCATTTTTCTTGCAATTCATTAACAAATAACCCAACTTGCTAGCAAGGGTAATTAAACAAAAGTGGAAAAATGTAGAGTTAAAGAATGCCAAAGTTCAGTAGGTAGCTGATAAATTTGTATGCAATCAAAACAATATATAAAAAAAATCTCACCTTGCAATCAAAATGCAAGTAGAAATACACTTGGACATGGGAAGATAAAGTGAGACAATCTAAGTATTTAGAAGCTGTCTCGATTAAGTCTGGTGATATGGTAGGAGAGATAATGGAAAAAACAACAGAGAGTAGAAGAATCACTGGATCCCTTAACAGAATAATGAAGGACAGAGGTGCAAATATGGAAGTGAAGAGGATTAAGGGACAGCTGAGTCCTCCCAACCCTGACATATGTAACTGAAACATGGACATGGAATGAGTCACAGAGGTCAAGAATCCAGGCTGTGGAAATTAGCTATTTGAGAAGAGCAAATGGTGTGACTAGATGGAATGAAGAAAGAAATAAAGGAGTGTATGAGAGATGTGGTATGGCAGGGAATGCAAAGGGAATGAATTGTAAGCGAAACATAATGCTTTGAGGTGGTTTAGGCATGTGATAAGATTGCAAGACTGGGAGTTTACAAGGAGAGTGTATGATAGTATAATTAAAGGGGTTGGTGTGAGAGGAAGACCACCTTTGACATGGTCAAATAGGGTGGAGGAATACTGGAGGGAGAAAAATAGTGGAAGAGTGCCTGGAATGGTCTATGCAAGGGAGGCATGTAAGGACAGGGATAGGTGTAGACTCTTTTGCCGTGGCCATACCTTGATGGGAGTTCCCAGAGGGAACGGGCATCAGACATATAGATAGATGGATAGATAGATTGACATGGCTGCTCATGGTGTCCTCTGTTTACTGATATCCAACACCATGTTGGAAATGCATTTCATGGAAATGACTGGTGCATTACTGAACAGTAAGATAAATCATGACTGCCATGAAGTTCATGAGAGGTTTTCAGAGGCTCTCTTGATTTTTAGGTGTTACACCTACTATTCCATTAAGTAAGAACACAATTTCCTTCTCCTTCATAACCTTCCTTACCATCAGGTTGTAAATTATCAAATGATAAGAAGAGATACAGCTAATAAAAGAAACACTCTTAACTCCTTATCTTGATACAAAACAACGATTGAGTAAGAGTAGGACGAAGATCCCAAAGCGAGATCACATGTACCTGTAAATTGATAAATTACCGTATAAACTTCTTTAACACTGTTTAATAAATATAGTCCTCCAAAATACTGCAATTAGTTACTATATTCTGTAAACTTTAAAATACTGAACGGCTAAAATGCCGTGTCAACAGTGTATTATATAATTCTGGTTATATATATATACACACACACACACACATATATATATATATATATATATATATATATATATATATATATATATATATATATATATATATATATATATATATATTCACCAGTCTATGTCAAACTCCCTTAATGACAAGTAACTCAAAATTTCTACTGTTGATCTATTCGTCATCATTTATGTCATGTGATGTTTTCCCGTACACCAACAGCGACGATTCTTTTCTCTTTTTATTTTCTAGCTTGAAGTCGAGGCCGTATAACAAGAGTAAATTATCCACAACTAGAAATAATTTCTCACCCTATGTCGCTATCCCTTCTGGTGTGTTACCACCTCCCAAACAATAACAGCATCAGCTGATCTGTGAGTGTAACCGGATTATTAAGCCTAAAATCCGGCGAACTCCTAGGAACACATTTTCGGATACATATAAATATCTATCTCTTTTCTTTTAAGATAAATACCTGTTTTATCATAGAAGAAATATACTTTCTGTCACTCTTTTTTCTTGGTAGAATTTTACGAATTATTAGCAAATAAAATTCTAAATTGATTTACATATCCCTAAACTATATTCAATACTCAACTCGATATTGACACAAAAGAAAATGTACACGTCTTTATTTGAAGTGGACTTAAAGTTGTACTTGTAAATAAACAAACACTTATCCAAATATGCTCTTTTCCTCCTGAATGATATATGTTGTGCCAAAGTTTGATTTGATTGGTACCCTATTTCAATAAACTCACTGTTCATCCTCGATAAACCTGGGAAGAATTTTGACCGGATTTAGTGCGCTTGCGCGTTACGATCAACCCCTACATGCAGAGTAAGCGGGAAATGACGTCCCTCAGTGTCAAAAGTAATTCCCGTGCTTTATCATGAGTATACAATGTGATATCAAGAAATTGTATGTTTGTAGACAAATATAGCGATGCGAAAGATATCAGGATACCAATTACAGACACCCGTGACATCTGGCAGACCATCAACCAATCTAGTGGCTGCATTTCTCAGGCGATGTCTGTTTTATGTGAGTAGCGACATGAGACCAGTTTAGAGTTTATCTTATTTCATCCTTCTGGCTTCAGAGATAACCAAATCATCAAAATTCCATTATTTTCTATGACCGATTTCTGTGCTATTATACATTCCAGCTTAGTCGTAAATTCTCGATAAACTATACATTATAGTATTTTTTGTAGTTAGAGCTAGAATTTGATGAAGATAGCTGGTCACACTTTACAATTAAAACAATTAAAATCTGCATGACGAAGAAAAGAAATCTTACAGCTGCAATAAAGACGATGTTTACTGGAACAAGATAACGTTTAGGATAATCACAATGATTGATCATACAATTACAACCAGAAGAAATTTTAATGATCCAAATAACAGTTTACACAATTACAGTATGATATTAAATGATATAATCTCAATCAACAGAATTATTCAGGAACGAGATAATAGGACATTCATTTACAGCCAGAGTAAGAAATCTACAGGGAGATAACTGAAGTCTGTTGGGGATGAGAGAGCTTGGGAAGTGAGTCAGTTGTTGTTCGCTGATGATACAGCGCTGGTGGCTGATTCATGTGAGAAACTGCAGAAGCTGGTGACTGAGTTTGGTAAAGTGTGTGGAAGAAGAAAGTTAAGTGTAAATGTGAATAAGAGCAAGGTTATTAGGTACAGTAGGGTTGAGGGTCAAGTCAATTGGGAGGTGAGTTTGAATGGAGAAAAACTGGAGGAAGTGAAGTGTTTTAGATATCTGGGAGTGGATCTGGCAGCGGATGGAACCATGGAAGCGGAAGTGGATCATAGGGTGGGGGAGGGGGCGAAAATTCTGGGGGCCTTGAAGAATGTGTGGAAGTCGAGAACATTATCTCGGAAAGCAAAAATGGGTATGTTTGAAGGAATAGTGGTTCCAACAATGTTGTATGGTTGCGAGGAGTGGGCTATGGATAGAGTTGTGCGCAGGAGGATGGATGTGCTGGAAATGAGATGTTTGAGGACAATGTGT
The DNA here is from genome assembly GCF_036320965.1 of Panulirus ornatus. NCBI lineage: Eukaryota > Metazoa > Arthropoda > Malacostraca > Decapoda > Palinuridae > Panulirus > Panulirus ornatus. The sequence goes on from NC_092226.1 coordinate 62,784,404, forward strand.
GGTGTGAGGTGGTTTGATCGAGTGAGTAACGTAAGGGTAAGAGAGATGTGTGGAAATAAAAAGAGCGTGGTTGAGAGAGCAGAAGAGGGTGTTTTGAAGTGGTTTGGGCACTTGGAGAGAATGAGTGAGGAAAGATTGACCAAGAGGATATATGTGTCGGAGGTGGAGGGAGCAAGAAGAAGAGGGAGACCAAATTGGAGGTGGAAAGATGGAGTGAAAAAGATTTTGTGTGATCGGGGCCTGAACATGCAGGAGGGTGAAAGGAGGGCAAGGAATAGAGTGAATTGGAACGATGTGGTATACCGGGGTTGACGTGCTGTCAGTGGATTGAATCAAGGCATGTGAAGCGTCTGGGGTAAACCATGGAAAGCTGTGTAGGTATGTATATTTGCGTGTGTGGACGTATGTATATACATGTGTATGGGGGGGGGGGGGCCATTTCTTTCGTCTGTTTCCTTGCGCTACCTCGCAAACGCGGGAGACAGCGACAAAGTATAATAAAAAAAAAAAAAATATATATATATATATATATATATATATATATATATATATATATATATATATATATATATATATATATATATATATATTAACTTTCTAAAAGGGAAAAAAGAAGGAGTCACGCGGGGAGTGCTCATCCTCCTCGAAGGCTCAGATTGGGGTGTCTGAATGTGTGTGGATGTAACCAAGATGAGGAAAAAGGAGAGATAGGTAGTATGTTTGAGAAAAGGAACCTAGATGTTTTGGCTCTGAGTGAAACGAAGCTCAAGGGTAAAGGGGAAGAGTGGTGTGGGAATGTCTTGGGAGTAAAGTCAGGGGTTAGTGAGAGGACAAGAGCAAGGGAAGGAGTAGCACTACTCCTGAAACAAAAGTGGTGGGAGTATGTGACAGAGTGTAAGAAAGTAAACCCTAGATTAATATGGGTAAAACTGAAAGTTGATAGAGTGAGATGGGTGATTATTTGTGCATATGCACCTGGGCATGAGAAGAAAGATCATGGAAGGCAAATGTTTTGGGAGCAGCTGAATGAGTGTGTTAGTGGTTTTGATGCACAAGACCGTGTTATAGTGATGGATCATTTGAATGCAAAGGTAAGTAATGTGGCAGTTGAGGGAATAATTGGTACACATGGGGTGTTCAGTGTTGTAAATGGAAATGGTGAAGAGCTTGTAGATTTATGTGCTAAAAAGGACTGGTGATTGGGAATACCTGGTTTAAAAAGAGATATACATAAGTATACGTATGCAAGTAGGAGAGATGGCCAGAGAGCGTTATTGGATTACGTGTTAAATGATAGGCGCGCGAAAGAGAGACTTTTGGATGTTAATGAACTGAGAGGTGCAACTGGAGGGGTGTCTGATCATTATCTGGTGGAGGCGAAGGTGAAGATTTGTAGAGATTTTCAGAAGAGAAGAGAGAATGTTAGGGTGAAGAGAGTGGTGAGAGTAAGTGAGCTTGGGAAGGAGACTTGTGTGAGGAAGTACCAGGAGAGACTGAGTACAGAATGGAAAAAGGTGAGAACAAAGGAGGTAAGGGGAGTGGGGGAGGAATGGGATGTATTTAGGGAAGCAGTGATGGCTTGTGCAAAAGATGCTTGTGGCATGAGAAGCGTGGGAGGTGGACAGATTAGAAAGGGTAATGAGTGGTGGGATGAAGAGGTAAGATTATTAGTGAAAGAGAAGAGAGAGGCATTTGGACGATTTTTGCAGGGAAATAATGCAAATGAGTGGGAGATGTATAAAAGAAAGAGGCAGAAGGTCAAGAGAAAGGTGCAAGAGGTGTAAAAGAGAGCAAATGAGAGTTGGGGTGAGAGAGTATCATTAAATTTTAGGGAGAATAAAAAGATGTTTTGGAAGGAGGTAAATAAAGTGCGTAAGACAAGGGAACAAATAGGAACTTCAGTGAAGGGAGCAAGTGGGGAGGTGATAACAAGTAGTGGTGATGTGAGGAGATGGAGTGAGTATTTTGAAGGTTTGTTGAATGTGTTTGGTGATAGAGTGGCAGATATAGGGTGTTTTGGTCGAGGTGGTGTGTAAAGTGAGAGGGCTAGGGAAAATGATTTGGTAAACAGAGAAGAGGTAGTAAAAGCATTGCGGAAGATGAAAGCCGGCGAGGCAGCGGGTTTGGATGGTATTGCAGTGGAATTTATTGAATAAGGGGGTGACTGTATTGTTGACTGGTTGATAAGGTTATTTAATGTATGTATGACTCATGGTGAGGTGCCTGAGGAATTGCGGAATGCTTGCATAGTGCCATTGTACAAAGGCAAAGGGGATAAGAGTGAGTGCTCAGATTACAGAGGTATAAGTTTGTTGAGTATATGGGAGGGTATTGATTGAGAGGGTGAAGGCATGTACAGGGCATCAGATTGGGGAAGAGCAGTGTGATTTCAGAAGTGGTAGAGGATGTGTGGATCAGGTGTTTGCTTTGAGGAATGTATGTGAGAAATACTTAGAAAAGCAATTGGATTTGTATGTAGCATTTATGGATCTGGAGAAGGCATATGATAGAGTTGATAGAGAGGCTCAGTGGAAGGTATTAAGAATATATGGTGTGGGAGGCAAGTTGTTAGAAGCAGTGAAAAGTTTTTATCAAGGATGTAAGGCATGTGTTTGTGTAGGAAGAGAGGAAAGTGATTGGTTCTCAGTGAATGCAGGTTTGAGGCAGGAGTGTGTGATGTCTCCATGGTTGTTTAATTTGTGTATGGATGGGGTTGTTAGGGAGGTGAATGCAAGAGTTTTGGAAAGAGGGGCAAGTATGCAGTCTGTTGTAGATGAGAGAGTTTGGGAAGTGAGTCAGTTGTTGTTCGCTGATGATACAGCGCTGGCGGCTGATTCATGTGAGAAACTGCAGAAGCTGGTGGCTGAGTTTGGTAAAGTGTGTGAAAGAAGAAAGTTAAGAGTAAATGTGAATAAGAGCAAGGTTATTAGGTACAGTAGGGTTGAGGGTCAAGTCAACGGGGAGGTAAGTTTGAATGGAGAAAAACTGGAGGAAGTGAAGTGTTTTAGATATCTGGGAGTGGATTTGGCAGCGGATGGAACCATGGAAGCGGAAGTGAATCATAGGGTGGGGAAGGGGTGAAAATTCTGGGAGCCTTGAAGAATGTGTGGAAGTCGAGAACATTATCTCGGAATACAAAAATGGGTATGTTTGAAGGAATAGTGGTTCCAACAATGTTGTATGGTTGCGAGGCGTGGGCTATGGATAGAGTTGTGCGCAGGAGGGTGGATGTGCTGGAAATGAGATGTTTGAGGACAATATGTGATGTGAGGTGGTTTGATCGAGTAAGTAATATTAGGGTAAGAGAGATGTGTGGTGATAAATAGAGTGTGGTTGAGAGAGCAGAAGAGGGTGTTTTGAAATGGTTTGGTCACATGGTGTGAATGAGTGAGGAAAGATTGACCACGAGGATATATGTGTCAGAGGTGTAGGGAACGAGGAGAAGTGGGAGACCAAATTGGAGGTGGAAAGATGGACTGAAAAAGATTTTGAGTGATCGGGGCCTGAACACGCAGGAGGGTGAAAGGCGTGCAAGGAATAGAGTGCATTGGAACGATGTGGTATACCGGGGTCGACGTGCTGTCAATGGATTGATCCAGGGCGTGTGAAGCGTCTGGGGTAAACCATGGAAAGTTCTGTGGGGCGTGGATGTGGAAAGGGAGCTGTGGTTTCGGTGTATTATTACATGACAGCTAGAGACTGAGTGTGAACGAATGTGGCCTTTGTTGTCTTTTCCTAGCGCTACCTCGCACACATGAGGGGGGAGGGGATTGTTATTCCATGTGTGGCGAGGTGGCGATGGGAATGAATAAAGGCAGACTATGAATTATGGACATGTGTATATATGTATATGTCTGTGTGTGTATATATACGTATACATTGAGGTGTATAGGTATGTATAATTGCGTGTGTGGACGTGTATGTATACACATGTGCATGTGGGTGGGTTGGGCCATTTCTTTCGTCTGTTTCTATGCGCTACCTCGCTAACGCGGGAGACAGCGACAAAGCAAAATGAAAATGAATAATATATATATATATATATATATATATATATATATATATATATATATATATATATGTATATATATATATATATATATATATATATATATATATATATATATATATAAACCTAATACAAACATTAGTCTACACAAGGTATGTTCTGGCGCATGACGGCTTGTAGTACCATTCCACTAAAAGATCTTACAGTGGTTCATGTCGTGTTAGATGGTATTACTCTTTTCATTTGCAACTTGTTCACTCAATCCGCTGTTGGTTACGTCCATGTTTGTGAAGCCTACCACGAACGCGAAGCGAAAGTTGGTGAATCACGTACCGGTCGACAAGGAATGTTTAGGATGGTTTACTTCCGAAGTAATTGACAAGGCTCGTGGAGTGAGAATAGCTCCTTTCCCGTGCATTATGTTGTAGATCCGCTGAAGGATGACTTACACCGGTTAACCACATGCAGGCTGAGTCCAGCAACGCCATCTCTCCCTCCAACGGAAAACGTATCAAACTTGAAAGCCTTTCAGCAGAGAAGACATTTAGTATTTCTGCGAGAATACCATGGATAGCAGCAATATAGGTTGGACAAAAATGCCCCCCCCCCCCCATGCCTTGGAAGGAAACTTAAACGGTTAATTAACTAATAGTCAGTTGTTGTTCGCCGATGATCCAGCACTAGTGGCTGATTCGAGTGAGAAACTGCTAAGGTTGGTGACTGAATTTGGAAAAGTATGAAAAAAAAGAAAGTTGAGAGTAAATGAATATAAGCAAAGTTCTTAGGCTCAGCAAGGTTGAGGGACAAATTAATTGGGATGTAAGTCTGAATGAAGAAACATTGGAGGAATGAAGTGTATTAGATATCTGGGAGTGGACTCAGCAACGAATAGAACCATGGAGGCGGAAGTGAGTCATAGGGTGGGGGAGGAGTCGAAGGTTCTGGGAGTGATGAAGTATGTGGGGAAAGAGAGAACGTTATGTGGTACAGAAAAAAATGGGTAAGTGTGAAGGTAAAGTAGTCCCAACATTATCATATGGATGAGAGACACGGGCTAATAGATAAACATGTGTACAGGAGGGTGGATGTGCTGGATATGAGATGTCTGAGACAATATGGGGCGTGAGGTGGTTTGATCGAGTAAGTAATGATGGGGTGGGAGAGATGTGTGGTAATAAAAAGTGTGGTTGAGAGAGCAGAAGACGGGTGTTTTGAAATGGTTTGGGTACATGGAGCGAATGAGTGAGGAAAGATTGACCAAGAGGTTCTATGTGTCAGAGGTGGAGGGAACGAGGAGAACGGGCTTCGTCTGTTCCTGGCGCTACCTCGCTTACGCGGGAAACGGCAATCAAGTTTGAAAACAAATGGAGGTTTATGATTTTCATATTCTCTCTCTTTGAATGAATATTCACACTTACCTGGGACCTCAATCATTACTGTGCATTACTAGGAAAAAAAATTCCAGGATATTATCAACGCGTAATCAATGTTGCCCTTTTGATTAGCTCCGTAATTTCTTTCAAAGTTTTATACACATCTGCTATTTGATGCTTCAATGATAACTGGACGGGATTGTAACTATTCACTGAACGTAAAGTATCGTTCATTAAACACCTTTCATAAAACATTTCATTGTATTTTAACAATATGATGAAAAAAAGTAATAAAGATTTGGTTGTTGTGGTGAAGCTATTTCTTGTCTCTGTGCATCAGATCATTATATATATATATATATATATATATATATATATATATATATATATATATATATATATATATATTCTTTTTATTATTATATTATTTTGCTTTGCCGCTGTCTCCCGCGTTAGCGAGTTAGCGCAAGAAAACAGTCGAAAGAATGGCCCAACCCACCCACATACACATGTACATACATACACGTCCACACACGCAAGTATACATACCTATACATCTCAACGTATACATACATATACACACACAGACATATAAATATATAAACATGTACATAATTCATACTGTCTGCCTTTATTCATTCCCATCGCCACCCCGCCACACATGAAATAACAACCCCCTCCCCCCTCATGTGCGCGGGGTAGCGCTAGGAAAAGACAAGAAAGGCCACATTCGTTCACACTCAGTCTCTAGCTGTCATGTGATAATGCTCCGAAACCACAGCTCCCTTTCCACATGCAGGCCCCACAGAACCTTCCATGTTTTACCCCAGACACTTCACATGCCCTGGTTCAAACCATTGATAGCACGTCGACCCCGGTATAACACATCGTTCCAATTCACTCTATTCCTTACACGCCTTTCACCCTCCTGCATGTTCAGGCCCCGATCACTCAAAATCTTTTTCACTCCATCTTTCCACCTCCAATTTAGTCTCCCACTTCTCCTCGTTCCCTCCACCTCCGACACATATATCCTCTTGGTCAATCTTTCCTCACTCATTCTCTCCATTTCAAAACACCCTCTTCTGCTCTCTCAACCACACTCTTTTTATTACCCACTTCCCTATAGTTCCCATTTATTCCCTTGTCTTATGCACTTTATTTACTTCCTTCCAAAACATCTTTTTATTCTCCCTAAAATTTAATGATACTCTCTCACCCCAACTCTCATTTGCCCTCTTTTTCACCTCTTGCACCTTTCTCTTGACCTCCTGCCTCTTTCTTTTATACATCTCCCAGTCATTTGCATTATTTCCCTGCAAAAATCGTCCAAATGCCTCTCTCTTCTCTTTCACTAATAATCTTCTTCATCCCGCCACTCACTACCCCTTCTAATCTGCCCACCTCCCACGCTTTTCATGCCACAAGCATCTTTTGTGCAAGCCATCACTGCTTCCCTAAATACATCCTATTCCTCCCCCACTCCCCTTACGTCCTTTGCTCTCACCATTTTCCATTCTGTACTCAGTCTCTCCTGGTACTTCCTGAGAGTAAATGTGAATAAAAGCAAGGTTATTAGGTATAGTAAGGTTGAAGGACAGTCAATTGGGAGGTAAGACTGAATGGAGAAAAGCTGGAGGAAGTGATGTGTTTTAGATATCTGGGAGTGGATTTGGCAGCGGATGGAACCATGGAAGCGGAAGTGAATCATAGGGTGGGGGACGGGGCGAAAGTTCTGGGAGCTTGAAGAATGTGTGGAAGTCGAGAACATTATCTCGGAAAACAAAAATGGGTATGTTTGAAGGAATAGTGGCTCCAACAATGTTATTTGGTTGCGAGGCGTGGGCTATAGATAGAGATGTGTGGAGGAGGGTGGATGTGCTGGAAATGAGCTGTTTGAGGACAATATGTGGTGTGAGGTGGTTTGATCGAGTAAGTAATAATAGGGTAAGAGAGATGTGTGGTAATGAAAAGAGTGTGGTTGAGAGAGCAGAAGAGGGTGTTTTGAAATGGTTTGGGCACATGGAGAGAATGAGTGAGAAAAGATTGACCAAGAGGATATATGTGTCGGAGGTGGAGGGAATGAGAAGTATGAGACCAAATTGGAGGTGGAAAGATGGAGTGAAAAAGATTTTGAGCGATCGGGGCCTGAACATGCAGGCGGGTGAAAGGCGTCTAAGGAATACAGTGAATTGGAACGATGTGGTATACCGGGGTCGACGTGCTGGCAGTGGATTGAACGAGGGCATGTGAAGTGTCTGGGTAAACCATTGAAAGTTCTGTGGGGCCTTGATGTGGAAACGGAGCTGTGGTTTCGGTGCATGATACATGACAGCTAGAGACTGAGTGTGAACGAATGGGGCCTTTGTTGTCTTTTCCTAGCGCTACCTCGCGCACATGCGGGGGGAGGGGGTTGTTATTTCATGTGTGGCAGGGTGGCGATGGGAAAGAATAAGGGCAGACAGTATGAATTATAAATAAATAAATAAATATATATATGTATATATATATATATATATATATATATATATATATATATATATATATATAATTTTTTTTTTTTTTTTTTTTAAACTATTTGCCATTTCCCGCGTTAGCGAGGTAGCGTTAAGAACAGAGGACTGGGCCTTTTTTGGAATATCCTCACCTGGCCCCCTCTGTTCCTTCTTTTGGAAAAATAGAAAAAAAAAAACCGAGAGGGGAGGATTTCCAGCCCCCTGCTCCCTCCCCTTTTAGTCGCCTTCTACGACACGCAGGGAATACGTGGGAAGTATTCTTAATCCCCTATCCCCAGGGATAATATACATATATATATATATATATATATATATATATATATATATATATATATATATATATATATATATATATATATATATATATATATATATATATATACATATATATGTATATTTTTTCATACACATTCATATGTACATATATACATATACACATATACATACACATATATATATACATATTATTATTATATTTTATTTTTATTTTGCTTTGTCGCTGTCTCCCGCGTTTGCGAGGTAGCGCAAGGAAACAGACGAAAGAAATGGCCCAACCCATCCCCATACACATGTATATACATACAGGTCCACACACGCAAATATACATACCTATACATCTCAATGTACACATATATATACACACACAGACATATACATATATACACATGTACATAATTCATACTGTCTGCCTTTATTTATTCCCATCGCCACCTCGCCACACATGGAATAACATCCCCCTCCCCCCTCATGTGTGCAAGGTAGCACTAGGAAAAGACAACAAAGGCCCCATTCGTTCACACTCAGTCTCTAGCTGTCATGTAATAATGCCCGAAACCACAGCTCCCTTTCCACATCCAGGCCCCACAGAACTTTCCATGGTTTACCCCAGACGCTTCACATGCCCTGATTCAACCCATTGACAGCACGTCGACCCCGATATACCACATCGATCCAATTCACTCTATTCCTTGCCCGCCTTTCACCCTCTTGCATGTTGCCTACATCAGCAAGGTGGCACCAGGAAACACAAGAAGGATGGCCCATCCACTCATATACACATATATTCATACATAAACACCCATATACTACATATACATACATATACATACACAGACATTTACATATATACGCATGTACATATTCGCACTTGCTTGCCTTCATCCATTTCTGGCGCTATCCTGCCCCACACGAAACAGCATCGCTACCCCCTGCTTCAGCAAGGCAGCGCCAGGAAAAGACAAAAAGGCCACATTTCGTTCACACTCAGTCTCTATTCGTCATGTGTAATGCACTGAAATCACAGCTCCCTATCAACATCCTGGCCCTGCAGACTTTTCCACAATGGTTATATCCCCACATGAAAATACCTTTCTTATTTCAATAGAAATATTATCATTCATACTGTAACAAAATACACATTCCAATATGTTTAGGTTTGTATATGTGGAACATATCAGTTTAGTTCATATTTAATTTATATATATATATATATATATATCTTTTTTCTTTCATACTATTCGCCATTTCCCGCATTAGCGAGGTAGCGTTGAGAACAGAGGACTAGGCCCTTGAGGGAATATCCTCACCTGGGCCCCTTCTCTGTTCCCTCTTTTGGAAAATTAAAAAAAAAAAAAAAAAAAAAAAAAAAAAAAAAAAAAAAAAATATATATATATATATATATATATATATATATATATATATATATATATATATATATATATATATATATATATATATATATATATATATATATATATATATATATTATCCCTGGGGATAGGGGAGAAAGAATACTTCCCACGTATTCCCTGCGTGTCGTAGAAGGCGACTAAAAGGGAAGGGAGCGGGAGGCTGGAAATCCTCCCCTCATTTTTTTTTTTTTCCAAAAGAAGAAACAGAGAAAGGGGCCAGGTGAGGATATTCCCTCAAAGGCCCAGTCCTCATCCTCTGTTCTTAACGCTACCTCGCTAATGCGGGAAATGGCGATTAGTATAAAAAAAAAAAATATATATATATATATATATATATATATATATATATATATATATATATATATATATATATATATATATATATATATATATGTATATAGTTATACGTTGAGATGAATAGGTATGTATATTTGCGTGTGTAGACTTGTGTGTATATACATGTGTATGTGAGTTGGTTGGGCCATTCTTTCGTTTGTTTCCTTGCGCTACCTCGCTAACGCGGGAGACGGCGACAAAGTAAAATGATTATCCCTGGGGATAGGGGAGAAAGAATACTTCCCACGCATTCCTCACGTGTCGTAGAAGGCGACTAAAGGGGACGGGAGCATGGGGCTGGAAACCCTCCCCTCCTTGTATTTTAACTTTCTAAAGGGGGAAACACAAGGAGCCGCGCGGGGAGTGCTCATCCTCCTCGAAGGCTTAGACTGGGGTGTCTAAATGTGTATAGATGTCACCAAGATGAGAAAAAAGGAGAGATAGGTAGTATGTTTGAGGAAAGGAACCTGGATGTTTTGGCTCTGAGTGAAACGAAGCTCAAGGGTAAAGGGGAAGAGTGGTTTGGGAATGTCTTGGGAGTAAATTTTCAGGAGTTAGTGAGAGGACAAGAGCTAGGGAAGAAGTAGCACTACTCCTGAAACAGGAGTGGTGGGAGTATGTGATAGAGTATAAGAAAGTAAACTCTAGATTGATATGGGTAAAACTGAAAGTGGATGGAGAGAGATGGGTGATGATTGGTGCATATGCACGTGGGCATGAGAAGAAAGATCATGAGAGGCAAGTGTTTTGGGAGCAGCTGAGTGAGTGTGTTAGTAGTTTTGATGCACGGAACCGGGTTATAGTGATGGGTGATTTGAATGCAAAGGTGAGTAATGTGGCTGTTGAGGGAATAATTGGTGTACATTGGGTGTTCAGTGTTGTAAATGGAAATGGTGAATAGCTTGTAGATTTATGCGCTGAAAAAGGACTGGTGATTGGGAATGCCTGGTTTAAAAAGAGAGGTTTACATAAGTATACGTATGTAAGTAGGAGAGACGGCCAGAGAGCGCTATTGGATTACGTGTTAATGATAGGCTCGCGAAAGAGAGACTTTTGGATGTTAATGTGCTGAGAGGTGCAACTGGAGGGATGTGAGGCATATGATAAAGTTGATAGAGATGCTCTGTGGAAGGTATTAAGAATATATGGTGTGGGAGGCAAGTTTTGTTAGAAGCAGTGAAAAGTTTTTATCGAGGATGTAAGGCATATGCACGTGTAGGAAGAGGAAAGTGATTGGTTCTCAGTGAATGTAGGTTTGCGGCAGGAGTGTTTGATGTCTCCATGGTTGTATAATTTGTTTATGGATGGGGTTGTTAGGGAGGTGAATGCAAGAGTTTTGGAAAGAGGGGCAAGTATGCAGTCGGTAGTGGATGAGAGAGCTTGGGAAGTGAGTCAGTTGTTTTTCGCTGATGATACTGCGCTGGTGGTTGTTTCATGTGAGAAACTGCAGAAGCTGGTGACAGTTTGGTAAAGTGTGTGAAAGAAGAAAGCTGAGAGTAAATGTGAATAAGAGCAAGGTTATTAGGTACAGTAGGGTTGAGGGTCATGTCAATTGGGAGGTAAGTCTGAATGGAGAAAAACTGGAGGAAGTGAAGTGTTTTAGATATCTGTGAGTGGATTTGGCAGCGAATGGAACCATGGAAGCGGAAGTGAATCATAGGGTGGGGGAGGGGCGAAAGTTCTGGGAGCGTTGAAGATGTGTGGAAGTCGAGAACATTATCTCGGAAAGCAAAAATGGGTATATTTGAAGGAATAGTGGCTCCAACAATGTTATATGGTTGTATGGCGTGGGTTATGGGTAGAGTTGTGCGCAGGATGGTGGATGTGCTGGAAATGAGATGTTTGAGGACAATATGTGGTGTGAGGTGGTTTGATCGAATAAGTAATGAAAGGGTGAGAGAGAGGTGTGGTAATAAAAAGAGTGTGGTTGAGAGAGCTGAAGAGGGTGTTTTGAAATGATCTGGTCACATGGAGAGAATGAGTGAGGAAAGATTGACCAAGAGGATATATGTGTCAGAGGTAGAGGGAATGAAAAGAAGTATGAGACCAAATTGGAGGCGGCAAGATGGAGTGAAAAAGATTTTGAGTGATCGGGGCCTGAACATGCAGGAGGGTGAAAGGCGTACAAGGAATAGAGTGAATTGGAACGATGTGGTGTTCCGGGGTCGACGTGCTGTCAATGGATTGGACCAGGTCATGTGAAGCGTCTGGGGTAAACCATGGAAAGTTGTGTGGGGCCTGGATGTGGAAAGGGAGCTGTTGTTTCGGTGCATTATTACATGACAGCTAGAGACTGAGTGTGAACGAATGTGGCCTTTGTTGTTTTTTCCTAGCGCTACCTCGCACACATGAGGGGGAAGGGGGTTGTTATTTCATTGTGGCGAGGTGGCGATGGAAATGAATAAATGCAGACAGTATGAATTATGTACATGTGTATATATGTATATGTCTGTGTGTGTATATATATGTATATGTTGAGATGTATAGGTATGTATATTTGCGTGTGTGGACGTGTATGTATATACATGTGTATGTGGGTGGGTTGGGCCATTCTTTCGTCTGTTTCCTTGCGCTATCCCGCTAACGCGGGAGACAGCGAGAAAGCAATATATATATATATATATATATATATATATATATATATATATATATATATATATATATATATATATATGATTCCACTTGTCCGTGATGATAGTATGATGGTGAAATCGCACTTCAGTAGGAATTCATATGATTTTTTTTAAACATGTAACTTTTTTATACATCTGGCGCGACATGTTTCGTGGAGACAATCCACCTCATCATCAGGTGCCAGTATTTAACAAAGTTATTCATATCCCAACATCATACTTGGTTCCCGCCGTCCAACCCAGGCCAGACTTTTGTGGATCACTCAAAACGGTAATATGTGTCCGATAGATGAAAGAGAAAACGCGTATTGTGAAACGTAGAAAATATCTTTAATGTGGTGTAATATCTCCCTTGATTTTTTTTTTATTGGTCCTTTAATAATCATAAATGATACCTATCATTAAGAGCGTAATGCGTCTGCATGATAAACCATCTTCATCATTTCTTATAATTGCCATTATGCCTTGTAACATTGCATCCTATGAATTGCTGATACAGATCCCAAATATCATCAGGTTGGTTGGTTGGTTGGTTGGCTGATTAGTTGGTTGGTTAATTGGTTGGCTGGTTAGTAGGTTGGTTGGTTGGTTGGCTGGTTAGTAGGTTGGTTGGTTGGTTGGTTGGCTGGTAGGTTGGTTGGTTGGTTGGTTGGCTGGTTAGTAGGTTGGTTGGTTGGTTGGCTGGTTAGTAGGTTGGTTGGTTGGTTGGTTGGCTGGTAGGTTGGTTGGTTGGTTGGGCCTCTCAATAGCCAGGGTGGGTCATTAAGGCCGTCATCCACCAACCAAAACATCTTGAACACCTTCTACACTGAGGTGTTAAAGATCATTCTAAGACCACCACGTACACTACCACTATGTATGTGACCCATGACAACCACCACGTACACTACCACTATGCATGTGACCCATGACAACCACCACGTACACTACCACTATGTATGTGACCCATGACAACCACCACGTACACTACCACTATGTATGTGACCCATGACAACCACCACGTACACTACCACTATGTATGTGACCCATGACAACCACCACCTACACTACCACTATGTATGTGGCCCATGACAACCACCACGTACACTACCACTATGTATGTGACCCATGACAACCACCACGTACACTACCACTATGTATGTGACCCATGTCAATCACCACGTACACTACCACTATAATGTGACCCATGACAACCACCACGTACACTACCACTATGTATGTGACCCATGACAACCACCACGTACACTACCACTATGTATGTGACCCATGACAACCACCACGTACACTACCACTATGTATGTGACCCATGACAACCACCACGTACACTACATCTATGCATGTGACCCATGACAACCACCACGTACACTACCACTATGTATGTGACCCATGACAACAACCACGTACACTACCACTATGTATGTGACCCATGACAACCACCACGTACACTACCACTATGTATGTGACCCATGACAACCACCACGTAAACTACCACTATGTATGTGGTCCATGACAACCACCACGTACACTACCACTATGTATGTGACCCATGACAACAACCACGTACACTACCACTATGTATGTGGCCCATGACAACCACCACGTAAACTACCACTATGTATGTGGTCCATGACAACCACCACGTACACTACCACTATGTATGTGACCCATGACAACAACCACGTACGCTACCACTATGTATGTGATCCATGACAACCACCACGTAAACTACCACTATGTATGTGGTCCATGACAACCACCACGTACACTACCACTATGTATGTGACCCATGACAACAACCACGTACACTACCACTATGCATGTGACCCATGACAACCACCACGTACACTACCACTATGTATGTGACCCATGACAACAACCACGTACACTACCACTATGCATGTGACCCATGACAACCACATCGTACACTACCACTATGCATGTGACCCATGACAACCACCACGTACACTACCACTATGCATGTGACCCATGACAACCACCACGTACACTACCACTATGCATGTGACCCATGACAACCACCACGTACACTACCACTATGTATGTGGCTCATGACAACCACCACGTACACTACCACTATGTATGTGACCCATGACAACCACATCGTACACTACCACTATGTATGTGACCCATGACAACCACCACGTACACTACCACTATGCATGTGACCCATGACAACCACCACGTATACTACCACTATGCATGTGACCCATGACAACCACCACGTACACTACATCTATGCATGTGACCCATGACAACCACATCGTACACTACCACTATGCATATGACCCATGACAACCACATCGTACACTACCACTATTCATGTGACCCATGACAACCACCACGTACACTACATCTATGCATGTGACCCATGACAACCACATCGTACACTACCACTATGCATGTGACCCATGACAACCACATCGTACACTACCAATATGCATATGACCCATGACAACCACATCGTACACTACCACTATGCATATGACCCATGACAACCACATCGTACACTACCACTATGCATGTGATCCATGACAACCATCACGTACACTACCACTATGCATGTGACCCATGACAACCACCACGTACACCTCATTTATGCATGTGACCCATGACAACCACATCGTACAGTACATTTATGCATTTGGCCCATGACAACCACCGCGTATACTACCACTGTGCATATGACCTATGACAACCACCAAGTACACTACCACTATGCATGTGACCCATTACAACCATCACGTACACTACCACTATGCATGTGACTCATTACAACCACCACGTACACTACCACTATGTATGTGACCCATTACAACCACCACGTACACTAACACTATGTATGTGACCCATTACAACCACCACGTACACTACCACTATGTATGTGACCCATTACAACCACCACGTACACTAACACTATGTATGTGACCCATTACAACCACCACGTATCGTACCACTATGCATGTGGCCCATGAGGATCAATACTTTATAAAGAGTGACATATTGAAATCTATTTAGATGGAGGATTTTATCTACAAAAGAATATGTTAGATTAAATTTTGGTACTATGATACCTTGTCAGGTCGCCTCTTTTTTTTTTTTTTTTTTTTTTTATACTTTGTCGCTGTCTCCCGCGTTTGCGAGGTAGCGCAAGGAAACAGACGAAAGAAATGGCCCAACCCCCCCCCATACACATGTACATACACACGTCCACACACGCAAATATACATACCTACACAGCTTTCCATGGTTTACCCCAGACGCTTCACATGCCTTGATTCAATCCACTGACAGCACGTCAACCCCTGTATACCACATCGCTCCAATTCACTCTATTCCTTGCCCTCCTTTCACCCTCCTGCATGTTCAGGCCCCGATCACACAAAATCTTTTTCACTCCATCTTTCCACCTCCAATTTGGTCTCCCTCTTCTCCTCGTTCCCTCCACCTCCGACACATATATCCTCTTGGTCAATCTTTCCTCACTCATTCTCTCCATGTGCCCAAACCATTTCAAAACACCCTCTTCTGCTCTCTCAACCACGCTCTTTTTATTTCCACACATCTCTCTTACCCTTACGTTACTTACTCGATCAAACCACCTCACACCACACATTGTCCTCAAACATCTCATTTCCAGCACATCCATCCTCCTGCGCACAACTCTATCCATAGCCCACGCCTCGCAACCATACAGCATTGTTGGAACCACTATTCCTTCAAACATACCCATTTTTGCTTTCCGAGATAATGTTCTCGACTTCCACACATTCTTGTCAGGTCGCCTCTAAGTACGTTTATTCTTTCATGTATTTATTTCTTTTCCTTATTTACGTTGGAGGCTTCAATCATGGACCAAATTCCACATCAAGCCGGGCCTTAACTGACATATGGAGAGGTTAATGAACAGGAAAAAGTATTTACCAATTTTGGATGAGGTAAAAAACTGTCTCTTTCAATATGCCAGGTCATAAATATTGGCAAAGACATGTGAGGGTACAGAGTTCCAAAGCTTCGAGGTGTAGGGAAAGAAACAGTTATCAAAACGACCCACCCCTAGAGTTACGAAAGGCCACAGCAGCAATCATGTGACGCAGCAGGTTGCCCAGTATTTTATAGAACTATCATAAAGCGTTGTAATGATATGCATACATGCAGGGCATGTAAAACAAAAGCATTCATAAAGAAACATATTCAGCACACTGAATAAAACAGAAAGGATCACATGAGCAACGAGAGCGTGTATGTGGTCTTAGATTCATGTTGAACACCTGGAGTTGTTCAAGGTTTAAGACCTCATGTTGACGGCCTTCATAACCCTGGTACTTGGTGGGCATAAAGGCCAGATAAACAACCAACCAACCAGACAATCTTCCGCCCCCATCTTCTCCCAGTGAACCTTCGCCACTTCTTACAATCTGAACGTATACAACCTCCCTCTATAGTCTCCTCGCGCAGCAGAGTCTGCAAAGTATCCGCCTCTCCAGCTGGACAAGGCGTATGGCACAGGTGATATACCTCCTCGAGTTCTAAGTGCACTCCTGAGGTGGCACCAACCCTTGCTTGATTATTTCACGCGTATTTCCCGCTCGGAAGCATGCCTTGGTGCAGCCTATCCCTAAGGAAGGAGACCGTTCTAACCCCTGTAACCACAATCCCATTGCTCGCACTTCTCCAGATTCTCTGAGACTCTCCTCACACTCTCACTCCACAACACAGTTCCATTTCCTTGTCTCTGACCGCCAGTATGGTCTCCCAGTGATCTTTTATCCTACGTGACTCACCTCTGGTCTTTCTCTCTCGGGGATTTAGGTGAAACTTTTGTCGACGGTCTCGACTTCCGTAGGTCATTTAACAGGGTGTAGCACAAGCAGCATGATTCTTTGCTTTCTTCCTTCCTTCCTTTAGTTTTTCTGCTTCTCTCTGTTCTTTAGAGCCACCAGCAGTATTCTCTCTGCCCGTTCAGCTTCAGCAGTCGACGATGGTGTTCATCAGAGTTCTGTCTTATAGCCTCTTGTTTTTCTCCCTTCAGTATATGATCTCTCCTCTACTTCTGACCATATTCGCTCCTATATTCATGATTCCACTTTACATACTTCCACTCACTATCCCTCCTCTCCTCCTGATAACGCTCGTTCTCTTTCTCAAACTGAACATATCTCCTCCCTCTATTCCGACCCGCGCAGCATCTCAGAATGGGGGTGCAGTAACCTAGTTGAATTCAATATTGCTAAAAAGGAATAATCCATACATGTATTTCTGTCATTTGTTTCTCTTTGCTTAATTTCGAAACATCGTGGTACAAGTCTGCAGTACTACAAATATGTTAGACTTGACCATATCTTCCAATCTGTCTTGGACACCATCGCGCAACATCACAAACTCTGCTTCCCAAAAGCTGGGAGTGATGCGCAGGTGTCATGATTCATTTTTCTCGTGAGTAGGTATACAATATCTAGCAGGGGTTTATTTACCCTTGGTATGGGGGAATGTTCCCTCAATGACGTGCTACAGGGGTTTGTTCTGGGACCAGTGCTTTTCCTGATCTGTTTCAACGACAGTCTACGAGGACTGCATTCCCACCCGAGCATGGTTGAGGACGATGGTCAATAAGGAATCGAAAACGAGTAGCATTGTATCGACCTGCAAAGGGGCCAACGACAAATCCTAAAGCTGGCCTGAAGAGCATTCACCCGGAGTGAATGTAATGAAGATGTGTCGGCGGAAGATGACCTCGATATGAATGTCATCTCGCGGGAAATAAGCTGCAGGAATCTGTTTGTGGGAGGGTCTTGGCAGGCTGGGAGTCCCACATGAGGAGGATAGTGGAGGGGACATGTTGTGTGACATCAAAAATCAAAATAGCAACCTGGTCACGTTCTATATTAGGGCAGAACTAGGCTATGCTTCTCAAGAGCGGACACGGCACTGTATGAAGCACACGGAACTAAGAGAGAAGGTGCAGAGGAGGACAACAAGGACGGTATCGGCATCAGGAAAAGCAAGGAAGAGAGAAGAGTCAGGGGTACACCTTATCACAACTTGTAAATTGTCTAACCAGTTTGATAGCGCCGGGAGTAAATAACTTGAAAGTTGCAGGGATGGAACAACCAGAGACCAAAACATGAGATTAAACAAGACAGGTTACAAAGAAAAAAGATAAATGATGGGATTGTGGGTGTGGACGACATGTAGGAGTTTAAGTTATCTTTCGTAGAGAGAGCTCCAGGCATTAGGGCCCCACAAAAGTAGAACTCTCTCCCCGTGCAGTAGAAGAGATAGGGTCCCATAAGTGTATAACTCTCAGTACAGTACAAGAGATGGGGCCCCACGAGTGTAGAACTCCTTTCCCGTGCAGTAGAAGAGATGGGGTCCCATGAGTGTATAACTCCCTCCCCGTACAGTACAGCAGATGGGTCTTCACGAGTGTAGAACTCCTTCCTCGTTCAGTACGAAAGATAAGGCCCGATGAGTGTATAACTCCCTTCCCGTAAAGTACAAGAGATGGGGCTCCACCTGGGTAGAACTCCATCCCCGTACAGTTCATGAGATGGGGCCATATGAGTGTAGAACTCCCTCCCCATACAGTACAAGAGTGGATCCTCACGAGTGTAGAACTCCCTCCCCGTACAGTACAAGAGATGGGGCCCCACGAGTGCAGAACTTCCTCCCCGTGCAGTACAAGAGATGGGGCCGCACGAGTGTATAACTCCCTCTCCGTACAGTACCAGAGATGGGGCCCCTCAAGTGTAGAACTCCCTCTCCGTACAGTACCAGAGATGGGGCCCCTCGAGTGTAGAACTCCCTCTCCGTACAATGCAAGACTTTTTTCTCCTTAAGGATCCGGTCACGGACAAAAGTCCACATCAAAGCCGGGCCTTAATTGAAATATCGAGAGAATTATGAAAGGGAAAAAGAAAAGAAAGTATTTACGAATTTTGGAGGAAGTGAAAGATTTATCTTTTGGAATGTGCTACAGGTCATAGTTATTGGGAAAGACATGAGATGGTAGAGAGTTCCAAAGCTTCGACGTGTAGGGAAAGAAGCAGGTATCAAAACGGCCCATCCTCAAGCTGTCGACTGCCACACAGTGATAATGTGACGCAGCAGCTTGCCGAATTTTGCGTGTTTAAGCTAGTGGTGGGGACTCACAAGCAGCCAGCTCTCGGGAGCAAAATCCAAAGTAATACCTATAGAAGAGGGAAAGTGAACCAACATCTCGGCATAGTGCAAGGGGGTCAAGTTTGGAAGTAAGCCTGGGACAGTTTAAAAGTCGGACCGCTTTCGACTCAACTCAGTCAAGTAAGGCTGCAGAGTTAGAACCACCTCAAATGTGAGAGCAGTACTCCATAAAAGGACGAATCAGAGCAACTGTTCAGAAGAAAAGAAGTTACGACATCTAAACAGGACATCCAGTTTCTTAAAGGCAGACTTAGCTGTTCCTGTAATATGGGGTTTCCAAGGAAGAATGGATGTTACTGTAATACCAAGTATGCTCAATGAGTCAAGAGATGGAGTAACCCAACCGTCAAAGGAGAGGCGAGATTTGTGAAGGGTTTTCAATAGAGATATGGGTAGAAACTGGGTCTTGGAGGCATAAAAACTTAACTCGGTTTCATCTACCCTACTGTGATATCCTACCAAAGTCTGAGTTTATTGAGGAAGCTGTGTCAAGACGAGATGCAGATCAAGTGAGTGAAGAAGGAGCAGAACAGAATGATGTGGTTAAATGCAGTGTTGAGTCGTCAGGGTATGAGTGCATTTGATTATCTGTGAAGGAGAGGAAATAGTGTAGGGGACAAGACAAAACCTTGAGGAACACCGCTATTGATGGAGAAAAAGGGGGGAGGCTGATCCATCAACAACATCTGGGATAGATCAGCTGGAGAGGAAGCTAGATATGGAACAAAGTGAGAGAGGGAAGTCAAAGCAGGGGAACTTAGAGCTGAGACCCCGATGCCACACCCTGATAAAAAACTTTGGATATGTCAAGGGCAACTGCACATGACTTCCCAAAATCTTTCGGGGATGATGACCAGACATTAGAAACATAGGAGATAATATCACAAGTGAACCTCGCCTTACGGAAGTCATACTGGTGATTTTCGAGGTGTCAAAGCATATGGGAGTTGAGGTGGGATTTGAAGACTTTGGAAATAGTAGATGTCAAAGCAATACATTGACAGTTAAAGGGGTCAGAATGGTTACCCTTCTCAGGAATGAGATGTATCACGGCATTTTTCCAAGAAGGAAAAGTTTTGGTTTTTAAACAGAAATGGAACAGACGAGCAAGCTCAGGGGCAAGTTCAGAGGCACACTCTTTCAGTACACGGGGATGGATGCCATCAGAACTATAAGCCTTACTTGTGTCCAGAGAAAGAAGCGCTTTTCGGTCTGTCCGAAAAGAGATTACGGGAAGAGGCATAGGATTAGTAAGAGGAGCATCAGGGGATGAAGGAATGATAGAGTCATCCAAGGTGGAGTTAAAGGAGAAACAAGAACCAAAAAGAGCTTTGTCTACGGAAGAGACAGCCACAGAACCGTCAGAACGGAAAAGTGAAGGGTAGGTAGAGCGACAGAAGTTGTTAGAGATGCCCTTAGCTAAAGACCAGAAAGACCTATCAGTGGATGACGAGGAGAGGTTATTGCACTTCCTTTGAAAAAAAGAAACACATTGCCTCACGGATAACGTGCTTACAATGATCACAGGCAGTGAAAAATACTGAATGGGAGTCAGAGGAATGAGAGTTTTCCAAGCCCGATATGCCTAATCCTTTGCCTGAATGACCCCAGAACAGGAACGCTTGAACCATGGATTGGATGAAAAGGTCGACTTGGAGGGAGAGGAGATAAATGCTTCCATTCTCGGCTTGTAGGTGAGAGGATATCACAGTCTCATGGCAAGAGTTAAGATAATCGAAGAAGGATATAATATTTGTAGAGTCAGGAGATCAATAGGCGAAACAGAGGGAAAAGTGTGGTTGGCAGACAGACCTTGAGCTACATAACATCAAAGTTTGGGGACTCAAGGTCCTTGAGGCGTGCAACATGTGTGTTGATGTTGGAATAAGCACAAACACCACCTTTGAACTGGAATCGTGGGTGGAGATTAGAGTTGGACAGGGGTTAGGAACTAGTGATACCATCGTTAGACAACTGTGTCTCAGAGAGTAGTAAGGTAATAGGAGAGGCACTAGCCAGATGGTGTGCACCTGAGGAGAGGTTACTAGAGAGACCATGATTGTTGGTATAGTGAATAGAGGAAGGTCTAACAGTGAGGGAGAGGTCGTGGGAGTGGCCGGTACTACTACTGCCACAGCCCCTACCTCTCATTAGCAGTAGAGTCAGGCAGAAACCCGGAGATTCTTAGCCACACATGATGCCGGGGACTCGGGGCCATAAGTTGGACTCTATCGTGAGTGCAATCTTAAAAAAATTTACTGTCCAGGGATGGCAAGAGAACTTACTTGAAGAAAATAAGTAAAATCTGAGTAGGTGTGTGGTGTTTGTAAGGAGAAGATGGCAGGATTAGCCCGGTAGTCCCGTGTTGATGAGACAGAAAGTCAGACTAGCCATCCTGACATGGAGAGTGTAAGATGGTTCCGGCCACCACTTTAACGCTCCTCAGTCAGCACGGCAGCACCACCCTGGCCAGCTGCTGTCAACAACATACAACCTAATGGGTTGCTCCAAGGGCTGAGGGACGGGAGTTAGCTGAGGTCGTGGGAGGGGCCAATACACTACCACCTGAACCTTCCCTCTCACTGGTGGTAGACTCACACAACAATGTGTCGTCAGAGGAGTATGCCTTCAATTTGCAGGGGTCATGGAAGTGGGCATTACTCTACTACCAGAGCCATTCCTCTCGCTGGCAGCAGAGTCACACAGGGGTAAATAATATAGAGGTTAAGCAATATTGATGAAGATTCAGACATCAGCTAATATTTCATGCATAAATGACTGGTACGGCTACCAGATAAAAACCAAGAGGGAAGTAAATGATATACCAGTTGGAAAAACAAACAAACAAATAAACAAAAGACTAAGACGTTGAATTATTGGCAAGAGAGAGAGTAAAAAAAAGAAAATTACAATGGATAACCTTTAAAAACTTACCTCTTACCATAAACACAAGTCCACCATCCCCACGCACCAAAGTATCACACCACAACCTCGACAGCCTTATAGAAGACCACAACAAACTCTGGAACTCATTAGTCTTCACTGATGAGCAGAACCGAATTGAATTCCCTCAAGCCTTTTGGCAACAAGTCCCTCGAACTCCCTCCCCGAACAACGCAAGAGATATGGACCCCCACGAGTTTAGAACTCCCTCCACGAACAACACAAGAGATAGGGCCCCACGAGTGTAGAACTCCCTCCACGAACAACACAAGAGATAGGGCCCCACGAGTTTAGAACTCCCTCCACGAACAACACAAAAGATAGGGCCCCACGAGTGTAGAACTCCCTCCACGAACAACACAAGAGATAGGGCCCCACGAGTTTAGAACTCCCTCCACGAACAACACAAGAGATAGGGCCCCACGAGTGTAGAACCCCCTCCACGAACAACACAAAAGATAGGGCCCCACGAGTGTAGAACTCCCTCCACGCACAGTTCAAGAGATGGGCCCCCCACGAGTGTAGAACTCCCTCCAGTACAGTACAAGAGCTGGAGCCACACGAGTGTAGAACTCCCTTCCCGTACAATACAATAGATGGGGCCCCCATGAGTGTAGAACTCCCTCCCCGTACAATACAATAGATGTGGAGTGTAGAACTCCACCCCCTCCCGTAAAGTACAAGATATGGGACCCCACGAGTGTAGAACTCCCTCCTCGTACAGTACAAGAGATGGGGGCCCATGACTGTATAACTCCCTCTCCGTACAGTACAGGAGATGGGCCCCACGAGTGTAGAACTACCTCCGTACAGTAGATGAAATGGGGCCCCAAGAGTGAAGAACTCCCTCCCTGTACAGTACATGAGATGGGGCCCCCAAGAGTGTAGAAATACCTCCCGGCACAGTACAAGAGATGGGGCCCCATGAATGTAGAACTCCCTCCTCGTACAGTACAAGATATGGGGCCCCACCGGTGTAGATCTCCCTTCCCGTACAACACAAGACTTGGGGCCCCACGAGTGTAGAACTCCCTCCCCGAACAGTACAGGAGATGGGGATTTACGAATGTAGAACTTCCTCCCTGTACAGTACGAGACTTGGGGCCCCATGAGTATAGAACTCCCTTACTGTACATGTAGAAGATATGGTGCCCCACGAGTGTAGAACTCCCTCCCTGCACAGTGCAAGGGATGGGGCCCCACGAGTGTAGAACTCCCTCCCCGTACAGTACAAGAGATGGAGCCCCACGAGTTTTGGGCTCCATCCCCGTACAGTGCAAGAGATGGGGCTCCATGGGTGTAGAACTTCCTTCCTTGCAAAGTACAAGACTTGAGACCCTACAAGTATAGAGCTCCCTCTACGTACAATACAAGAGATGGCGCCCCACGAGTGTAGAACTCCCTCCCCGTATAGTACAAGAAGAGATGGGGGCGAACGATTGTAGAACTCCCATCCCGTACAGAGTAAGAGGTGGGGACCCCATGAATGTAGAATTCCATTCCCGTACAGTACAATAAGAGATTGGGGTCCCACGATTGTCCCGTACAGTACAGGACAAGGGGGCCCCACCAGTGTAGAACTCCCTCCCCGTACAGTACAAGATATCGGGCCCCACGAGTGTAGAACTCCCTCCCAGTATAGTACAAGAGATGGGGTCCCACGAGTGTAGAACTCATTCCCCGTACAGTTCAAAAGATGGGTGCGGACGAGTGTAGAACTCCCTCCCCGTACAGTACAAGAGATGGGGCTCCACGAGTGTAGAATTCCCTCCCCGTACAGTACAAGAGATGGGTGCGGACGAGTGTAGAACTCCCTCCCCGTACAGTACAAGAGATGGGGCCCCACGAGTGTAGAATTCCCTCCCCGTACAGTATAAGATATCGGGCCCCACGAGTGCAGAACTCCCTCCCCGTATAGTACAAGAGATGGGGTCCCACGAGTGTAGAACTCATTCCCCGTACAGTTCAAGAGATGGGTGCGGACGAGTGTGGAACTCCCTCCCCGTACAGTACAAGAGATGGGGCCCCACGAGTGTAGAACTCCCTCCCCGTACAGTACAAGAGATGGGGGGCCCCACAAGTGTAGAGCTCCCTCCCCGTACAGTACAAGAGATGGGGCCCCACGAGTGTAGAACTCCCTCCCTGTACAGTACAAGAGATGGGGGGCCCCACAAGTGTAGAGCTCCCTCCCCGTACAGTACAAGAGATGGGGGGCCCCACAAGTGTAGAACTCCCTCCCCGTATAGTACAAGAGATGGGGGCCCCACGAGTGTAGAGCTCCCTCCCCGTACAGTACACATAAGTATGCATCAGAAATCCAGGTTTGCACTGTGAAGGTTGTCGTGCTCAGCCAACACTGGACGACAAATCAATCCTATATCGATTTACGCCGAGACGCAAAGTTGGTAATGATGGGATGGTTGATAGGTAAAGCCAAATACCCTTGCGCACGTAATATATATATATATATATATATATATATATATATATATATATATATATATATATATATATATATATATATATATTTTTTTTTTTGCCGCTGTCTCCCGCGTTTGCGAGGTAGCGCAAGAAAACAGACGAAAGAAATGGCCCAACCCACCCCCATACACATGTATATACATACGTCCACACACGCAAATATACATACCTACACAGCTTTCCATGGTTTACCCCAAACGCTTCACATGCCCTGATTCAATCCACTGACAGCACGTCAACCCCGGTATACCACATCGATCCAATTCACTCTATTCCTTGCCCTCCTTTCACCCTCCTGCATGTTCAGGCCCCGATCACACAAAATCTTTTTCACTACATCTTTCCACCTCCAATTTGGTCTCCCACTTCTCCTCGTTCCCTCCACCTCCGACACATATATCCTCTTGGTCAATCTTTCCTCACTCATTCTCTCCATGTGCCCAAACCACTTCAAAACACCCTCTTCTGCTCTCTCAACCACGCTCTTTTTATTTCCACACATCTCTCTTACCCTTACGTTACTTACTCGATCAAACCACCTCACACCACACATTGTCCTCAAACATCTCATTTCCAGCACATCCATCCTCCTGCGCACAACTCTATCCATAGCCCACGCCTCGCAACCACACAACATTGTTGGAACCACTATTCCTTCAAACATACCCATTTTTGCTTTCCGAGATAATGTTCTCGACTTCCACACATTCTTCAAGGCTCCCAGGATTTTCGCCCCCTCCCCCACTCTATGATCCACTTCCGCTTCCATGGTTCCATCCGCTGCCAGATCCACTACCAGATATCTAAAACACTTTACTTCCTCCAGTTTTTCTCCATTCAAACTTACCTCCCCAATTGACTTGACCCTCAACCCTACTGTACCTAATAACCTTGCTCTTATTCACATTTACTCTTATGAGTATATATATATATATTATTATATCATTATATCATACTTTGTCGCTGTCTCCCGCGTTAGCGAGATAGCGCAAGGAAACAGACGAAAGAATGGCCCACATACCCATGAATATACATACACGTCCACACACGCACATATACATATATACACATGTACATAATTCATGCTTGCTGCCTGTATTCATTTCCGTCGCCAACCCGCCACACATGAAATGACAACCCACTCCCCCCGCACACGCGCAAGGTAGCACTATGAAAAAACGACAAAGGCCACCTTCGCTCATACTCAGGCTCTAGCTGTCGTGTATAATGCACCGAAACCACAGCTTCCTTTCCACATCCAGGCCCCACAGAACTCTCCATGGTTTACCCCATACGCTTCGCATGCCCTGGTTCAATCCACTGACATCATGTCGACTCTGGTATACCACATCGTTCCAATTCACTCTATTCCTTGCACGCCTTTCACCCTCCTGCATGTTCAGGCCCCGATCGCTCAAAATCTTTTTCACTCCATCCTTCCACCTCAAATCTGGTCTCCCAATTCTCCTCGTTCCCTCCACCTATGACACATATATCCTCTTTGTCAATCTTTCCTCACTCATTCTCTCCATGTGACCACACCATTTCAATACACCCTCTTCTGCTCTCTCAACCACACTCTTTTTATACCCACACATTCCTCTTACCCTATTCATTACTTACTCGCTCAAACCACCTCACACCACATATTGTCCTCAAACATCTCATTTCTAACACATCCACCTTCCTCCGCACAATCCTATCTATAGCCCACGCCTCGCAACCATACAACATTGTTGGAACCACTATTCCTTCAAACATACCCATTTTTGCTTTCCAAGATAATGTTCTCGCCTTCCACACATTTTTCAACGCTCCCAGAACCTTCGCCCCCTCCCCAACTCTGTGACTCACTTCCGCTTCCATGGTTCCTTCCGCTGCCGAATCCACTCTCAGATATTTAACACGCTTCACTTCCTCCAGTTGTTCTCCATTCAAACGTACCTCCCAATTGACTTGTCCCTCAACCCTACTGTACCTAATATCCTTGCTTTTATTCACATTTACTCTCAGCTTTCTTCTTTCACACACTTTACCAAACTCAGTCACCAGCTTCAGCAGTTTCTCACCCAAATCAGCCACCAGCGCCGTATCATCAGCGAACAACAACTGACTCACTTCCCAAGCCCTCTCATCTACAGCTGACTGCATACTTGCCCCTCTTTCTAAAACTCTTGCATTCACCTCCCTAACAACTCCATCCATAAACAAATTAAACACCCATGGAGACATCACACACCCCTACCGCAAACCGACATTCACTGAGAACCAATCAATTTCCTCTCTTCCTACTCGTGCACATGCCTTACATCCTCGATAGAAACTTTTCACTGCTTCCAGCAACTTGCCTCCCACACCATATACTCTTAATACCTTCCACAGAGCATCTCTATCAAATCTATTATATGCCCTTTACAGATCCATAAATGCTACATACAAATCCATTTGTTTTCTGAAGTATTTCTCACATACATTTTTCAAAGCAAACATCTGATCCACATATCCTCTACCACTTCTGAAACCACACTGCTCTTCCCCAATCTGATGTTCTGTACATGCCTTCACCGTGGATGTGAGTGAAATGAAGCTCAAGGGTAAAGGGGAAGAATGGTTTGGGAAAATATTGGGAGTAAAGGAGTAAAGTCACGGTTGGTGAGAGGATAAGAACTAAAGAAGGAGTAGCACTACTCTTGAAGCAGGAGTTGTGGGAGTATGCGATAAAGTGTAAGAAAGTGAATTCTAGGTTGTTGTGGGTAAAACTGA
This sequence comes from Panulirus ornatus, assembly GCF_036320965.1. NCBI lineage: Eukaryota > Metazoa > Arthropoda > Malacostraca > Decapoda > Palinuridae > Panulirus > Panulirus ornatus. The sequence goes on from NC_092226.1 coordinate 62,812,347, forward strand.
AAGTGGATGGAGAGAGATGGGTTATTGTTGGTGCTTATGCACCTGGTCATGAGAGGAAAGATCATGAGAGGCAAGTGTTTTTGGAGCAGCTGAGTGAGTATGTTAGCAGTTTTGATCCACGAGATCAGGTTATAGTGATGGGTGATTTGAATGCAAAGTTGAGTAATGTGGCAGTTGAGGGTATAATGGATGTACATGGGGTATTCAGTGTTGCGAATGGAAATGGTAAAGAGCTTGTGTATTTGTGTGCCGAAAAATAAACTGGTGATTAGGGATACCTGGTTTAAAAAGAGAGATATACGTAAGTTTACGTATGTGAGTTGGAGAAATGGTCAAAGGGCATTACTGGATTATGTGTTAATTGATAGGCGTATAAAAGAGAGACTTTTGGATGTTAATGTTCTGAGAGGTGCAGCTGGAGGGATGTCTGATCGTTATCTTGTGGAGGCGAAGGTGAAGATTTGTAGAGGTTTTCAAAAAAAGAAGAATATTTCGAGAAGAGAGTGTTGAAAGTAAGTGAGCTTGGAACGGAGACTTGTGCGAGGAAGTACCAGGAGAGAATGAGTGTAGAATGGCACAAGGTGAGAGCAAATGAAGTGAGAGGAGTGGGTGAGGAATGGGATGTATTTAGGGAAGCAGTGATGGCTTGTGCAAAAGATGCATGTGGCATGAGAAAGGTGGAAGGTGGGCAGATTAGAAAGGGTAGTGAGTGCTGAGATGAAGAAGTAAAGTTGTCAGAGAAAAGAGAGGCGTTTGGACGATACTTACAAGGAAGGAGTGCAAATGACTTGGAGATGTATAAACGAAAGCAGCAAGAGATCAAAAGAAAGGTGCAAGGGTCGAAATAAGGCAACTAAGAGTTGGAGTGAGAGAGTATCATTAAACATTAGGGAGAATAAAAGGATATTTTGAGAGGAGGTGAATAACGTGCACAAGACAAGAGAACAAATGGGAACATCGGTGAAAGGGGTTGATGGGGAAGTAATAACAGGAAGTGATGAAGTGAGAAGGAGATGTAGTGAGTATTTTGAAAGTTTGTTGAATGTGTCTGAGATAAAGTGGCAGGTATAGGGAGTTTAGGTTGATGTGATGTGGGAAGTGAGAGGATCAGGGAGAATGAATGGTTTTGTAGATAGAGGGTAGTGAAAGCTTTGCGGAAAATGAAATCCGGAAGGCGGTTGGTTTAGGTGGTAATGCAGTGGAATTTATTAAGAAAGGGGTTAATTGTGTTGTTGATTGGTTTGCAAGGATATTCATTGTATGTATGGATCATAGTGAAGTGCCTAAATATTAGCGGAATGCATGCATAGTGCCATTGTACAAAGGCAAAGGGGATAAAGGTAAGTGTCAAAACAACGGAGGCATGTTTGATGAGTATTCTTGGGAAACTATATGGGAGGGTATTGATCGAGAGGGTGAAGGCATGTACAGAACATCAGATTGAGAAGGAGCAGCGTGGTTTCAGGAGAGGTAGAGGATGTGTGGATCAGGTGTTTGCTTTGAAGAATGTATGTGAGAAATACTTAGAAAAACAAATGGATTTGATGTAGCATTTATGGATCTGGAGAAGGCATATGATAGGGTTGATAGGGGGGCTTTGTGTAAGGTCTTAAGATTAAATTGTGTGGGAAGCAAGTTGCTAGAAGCAGTGAAAAGTTTTTACCAAGGATATAAGGCATGTGTACGAGTAGGAAGAGAGGAGAGTGATTGGTTCCCAGTGAATGATGGTCTGCGGCAGGGGATGGTGATGTCCCCATGATTGTTTAATTAAGTTGACAAGCTTAACAATATCAATGTTGATTCTGACTTCAAACTTGCTAGCTTTGATGTTTCCTCACTTTTCACAAAAGTTCCAGTTGATGAACTTTTAGAATATTCATTTGATGTTTTGGATGATATTCATTTACCTGTTTCAAAGTCTGTTTTCATTGAACTGATAAGACTGTGTATAAAAGACTGTGTATTTCAATTCACTAGAGATTATCATGCTAAAAAAATTGGTGGAAATGAGATGTTTGAGGACAATATATGGAGTTAGGTGGTGATGTCCCCATGATTGTTTAATTAAGTTGACAAGCTTAACAATATCAATGTTGATTCTGACTTCAAACTTGCTAGCTTTGATGTTTCCTCACTTTTCACAAAAGTTCCAGTTGATGAACATTTTAGAATATTCATTTGATGTTTTGGATGATATTCATTTACCTGTTTCAAAGTCTGTTTTCATTGAACTGATAAGACTGTGTATAAAAGACTGTGTATTTCAATTCACTAGAGATTATCATGCTAAAAAAATTGGTGGAAATGAGATGTTTGAGGACAATATATGGAGTTAGGTGGTTTGATCGAGTAAGTAATGAAAGGGTAAGAGAGATGTTTGGTAATAAAAATAGTGTCGTTGAGAAAGCAGAAGAGGGTGTATTGAAATGGTTTGGTCACATGGAGAGAATGAGTGAGGAAAGATTGACCAAGAGGATATATGTGTCAGAGGTGGAGGGAACGAGGAGAAGAGGGAGACCAAATTGGAGGTGGAAGGATGGAGTGAAAAAGATTTTGAGCGATCGGGGCCCTGAACATACGGGAGGGTGAAAGATGTGCAAGGAATAGAGTGAATTGGAACTATGTGGTATACTGGGGTGGATGTGCTGTCAATGGATTGAACTAGGGCATGTGAAGCGTCTGGGGTAAACCATGGAAAGTTTCGTGGGGCCTGGATGTGGAAAGGGAGCTGTGGATTTGGGCATTTCACATGACAGCTAGAGACTGAGTGTGAATGAATGTGGTCTTTGTTGTCTTTTCCTAGCGCTACCTCGCGCGCGCGCGAGGGGAGTGTGGGGAGGGGTTCCATTTCATGTGTGGCAGGGTGGCGACGAGAATGGATGAAGGCAGCAAGTATGAATATATACATGTGTATATATGTATATGTCTGTGTATGTGTATGTATGTATACGTTGAAATGTATGGGTATGTATATGTGCGTGTGTGAACGTGTATGTATATACATGTGTATGTGGGTGGGATGGGCCTTTTCTTCGTCTGTTTCCTTGTGCTATCTCGCCAACGTGAGAGACAGCGACAAAATACAATAGATATGATATATATATATATATATATATATATATATATATATATATATATATATATATATATATATATATATATATATATATATATATATATTTTTTTTTTTTTTCCAAAAGAAGGAACAGAGAAGGGGGTCAGGTGAGGATATTCCCTCAAAGGCCCAGTCCTCTGTTCTTAACGCTACCCCGCTATCGCGGGAAATGGCGAATAGTATGAAAGAAAGAAATATATATATATATATATATATATATATATATATATATATATATATATATATATATATATATATATATATTTTTTTTTTTTTTTTTTTTTTTTTTGTCGCTGTCTGCCGCGTTTGCGAGGTAGCGCAAGGAAACAGACGAAAGAAATGGCCCAACCCACCCCCATACACATGTATATACATACGTCCACACACGCAAATATACATACCTACACAGCTTTCCATGACCCCAGACGCTTCACATGCCCTGATTCAATCCACTGACAGCACGTCAACCCCGGTATACCACATCGATCCAATTCACTCTATTCCTTGCCCTCCTTTCACCCTCCTGCATGTTCAGGCCCCGATCACACAAAATCTTTTTCACTCCATCTTTCCACCTCCAATTTGGTCTCCCACTCTCCTCGTTCCCTCCACCTCCGACACATATATCCTCTTGGTCAATCTTTCCTCACTCATTCTCTCCATGTGCCCAAACCACTTCAAAACACCCTCTTCTGCTCTCTCAACCACGCTCTTTTTATTTCCACACATCTCTCTTACCCTTACGTTACTTACTCGATCAAACCACCTCACACCACACATTGTCCTCAAACATCTCATTTCCAGCACATCCATCCTCCTGCGCACAACTCTATCCATAGCCCACGCCTCGCAACCATACAACATTGTTGGAACCACTATTCCTTCAAACATACCCATTTTTGCTTTCCGAGATAATGTTCTCGACTTCCACACATTCTTTAAGGCTCCCAGGATTTTCGCCCCCTCCCCCACCCTATGATCCACTTCCGCTTCCATGGTTCCATCCGCTGCCAGATCCACTCCCAGATATCTAAAACACTTTACTTCCTCCAGTTTTTCTCCATTCAAACTTACCTCCCAATTGACTTGACCCTCAACCCTACTGTACCTAATAACCTTGCTCTTATTCACATTTACTCTTAACTTTCTTCTTTCACACACTTTACCAAACTCAGTCACCAGCTTCTGCAGTTTCTCACATGAATCAGCCACCAGCGCTGTATCATCAGCGAACAACAACTGACTCACTTTCCAAGCTCTCTCATCCGCAACATATATATCCCCAACTCATATATATTCTTTCTTTTTTCTTTCAATCTATTCGCCATTTCCCGCATTAGCAAGGTAGCGTTAAGAACAGAGGATTGGCCTCCGAGGGAATATATATATATATATATATATATATATATATATATATATATATATATATATATATATATATACATATATATATATATATATATATATATATATATATAGGGGATAGGGGAGAAAGAATACTTCCCACGTATTCCCTGCGTGTCGTAGAAGGCGACTAAAAGGGAAGGGAGCGGGGGGCTGGAAATCCTCCCCTCTCGTTTTTTTTTTTTTTTTCCAAAAGAAGGAACAGAGAAGAGGTCCAGGTGAGGATATTCCCTCAAAGGCCCAGTCCTCTGTTCTTAACGCTACCTCGCTATCGCGGGAAATAGCGAATAGTATGAAAAAAAAAAATGTATATATATATATATATATATATATATATATATATATATATATATATATATATATATATATAGTATAAAACTCCCTTCAGGAGAAATACGTCATGACATACGCACACATAGACACGGACACACGCACGTATAGACCTTTTCTTTTCCTTTGATGGGAAGAAAACGATTAATTGCATGACTTTACAACCAACTGAGGAAGGGAAGAAGTGAGAGTGATGTGGAATGTTTCTCTTGAACAAGACAAGGTATGGAATGGAACATCCCCTGTAGCGTTACGTGTCGTGAGATGAGTTGAGGAGATTGTAAACAGCAATGAACACCTAAGAAGGGAGAACACATGGTGAGGAAGGAAAGTATGGACACACACACACACACACACACACACACACAGAGTTCAACCTTACGCACAAACGCACACAGCGCGGCAGTAAACTATTGATCAGGGGTTCGGCTCCCGCCGCTGGACCCAGTGATGCCAAAACTCGCTACACAAACCCTTGCCACAATGCCTCACTTAACTCTTGTCCTTCATAAAAGAAATAGGTACTTGTTCAGCAGGGAGCTGGTCTGACGTATAATAGGTAAGAATATATGTTGGAATGTATCGAAATAGGGATATATATATATATATATATATATATATATATATATATATATATATATATATATATATATATATATATATAGTCATTGCTTCTGAATACTGTTATGAAGCGGTTTTTGCCTATAATGAACGCCCGTCCACCACATAGGTCGGTTCCCGGCACACAGGTGAACGTGAGTGTGAAGAAAGCCGTCAAGTGCGAGTGACGAGCCTCCCAAACGAACCCGAGGTTCGAACAAGCATTTGGACAAGCACCTGAACTTTGCAGTGCCTCCTGGAAATCAGGGGAGTAAATTCTTAAATAAGGGTGGTCGTAGAGGGTGTAGAATTGAGGCGACAGCATTTTCTTTTCTTTTCACACGAACTGGGTCGATATTAGACGAGACGAGCTAATTACACAAGGTAGTCTTGTTGTGACATGAAATTCCTAACCTTCCTACAAGCTGGTGTGGCGTGGGAGACTCCAAGCCACAGAACAGGAATGTTAACTAATTTGGCTAAGCATTCGGCACGACATACGAATGCAATACACACACACACACACACACACACACACACACACACACACATACATCTTGCCATATACAGTGTATACACAATTTCATCTCTATGCTCGTCAATAACTTAGATGGTCGTCAGTTTTCTTTTAAGTGTTACTTATAAACAAATGAAAGATAACGGCACAAGATAGAATTATATGAGCTTCGGATTCTCAGCACAGGCAAACCTTGTAGTCTCTCACCTTCAACATTTTCTTACCTCGTCAGCGAACGTAACAAGGCTCTCGCATTTCCAACAGCGGAAGCCACAAATAGGCAATAATGAAAATAACATTCTTTTTTTTTTTAATCTCTCTCAACTAAAAGAAGAAACCTCGACAAAGGTGCTGAAATTAACAGCATAATTCATTTATAAGAAGTCTGCAAAAGGAAACCTTACATTTACAACAGAAAACGGGTGGAAGAGCCAGTTGAGTTGCAGTACGAACATATAGATATTATAGTATACCCGTTTTAGGACGATATTCAGACAGAATCTATTGTCACAAGGTAGATGAATAATGCAAAAATGATATCATAGTGCATGGTAAATAGTTACATTAAAGTGTACAAACAGGAAACAGTTGAAATTGGGTTTTTAGAGTTGCCAAACGCTGCCATCTTGCCGGTCCCTGTAGGGCCTCCTCTGGCTGGGCCAAGCTGTTGTCATCAGTGTGATGGTGGCGGCCGCTGGTGAAAGGCGGTCGGGCGGAAGAAACATTCTCAGTAGATGAGTGTTTCATTAATTGTTAATGATGATATATTGGAGCTAGAAAATTTATTTGTGTGTTGAGAAGACATTTGTAGTGGTGTTTGTTGTGACTTTGTTTTTCTTGCTTTACGTGGAAGAATTGAATAACTTGATAGTATCTTCTTGTCTACCATATATCTGTAATAAAAGGTAAGCACTGCTTTTGCTTGCTCCAAGTTCTCTCTATTATTGATCTCACGAGTGTCTGAATTGTGTACATGTGATCCAGAGGACTTACCTGTGAATGGACGGTTTTGATGACTGACCCTCACACAGAGGACACACGTCCTTCAGTTGTTATACTATATCAATAATTTAAGGTAAATTGATTTTGCTCCCTCTCAAAGTAGACTTTTGACTCTCAGACACAGAGATAGATGAAGAAAAAGCATCATGATAGATTATCATAAGGGTAAACTTCGTTATTCACGGATCGAAATGCATTGTACGAAGGAACGCTTTTTTTGTCATACGAAAGAAGATAAGAAAAAGGTCTTGTCCAAGTCGTACGAGAAGTAGTGGTTCATACTTAACATGTATTGTGTTGGGACGCCGAGGAGAACCCGGAGTGCGTAGGTGGTGAGGGGGTGGTGTCAGTGTGTAGGGGGTGGTAATCTGTAGGGGGGGAGGAGAGGATGGGGTGGTCGTTGGTAAAGGGGCGGTGTGACCAGTAGATGGGGGTGGGTGGTAGTGGCAGGGGTTAGTAGGCTTGTAGGTTGTGGTAGCTGGTTGGTAGTGGAATGGTAGTTTGTGAGGAATGACCGGAGCTTGTGACTGATGATGGTTTAGAGGTGGGGGGATTTCGGGAGTGTGTGGGGGGTGGGGGATTTCGGGAGTGTGTGGGGGTGGGGGATTTCGGGAGTGTGTGGGGGTGGGGAAATGTGCGTGGGTAGGGGAGAGATGATGGTGATATTCTTATAGTGAAAGTATAGGGATGGGGTTAGTGTGGCTGTGATAGGATGATGATAGTGAATGGTAGTTTTGATGGTAACCATAGTATGAGAACAAGAGTAGTTTATTTATCATACTGGGGTGGTCATATTTGTTCGCATTGGTAGAACTGTAAGTGATAGTGTGGGTTAAGATTAGTGTGGAAGTCTGTTAGTGGAAGGGTAGTGGTAATGTAAATGTGGTAGTGGTTTAGCGTTGTGCTGGGTGGTAATACAGAGGTGGTGGTAGTACATGTGGTGGTGTTAGTGTACGGGAGGTGTGCTTGTAGTGGAGGGTTGGTGTAGTGTGGGCCGGGGTGGTGATAATGTAGAAGGTGGTGGTAGTGTAGTAGGGGTTGGTTGTGTAGGGGATGGTAGTAGTGTATTAGAAGTGGTGGTAGTACGGGTGGGGGGTCGTGTAGGTGTGGTGATAATGTAATGGGTAGTGTAGGTGTGGTGATAATGTAATGGGTAGTGTAGGTGTGGTGGTAATGTAATGGGTAGTGTAGGTGTGGTGGTAATGTAAGGGGTGGTGTAAGATGTGGTGAAAGTGTGTTGGGTTAATGGTAGAGTAGTTAATGGTGATAATGTAGGGGTGATGGTAATATAGTAAGGGTAGTAATGTATCGGGGGTGGTGGTGTAGGGGTCGTGGCGGTAGTGGTGTAGGAATGGTGATCATATAGTAAGGGTTGAGCTGGTGACGTGGGGCTGCTGTTATAGCAGTGGAGGTGATGATAGTGTAGAGGGTGTGGGTAGTGTATGGATAGTGGTGGTAGTGTAGGGGTGGTGTTAGTGTAGTTAGGGAATGGAAGTGTATTAGTTGTAGTGGTAGTGTAGGGATGGTAGTAAGGTAGGGGTGGTGTTAGTGTAGTTAGGGAATGGAAGTGTATTAGTTGTGGTGGTAGTGTAGGGGTGGTCTTAGTGTAGTTAAGGGTGGTTGTAGTGGTAGGGCAGTGGTCTTAGCGTAAGGGCAGTGGTGTTAGTGTAGTGGTGATGGCGGCATTGTTATAGTGATGGTGGTAGTTTAGAGGTGATTCTGGTAGGGGGTGATGGTGGTTATGTAGGGAGTGGTGGTGGCAATTTAATGGGTGGTAATGTAGAGGTGATCGTAGTGAAGAGCTGGTGGTAGTGTAGGGGTGGAACTGGTCTTGTAGTGGGTTGATGGTGATAGCGTTGGGGATATTAGTTGTAGTGTAGGGGTGATGGTGATAGCGTTGGAGGTATTAGTTGTAGTATAGAGGTGATGGTGATAGCGTTGGGGGTATTAGTTGTAGTTTAGAGATGATGGTGATAGCGTTGGAGGTATTAGTTGTAGTATAGAGGTGATGGTGATAGCGTTGGGGGTATTAGTTGTAGTATAGAGGTGATGGTGATAGCGTTGGGGGTATTAGTTGTAGTATAGAGGTGATGGTGATAGCGTTGGGGGTATTAGTTGTAGTATAGAGGTGATGGTGATAGCGTTGGGGGTATTAGTTGTAGTATAGAGGTGATGGTGATAGCGTTGGGGGTATTAGTTGTAGTATAGAGGTGATGGTGATAGCGTTGGGGGTATTAGTTGTAGTATAGAGGTGATGGTGATAGCGTTGGGGGTATTAGTTGTAGTTTAGAGATGATGGTGATAGCGTTGGGGGTATTAGTTGTAGTATAGAGGTGATGGTGATAGCGTTGGGGGTATTAGTTGTAGTATAGAGGTGATGGTGATAGCGTTGGGGGTATTAGTTGTAGTATAGAGGTGATGGTGATAGCGTTGGGGGTATTAGTTGTAGTTTAGAGATGATGGTGATAGCGTTGGAGGTATTAGTTGTAGTATAGAGGTGATGGTGATAGCGTTGGGGGTATTAGTTGTAGTATAGAGGTGATGGTGATAGCGTTGGGGGTATTAGTTGTAGTTTAGAGATGATGGTGATAGCGTTGGAGGTATTAGTTGTAGTATAGAGGTGATGGTGATAGCGTTGGGGTATTAGTTGTAGTATAGAGGTGATGGTGATAGCGTTGGGGGTATTAGTTGTAGTATAGAGGTGATGGTGATAGCGTTGGGGGTATTAGTTGTAGTATAGAGGTGATGGTGATAGCGTTGGGGGTATTAGTTGTAGTTTAGAGGTGATGGTGATAGCGTTTGGAGGTATTAGTTGTAGTATAGAGGTGATGGTGATAGCGTTGGGGGTATTAGTTGTAGTATAGAGGTGATGGTGATAGCGTTGGGGGTATTAGTTGTAGTATAGAGGTGATGGTGATAGCGTTGGGGGTATTAGTTGTAGTGTAGGGGTGATGATAGGTTTGGAGGGTGGTGATATCATTCATAGATTATGTCATTATAACTCCGAGGTTAACATTTCTGTAACTGTAATTAGGTAATGATTGTAATTATGACATCCCGACGTCGTCATTGGTTAAATCTGTATCACGAGTTATATCTCACTAGTTCAGGGTTTATGTGTATTAGGAAGTAGACACTTCCTCATTTATTGACTACGAAATAGATTTATCCACTGCGTGTTGTGAGTCGCTGTGAGCCTCATCGTGTGTGAAGGTCCTCTGGTCAGGACCGAAGCCTATGTATGTATGTATTCGTACACCTATGTATTACCCGTATGTATGCGTACACATGATACAGAAGCCCAGTCCATTCTAAAGTAGAGAGCCCCCATACACACTGCCGCAATATTCCTTTTGGGAAATAGTAAAAGGCTGACATGCACACGAGGATAATCCTTTGGTGGAACGACACGCACGGTAGAGTTATGCAAATTAAATCCGCCGGAGAGCAGAGATGGCCACAGCCAGTATGAGCGGAGATAGCGCACATGTCTGGCCACCATGTCCGTTAAATCTGTTGCCGACAGAAGGAACGCTGGTGAAATATATATATATATATATATATATATATATATATATATATATATATATATATATATATATATATATATATATGAAGAACGTATGTGAGAAAAACTTAGAAAAACAAATGGATTTCTATGTAGCATTTATGGATCTGGAGAAGGCATATGATAGAGTTGATAGAGATGCTCTGTGGAAGGTACTAAGAATATATGGTGTGGGAGGCAAGTTGTTAGAAGCAGTGAAAAGTTTTTATCGAGGATGTAAGGCATGTGTACGTGTAGGAAGAGAGGAAAGTGATTGGTTCTCAGTGAATGTAGGTTTGCGGCAGGGGTGTGTGATGTCTCCATGGTTGTTTAATTTGTTTATGGATGGGGTTGTTAGGGAGGTGAATGCAAGAGTTTTGGAAAGAGGGGCGAGTCTGCGGTCTGTTGTGGATGAGAGAGCTTGGGAAGTGAGTCAGTTGTTGTTCGCTGATGATACAGCGCTGGTGGCTGATTCATGTAAGAAACTGCAGAAGCTGGTGACTGAGTTTGGTAAAGTGTGTGGAAGAAGAAAGTTAAGAGTAAATGTGAATAAGAGCAAGGTTATTAGGTACAGTAGGGTTGAGGGTCAAGTCAATTGGGAGGTATGTTTGAATGGAGAAAAACTGGAGGAAGTAAAGTGTTTTAGATATCTGGGAGTGGATCTGGCAGCGGATGGAACCATGGAAGCGGAAGTGATCATAGGGTGGGGGAGGGGGCGAAAATTCTGGGAGCCTTGAAGAATGTTTGGAAGTCGAGAACTTTATCTCGGAAAGCAAAAATGGGTATGTTTGAAGGAATAGTGGTTCCAACAATGTTGTATGGTTGCGAGGCGTGGGCTATGGATAGAGTTGTGCGGAGGAGGGTGGATGTGCTGGAAATGAGATGTTTGAGGACAATATGTGGTGTGAGGAGGTTTGATCGAGTAAGTAATGTAAGGGTAAGAGAGATGTGTGGAAATAAAAAAGAGTGTAGTTGAGAGAGCAGAAAAGGGTGTTTTGAAATGGTTTGGTCACATGGAGAGAATGAGTGAGGAAAGATTGACCAAGAGGATATATGTGTCAGAGGTGGAGGGAACGAGAGAAGTGGGAGACCAAATTGGAGGTGGAAACATGGAGTGAAAAAGATTTTGAGCGATCGGGGCCTGAACATGGAGGAGGGTGAAAGGCGTGCAAGGAATAGAGTGAATTGGAACGATGTGGTATACCGGGGTCGACGTGCTGTCAATGGATTGAACCAGGGCATGTGAAGCGCCTGGGGTAAACCATGGAAAGTTGTGTGGGGCCTGGATGTGGAAAGGGAGCTGTGGTTTCGGTGCATTATCACATGACAGCTAGAGACTGAGTGTGAACGAATGAGGCCTTTGTTGTCTTTTCCTAGTGCTACCTCGCACACATGAGGGGGGAGGGGGTTGTTATTCCATGTGTGGCGAGGTGGCGATGGGAACAAATAAAGGCAGACAGTATGAATTATGTACATGTGTATGTATGTATATGTCTGTGTGTGTATATATATATATATATATATATGTGTACACTGAGATGTATAGGTATGTATATTTGCGTGTGTGGACGTGTATGTATATACATGTGTATGTGGGCGGGTTGGGCCATTCTTTCGTCTGTTTCCTTGCGCTACCTCGCTAACGCGGGAGACAGCGACAAAGCAAAATAAATGAATATAGATAATATATATATATATATATATATATATATAGTTATATATATATATGTGTGTGTGTGTGTGTGTGTGCGCTACCTCGCTAACGCGGGAGACAACGACAAAGCACAATAGATAAATAAATGAATATATATATATATATATATATATATATATATATATATATATATATATATATATATATATATATATATATATATATATAAATATAGATATGATATGATCCCAGGGGATAAGGGAAAGAGAATACTGCCCACGTATTCCCTGCGTGTCGTAGAAGGCGATTAAGATGGGCGGGAGCGGGGAGCCGGAAATCCTCCCTGCCAGCATTACTTTCCAAAAGAAGGAACAGAGCAAGAAGCCAAGTGAGGAATTTTCTTTAGTAAGGTTCTGTTGTCTGTTCTTGACGCTACCTCGCTCATGTAGGAAATGGCGAGCATATGCACACACACACACACACACACACACACACACACACACACATAGAGAGAGAGGTATATGGGTGATAGTTACAGGGAAGGAGTGTAAATGATTGGGTTATGTTTAACAGAAAGCTGCAGGAGGTCAAGAGGAAGGTGCAGGGGTTAAGGAACAGGGATAATGAGAGTTGAAGGAGGCAAGTATCAGTAGACTTCAGGGAGAAAAAGATGTTTTGAAAGGTGGTTAAATACTGTGCGAAAAGCAGGAGATCAAATGGGAACATGGGTAAACGAGGCAAAAGGGCAAGTGGTAACAGTTTGTGATGAAGTGAGAAGATGAAGTGAGTATTTTGAAGGACTGTTGAATGTGTTCAGTTATAGAATGACAAATGTTGGGTGTTTGGTTCGGTGTGATATGCGAAGTCAAAGAGTCAAAGAGAGTTGTTAGGTGAAGGAAAATAAGTGGTGAAAGCCTTACGTAAGATCAGATGTGGCAAGGCGGCTGGAGTGGATGGTACTGCATTCAAATTTATTGAAAAAGGGGGTGACAGTGTTGTTGATCAATTTGTTAGGATTTTTATTGTATGTATGGATCATAGTGATGTGCCTGAGGATTAGCGGAAAGTATGTATAGTGCCTTTGTACAAAGGCAAAGGGGATAAAGGTAAGTGTCTAAACTACGGAGGCATGTTTGATGAGTATTCTTGGGAAACTATATGGGAGGGTATTGATCGAGAGGGTGAAGGCATGTACAGAACATCAGATTGAGAAGGAGCAGCGTGTTTTCAGGATAGGTAGAGGATGTGTGGATCAGGTGTTTGCTTTGAAGAATGTATGTAAAGAATACTTAGAAAAACAAATGGATTTGATGTAGCATTTATGGATCTGGAGAAGGCATATGATAGGGTTGATAGGGGGGCTTTGTGTAAGGTCTTAAGATTAAATTGTGTGGGAAGCAAGTTAATAGAAGCAGTGAAAAGTTTTTACCAAGGATATAAGGCATGTGTACGAGTAGGAAGAGAGGAGAGTGATTGGTTCCCAGTGAATGTTGGTCTGCGGCAGGGGATGGTGATGTCCCCATGATTGTTTAATTAAGTTGACAAGCTTAACAATATCAATGTTGATTCTGACTTCAAACTTGCTAGCTTTGATGTTTCCTCACTTTTCACAAAAGTTCCAGTTGATGAACTTTTAGAATATTCATTTGATGTTTTGGATGATATTCATTTACCTGTTTCAAAGTCTGTTTTCATTGAACTGATAAGACTGTGTATAAAAGACTGTGTATTTCAATTCACTAGAGATTATCATGCTAAAAAAATTGGTGGAAATGAGATGTTTGAGGACAATATATGGAGTTAGGTGGTTTGATCGAGTAAGTAATGAAAGGGTAAGAGAGATGTTTGGTAATAAAAATAGTGTCGTTGAGAAAGCAGAAGAGGGTGTATTGAAATGGTTTGGTCACATGGAGAGAATGAGTGAGGAAAGATTGACCAAGAGGATGTGTCAGAGGTGGAGGGAACGAGGAGAAGAGGGAGACCAAATTGGAGGTGGAAGGATGGAGTGAAAAAGATTTTGAGCGATCGGGGCCCTGAACATACGGGAGGGTGAAAGATGTGCAAGGAATAGAGTGAATTGGAACTATGTGGTATACTGGGGTGGATGTGCTGTCAATGGATTGAACTAGGGCATGTGAAGCGTCTGGGGTAAACCATGGAAAGTTTCGTGGGGCCTGGATGTGGAAAGGGAGCTGTGGATTTGGGCATTTCACATGACAGCTAGAGACTGAGTGTGAATGAATGTGGTCTTTGTTGTCTTTTCCTAGCGCTACCTCGCGCGCGCGCGAGGGGAGTGTGGGGAGGGGTTCCATTTCATGTGTGGCAGAGTGGCGACGAGAATGGATGAAGGCAGCAAGTATGAATATATACATGTGTATATATGTATATGTCTGTGTATGTGTATGTATGTATACGTTGAAATGTATGGGTATGTATATGTGCGTGTGTGAACGTGTATGTATATACATGTGTATGTGGGTGGGATGGGCCTTTTCTTCGTCTGTTTCCTTGTGCTATCTCGCCAACGTGAGAGACAGCGACAAAATACAATAGATATGATATATATATATATATATATATATATATATATATATATATATATATATATATATATATATATATTATATATATATATATATATATATTTTTTTTTTTTCCAAAAGAAGGAACAGAGAAGGGGGTCAGGTGAGGATATTCCCTCAAAGGCCCAGTCCTCTGTTCTTAACGCTACCCGCTATCGCGGGAAATGGCGAATAGTATGAAAGAAAGAAATATATATATATATATATATATATATATATATTATATATATATAATATATATATATATATATATATATATATATATATATATATATATATTTTTTTTTTTTTTTTTTTTTTTTTATACCTCGTCGCTGTCTCCCGCGTTTGCGAGGTAGCGCAAGGAAACAGACGAAGAAATGGCCCAACCCCCCCCATACACATGTACATACACACGTCCACACACGCAAATATACATACCTACACAGCTTTCCATGGTTTACCCCGGACGCTTTCACATGCCTTGATTCAATCCACTGACAGCACGTCAACCCCTGTATACCACATCGCTCCAATTCACTCTATTCCTTGCCCTCCTTTCACCCTCCTGCATGTTCAGGCCCCGATCACACAAAATCCTTTTCACTCCATCTTTCCACCTCCAATTTGGTCTCCCTCTTCTCCTCGTTCCCTCCACCTCCGACACATATATCCTCTTGGTCAATCTTTCCTCACTCATTCTCTCCATGTGCCCAAACCATTTCAAAACACCCTCTTCTGCTCTCTCAACCACGCTCTTTTTATTTCCACACATCTCTCTTACCCTTACGTTACTTACTCGATCAAACCACCTCACACCACACATTGTCCTCAAACATCTCATTTCCAGCACATCCATCCTCCTGCGCACAACTCTATCCATAGCCCACGCCTCGCAACCATACAACATTGTTGGAACCACTATTCCTTCAAACATACCCATTTTTGCTTTCCGGGATAATGTTCTCGACTTCCACACATTTTTCAAGGCTCCCAAAATTTTCGCCCCCTCCCCCACCCTATGATCCACTTCCGCTTCCATGGTTCCATCCGCTGACAGATCCACTCCCAGATATCTAAAACACTTCACTTCCTCCAGTTTTTCTCCATTCAAACTCACCTCCCAATTGACTTGACCCTCAACCCTACTGTACCTAATAACCTTGCTCTTATTCACATTTACTCTTAACTTTCTTCTTCCACACACTTTACCAAACTCCGTCACCAGCTTCTGCAGTTTCTCACATGAATCCGCCACCAGCGCTGTATCATCAGCGAACAACAACTGACTCACTTCCCAAGCTCTCTCATCCCCAACAGACTTCATACTTGCCCCTCTTTCCAAGACTCTTGCATTTACCTCCCTAACAACCCCATCCATAAACAAATTAAACAACCATGGAGACATCACACACCCCTGCCGCAAACCTACATTCACTGAGAACCAATCACTTTCCTCTCTTCCTACACGTACACATGCCTTACATCCTCGATAAAAACTTTTCATTGCTTCTAACAACTTGCCTCCCACACCATATATTCTTAATACCTTCCACAGAGCATCTCTATCAACTCTATCATATGCCTTCTCCAGATCCATAAATGCTACATACAAATCCATTTGCTTTTCTAAGTATTTCTCACATACATTCTTCAAAGCAAACACCTGATCCACACATCCTCTACCACTTCTGAAACCACACTGCTCTTCCCCAATCTGATGCTCTGTACATGCCTTCACCCTCTCAATCAATACCCTCCCATATAATTTACCAGGAATACTCAACAAACTTATACCTCTGTAATTTGAGCACTCACTCTTATCCCCTTTGCCTTTGTACAATGGCACTATGCACGCATTCCTCCAATCCTCAGGCACCTCACCATGAGTCATACATACATTAAATAACCTTACCAACCAGTCAACAATACAGTCACCCCCTTTTTTAATAAATTCCACTGCAATACCATCCAAACCTGCTGCCTTGCCGGCTTTCATCTTCCGCAAAGCTTTTATATATATATATATATATATATATATATATATATATATATATATATATATATATATATATATATATATATTTTTTTTTTTTTTTCTTTGTCGCTGTCTGCCGCGTTTGCGAGGTAGCGCAAGGAAACAGACGAAAGAAATGGCCCAACCCACCCCCATACACATGTATATACATACGTCCACACACGCAAATATACATACCTACACAGCTTTCCATGACCCCAGACGCTTCACATGCCCTGATTCAATCCACTGACAGCACGTCAACCCCGGTATACCACATCGATCCAATTCACTCTATTCCTTGCCCTCCTTTCACCCTCCTGCATGTTCAGGCCCCGATCACACAAAATCTTTTTCACTCCATCTTTCCACCTCCAATTTGGTCTCCCACTCTCCTCGTTCCCTCCACCTCCGACACATATATCCTCTTGGTCAATCTTTCCTCACTCATTCTCTCCATGTGCCCAAACCACTTCAAAACACCCTCTTCTGCTCTCTCAACCACGCTCTTTTTATTTCCACACATCTCTCTTACCCTTACGTTACTTACTCGATCAAACCACCTCACACCACACATTGTCCTCAAACATCTCATTTCCAGCACATCCATCCTCCTGCGCACAACTCTATCCATAGCCCACGCCTCGCAACCATACAACATTGTTGGAACCACTATTCCTTCAAACATACCAATTTTGCTTTCCGAGATAATGTTCTCGACTTCCACACATTCTTCAAGGCTCCCAGGATTTTCGCCCCCTCCCCCACCCTATGATCCACTTCCGCTTCCATGGTTCCATCCGCTGCCAGATCCACTCCCAGATATCTAAAACACTTTACTTCCTCCAGTTTTTCTCCATTCAAACTTACCTCCCAATTGACTTGACCCTCAACCCTACTGTACCTAATAACCTTGCTCTTATTCACATTTACTCTTAACTTTCTTCTTTCACACACTTTACCAAACTCAGTCACCAGCTTCTGCAGTTTCTCACATGAATCAGCCACCAGCGCTGCATCATCAGCGAACAACAACTGACTCACTTTCCAAGCTCTCTCATCCGCAACATATATATCCCCAACTCATATATATTCTTTCTTTTTTCTTTCAATCTATTCGCCATTTCCCGCATTAGCAAGGTAGCGTTAAGAACAGAGGATTGGCCTCCGAGGGAATATATATATATATATATATATATATATATATATATATATATATATATATATATATATATATATATATATATATATATATATATATATATATATATATAGGGGATAGGGGAGAAAGAATACTTCCCACGTATTCCCTGCGTGTCGTAGAAGGCGACTAAAAGGGAAGGGAGCGGGGGGCTGGAAATCCTCCCCTCTCGTTTTTTTTTTTTTTTCCAAAAGAAGGAACAGAGAAGAGGTCCAGGTGAGGATATTCCCTCAAAGGCCCAGTCCTCTGTTCTTAACGCTACCTCGCTATCGCGGGAAATAGCGAATAGTATGAAAAAAAAAATGTATATATATATATATATATATATATATATATATATATATATATATATATATATATATAAGTGTAAAACTCCCTTCAGGAGAAATACGTCATGACATACGCACACATAGACACGGACACACGCACGTATAGACCTTTTCTTTTCCTTTGATGGGAAGGAAACGATTAATTGCATGACTTTACAACCAACTGAGGAAGGGAAGAAGTGAGAGTGATGTGGAATGTTTCTCTTGAACAAGACAAGGTATGGAATGGAACATCCCCTGTAGCGTTACGTGTCGTGAGATGAGTTGAGGAGATTGTAACCAGCAATGAACACCTAAGAAGGGAGAACACATGGTGAGGAAGGAAAGTATGGACACACACACACACACACACAGACACACAGAGTTCAACCTTACGCACAAACGCACACAGCGCGGCAGTAAACTATTGATCAGGGGTTCGGCTCCCGCCGCTGGACCCAGTGATGCCAAAACTCGCTACACAAACCCTTGCCACAATGCCTCACTTAACTCTTGTCCTTCATAAAAGAAATAGGTACTTGTTCAGCAGGGAGCTGGTCTGACGTATAATAGGTAAGAATATATGTTGGAATGTATCGAAATAGGGATATATATATATATATATATATATATATATATATATATATATATATATATATATATATATATATATATATATATATATATATAGTCATTGCTTCTGAATACTGTTATGAAGCGGTTTTTGCCTATAATGAACGCCCGTCCACCACATAGGTCGGTTCCCGGCACACAGGTGAACGTGAGTGTGAAGAAAGCCGTCAAGTGCGAGTGACGAGCCCCCCAAACGAACCCGAGGTTCGAACAAGCATTTGGACAAGCACGTGAACTTTGCAGTGCCTCCTGGAAATCAGGGGAGTAAATTCTTAAATAAGGGTGGTCGTAGAGGGTGTAGAATTGAGGCGACAGCATTTCTTTTCTTTTCACACGAACTGGGTCGATATTAGACGAGACGAGCTAATTACACAAGGTAGTCTTGTTGTGACATGAAATTCCTAACCTTCCTACAAGCTGGTGTGGCGTGGGAGACTCCAAGCCACAGAACAGGAATGTTAACTAATTTGGCTAAGCATTCGGCACGACATACGAATGCAATAAACACACACACACACACACACACACACACACACACACACACATACATCTTGCCATATACAGTGTATACACAATTTCATCTCTATGCTCGTCAATAACTTAGATGGTCGTCTTCAGTTTTCTTTTAAGTGTTACTTATAAACAAATGAAAGATAACGGCACAAGATGGAATTATATGAGCTTCGGATTCTCAGCACAGGCAAACCTTGTAGTCTCTCACCTTCAACATTTTCTTACCTCGTCAGCGAACGTAACAAGGCTCTCGCATTTCCAACAGCGGAAGCCACAAATAGGCAATAATGAAAATAACATTCTTTTTTTATAATCTCTCTCAACTAAAAGAAGAAACCTCGACAAAGGTGCTGAAATTAACAGCATAATTCATTTATAAGAAGTCTGCAAAAGGAAACCTTACATTTACAACAGAAAACGGGTGGAAGAGCCAGTTGAGTTGCAGTACGAACATATAGATATTATAGTATACCCGTTTTAGGACGATATTCAGACAGAATCTATTGTCACATGGTAGATGAATAATGCAAAAATGATATCATAATGCATGGTAAATAGTTACATTAAAGTGTACAAACAGGAAACAGTTGAAATTGGGTTTTTTAGAGTTGCCAAACGCTGCCATCTTGCCGGTCCCTGTAGGGCCTCCTCTGGCTGGGCCAAGCTGTTGTCATCAGTGTGATGGTGGCGGCCGCTGGTGAAAGGCGGTCGGGCGGAAGAAACATTCTCAGTAGATGAGTGTTTCATTAATTGTTAATGATGATATATTGGAGCTAGAAAATTTATTTGTGTGTTGAGAAGACATTTGTAGTGGTGTTTGTTGTGACTTTGTTTTTCTTGCTTTACGTGGAAGAATTGAATAACTTGATAGTATCTTCTTGTCTACCATATATCTGTAATAAAAGGTAAGCACTGCTTTTGCTTGCTCCAAGTTCTCTCTATTATTGATCTCACGAGTGTCTGAATTGTGTACATGTGATCCAGAGGACTTACCTGTGAATGGACGGTTTTGATGACTGACCCTCACACAGAGGACACACGTCCTTCAGTTGTTATACTATATCAATAATTTAAGGTAAATTGATTTTGCTCCCCCTTAAAGTAGACTTTTGACTCTCAGACACAGAGATAGATGAAGAAAAAGCATCATGATAGATTATCATAAGGGTAAACTTCGTTATTTACGGATCGAAATGCATTGTACGAAGGAACGCTTTTTTTGTCATACGAAAGAAGATAAGAAAAAGGTCTTGTCCAAGTCGTACGAGAAGTAGTGGTTCATACTTAACATGTATTGTGTTGGGACGCCGAGGAGAACCCGGAGTGCGTAGGTGGTGAGGGGGTGGTGTCAGTGTGTAGGGGGTGGTAATCTGTAGGGGGGGAGGAGAGGATGGGGTGGTCGTTGGTAAAGGGGCGGTGTGACTAGTAGATGGGGGTGGGTGGTAGTGGTGGTTGGCAGGGGTTAGTAGGCTTGTAGGTTGTGGTAGCTGGTTGGTAGTGGAATGGTAGTTTGTGAGGAATGACCGGAGCTTGTGACTGATGATGGTTTAGAGGTGGGGGGATTTCGGGAGTGTGTGGGGGGTGGGGGATTTCGGGAGTGTGTGGGGGTGGGGGATTTCGGGAGTGTGTGGGGGTGGGGGAATGTGCGTGGGTAGGGGAGGGATGATGGTGATATTCTTATAGTGAGAGTATAGGGATGGGGTTAGCGTGGCTGTGATAGGATGATGATAGTGAATGGTAGTTTTGATGGTAACCATAGTATGAGAACAAGAGTAGTTTATTTATCATACTGGGGTGGTCATATTTCTTCGGATTGGTAGAACTGTAAGTGATAGTGTGGGTTAACAATAGTGTGGAAGTCTGTTAGTGGAAGGGTAGTGGTAATGTAAATGTGGTAGTGGTTTAGTGTTGTGCTGGGTGGTAATACAGAGGTGGTGGTAGTACATGGGGTGGTGTTAGTGTACGGGAGGTGTGGTTGTAGTGGAGGGTTGGTGTAGCGTGGGCCGGGGTGGTGATAATGTAGAAGGTGGTGGTAGTGTAGTAGGGGTTGGTTGTGTAGGGGATGGTAGTAGTGTATTAGAAGTGATGGTAGTACGGGTGGGGGGTCGTGTAGGTGTGGTGATAATGTAATGGGTATTGTAGGTGTGGTGGTAATATGATGGGTAGTGTAGATGTGGTGATAATGTGATGGGTAGTGTAGGTGTGGTGGTAATGTAAGGGGTGGTGTAAGATGTGGTGAAAGTGTGGTTGGGTTGATGGTAGAGTAGTTAATGGTGATAATGTAGGGGTGATGGTAATATAGTAAGGGTAGTAATGTATCGGGGGTGGTGGTGTAGGGGTCGTGGCGGTAGTGGTGTAGGAATGGTGATCATATAGTAAGGGTTGAGCTGGTGACGTGGGGCTGCTGTTATAGCAGTGGAGGTGATGATAGTGTAGAGGGTGTGGGTAGTGTATGGATAGTGGTGGTAGTGTAGGGGTGGTGTTAGTGTAGTTAGGGAATGGAAGTGTATTAGTTGTAGTGGTAGTGTAGGGATGGTAGTAAGGTAGGGGTGGTGTTAGTGTAGTTAGGGAATGGAAGTGTATTAGTTGTGGTGGTAGTGTAGGGGTGGTCTTAGTGTAGTTAAGGGTGGTTGTAGTGGTAGGGCAGTGGTCTTAGCGTAAGGGCAGTGGTGTTAGTGTAGTGGTGATGGCGGTAGTGTTATAGTGATGGTGGTAGTTTAGAGGTGATTCTGGTAGGGGGTAATGGTGGTTATGTAGGGAGTGGTGGTGGCAATTTAATGGGTGGTAATGTAGAGGTGATCGTAGTGAAGACTGGTGGTTGTGTAGGGGTGGAACTGGTATTGTAATGGGGTGATGTTGATAGCGTCGGGGTATCAGTTGTAGCTTAGGGGTGATGGTGATAGCGTTGGAGGTATTAGTTGTAGTGTAGGGGTGATGGTGATAGCGTTGGAGGTATTAGTTGTAGCTTAGGGGTGATGGTGATAGCGTTGGAGGTATTAGTTGTAGCTTAGGGGTGATGGTGATAGCGTTGGAGGTATTAGTTGTAGTGTAGGGGTGATGGTGATAGCGTTGGAGGTATTAGTTGTAGTGTAGGGGTGATGGTGATAGCGTTGGAGGTATTAGTTGTAGTGTAGGGGTGATGGTGATAGCGTTGGAGGTATTAGTTGTAGTGTAGGGGTGATGATAGGTTTGGAGGGTGGTGATATCATTCATAGATTATGTCATTATAACTCCGAGGTTAACATTTCTGTAACTGTAATTAGGTAATGATTGTAATTATGACATCCCGACGTCGTCATTGGTTAAATCTGTATCACGAGTTATATCTCACTAGTTCAGGGTTTATGTGTATTATGAAGTAGACACTTCCTCATTTATTGATTAGGAAATAGATTTATCCACTGCGTCTTGTGAGGAGTCGCTGTGAGCCTCATCGTGTGTGAAGGTCGTCTGGTCAGGACCGAAGCCTATGTATGTATGTATCCGTACACCTATGTATTACCCGCATGTATGCGTACACATGATACAGAAGCCCAGTCCATTCTAAAGTAGAGAGCCCCCATACACACTGCCGCAATATTCCTTTTGGGAAATAGTAAAAGGCTGACATGCACACGAGGATAATCCTTTGGTGGAACGACACGCACGGTAGAGTTATGCAAATTAAATCCGCCGGAGAGCAGAGATGGCCACAGCCAGTATGAGCGGAGATAGCGCACATGTCTGGCCACCATGTCCGTTAAATCTGTTGCCGACAGAAGGAACGCTGGTGAAATATATATATATATATATATATATATATATATATATATATATATATATATATATATATATATATATATGAAGAACGTATGTGAGAAAAACTTAGAAAAACAAATGGATTTGTATGTAGCATTTATGGATCTGGAGAAGGCATATGATAGAGTTGATAGAGATGCTCTGTGGAAGGTACTAAGAATATATGGTGTGGGAGGCAAGTTGTTAGAAGCAGTGAAAAGTTTTTATCGAGGATGTAAGGCATGTGTACGTGTAGGAAGAGAGGAAAGTGATTGGTTCTCAGTGAATGTAGGTTTGCGGCAGGGGTGTGTGATGTCTCCATGGTTGTTTAATTTGTTTATGGATGGGGTTGTTAGGGAGGTGAATGCAAGAGTTTTGGAAAGAGGGGCGAGTCTGCGGTCTGTTGTGGATGAGAGAGCTTGGGAAGTGAGTCAGTTGTTGTTCGCTGATGATACAGCGCTGGTGGCTGATTCATGTAAGAAACTGCAGAAGCTGGTGACTGAGTTTGGTAAAGTGTGTGAAAGAAGAAAGTTAAGAGTAAATGTGAATAAGAGCAAGGTTATTAGGTACAGTAGGGCTGAGGGTCAAGTCAATTGGGAGGTATGTTTGAATGGAGAAAAACTGGAGGAAGTAAAGTGTTTTAGATATCTGGGAGTGGATCTGGCAGCGGATGGAACCATGGAAGCGGAAGTGAATCATAGGGTGGGGGAGGGGGCGAAAATTCTGGGAGCCTTGAAGAATGTTTGGAAGTCGAGAACTTTATCTCGGAAAGCAAAAATGGGTATGTTTGAAGGAATAGTGGTTCCAACAATGTTGTATGGTTGCGAGGCGTGGGCTATGGATAGAGTTGTGCGGAGGAGGGTGGATGTGCTGGAAATGAGATGTTTGAGGACAATATGTGGTGTGAGGAGGTTTGATCGAGTAAGTAATGTAAGGGTAAGAGAGATGTGTGGAAATAAAAAAGAGTGTAGTTGAGAGAGCAGAAAAGGGTGTTTTGAAATGGTTTGGTCACATGGAGAGAATGAGTGAGGAAAGATTGACCAAGAGGATATATGTGTCAGAGGTGGAGGGAACGAGAGAAGTGGGAGACCAAATTGGAGGTGGAAAGATGGAGTGAAAAAGATTTTGAGTGATCGGGGCCTGAACATGCAGGAGGGTGAAAGGCGTGCAAGGAATAGAGTGAATTGGAACGATGTGGTATACCGGGGTCGACGTGCTGTCAATGGATTGAACCAGGGCATGTGAAGCGCCTGGGGTAAACCATGGAAAGTTGTGTGGGGCCTGGATGTGGAAAGGGAGCTGTGGTTTCGGTGCATTATCACATGACAGCTAGAGACTGAGTGTGAACGAATGAGGCCTTTGTTGTCTTTTCCTAGCGCTACCTCGCACACATGAGGGGGGAGGGGGTTGTTATTCCATGTGTGGCGAGGTGGCGATGGGAACAAATAAAGGCAGACAGTATGAATTATGTACATGTGTATGTATGTATATGTCTGTGTGTGTATATATATATATATATATGTGTACACTGAGATGTATAGGTATGTATATTTGCGTGTGTGGACGTGTATGTGGGCGGGTTGGGCCATTCTTTCGTCTGTTTCCTTGCGCTACCTCGCTAACGCGGGAGACAGCGACAAAGCAAAATAAATGAATATAGATAATATATATATATATATATATATATATATATATATATATATATATATATATATATATATATATATATATATATATATATGTATATATATATATATATATATATATATATATATATATATATATATATATATATTTATATATATATATATATATATGTGTGTGTGTGTGTGTGTGTGTGTGTGTGTGTGTGCGCTACCTCGCTAACGCGGGAGACAACGACAAAGCACAATAGATAAATAAATGAATATATATATATATATATATATATATATATATATATATATATATATATATATATATATATATATATATATATATTCATATATATATATATATATATATTTTTTTTTTTTTTTTTTTTTTTATACTTTGTCGCTGTCTCCCGCGTTTGCGAGGTAGCGCAAGGAAACAGACGAAAGAAATGGCCCCCCCCCCCATACACATGTACATACACACGTCCACACACGCAAATATACATACCTACACAGCTTTCCATGGTTTACCCCAGACGCTTCACATGCCTTGCTTCAATCCACTGACAGCACGTCAACCCCTGTATACCACATGACTCCAATTCACTCTATTTCTTGCCCTCCTTTCACCCTCCTGCATGTTCAGGCCCCGATCACACAAAATCTTTTTCACTCCATCTTTCCACCTCCAATTTGGTCTCCCTCTTCTCCTCGTTCCCTCCACCTCCGACACATATATCCTCTTGGTCAATCTCTCCTCACTCATTCTCTCCATGTGCCCAAACCATTTCAAAACACCCTCTTCTGCTCTCTCAACCACGCTCTTTTTATTTCCACACATCTCTCTTACTCTTACGTTACTTACTCGATCAAACCACCTCACACCACACATTGTCCTCAAACATCTCATTTCCAGCACATCCATCCTCCTGCGCACATCTCTATCCATAGCCCACGCCTCGCAACCATACAACATTGTTGGAACCACTATTCCCTCAAACATACCCATTTTTGCTTTCCGAGATAATGTTCTCGACTTCCACACATTTTTCAAGGCTCCCAAAATTTTCGCCCCCTCCCCCACCCTATGATCCACTTCCGCTTCCATGGTTCCATCCGCTGACAGATCCACTCCCAGATATCTAAAACACTTCACTTCCTCCAGTTTTTCTCCATTCAAACTCACCTCCCAATTGACTTGACCCTCACCCCTACTGTACCTAATAACCTTGCTCTTATTCACATTTACTCTCAACTTTCTTCTTCCACACACTTTACCAAACTCAGTCACCAGCTTCTGCAGTTTCTCACATGAATCAGCCACCAGCGCTGTATCATCAGCGAACAACAACTGACTCACTTCCCAAGCTCTCTCATCCCCAACAGACTTCATACTTGCCCCTCTTTCCAGGACTCTTCAAAGCAAACACCTGATCCACACATCCTCTACCACTTCTGAAACCACACTGCTCTTCCCCAATCTGATGCTCTGTACATGCCTTCACCCTCTCAATCAATACCCTCCCATATAATTTACCAGGAATACTCAACAAACTTATACCTCTGTAATTTGAGCACTCACCCTTATCCCCTTTGCCTTTGTACAATGGCACTATGCACGCATTCCGCCAATCCTCAGGCACCTCACCATGAGTCATACATACATTAAATAACCTTACCAACCAGTCAATAATACAGTCACCCCCTTTTTTAATAGATTCCACTGCAATACCATCCAAACCTGCTGCCTTGCCGGCTTTCATCTTCCGCAAAGCTTTTACTACATCTTCTCTGTTTACCAAATCATTTTCCCTAACCCTCTCACTTTGCACACAACCTCGACCAAAACACCCTATATCTGCCACTCTGTCATCAAACACATTCAACAAACCTTCAAAATACTCACTCCATCTCCTTCTCACATCACCACTACTTGTTATCACCTCCCCATTTGCGCCCTTCACCGAAGTTCCCATTTGCTCCCTTGTCTTACGCACTTTATTTACCTCCTTCCAGAACATCTTTTTATTCTCCCTAAAATTTAATGATACTCTCTCACCCCAACTCTCATTTGCCTTCTTTTTCACCTCTTGTACCTTTCTCTTGACCTCCTGCCTCTTTCTTTTATACATCTCCCACTCATTTGCATTATTTCCCTGCAAAAATCGTCCAAATGCCTCTCTCTTCTCTTTCACTAATAATCTTGCTTCTTCATCCCACCACTCACTACCCTTTCTAATCTGCCCACCTCCCACGCTTTTCATGCCACAAGCATCTTTTGCGCAAGGCATCACTGCTTCCCTAAATGCATCCCATTCCTCCCCCACTCCCCTTACCTCCTTTGTTCTCACCTTTTTCCATTCTCTACTCAGTCTCTCCTGGTATATATATATATATATATATATATATATATATATATATATATATATATATATATATATATATATGTCTGTGCCTAAATGTCTGTGGATGTAACCAAGATGAGAGAGAAGGAAAGATAGGTAGTTTCTTTAAGGAAAGGGAGCTGGATGTTTTGGCTCTGAGTGAAACGAAGCTCAAGGGTAAAGGGGAAGAGTGGTTTATGAATGCCTTGGGAGTAAAGTCAGGGGTTAGTGAGAGGACGAGAGCAAGGGAAGGAGTAGCACTACTCCTGAAACAGGAGTGGTGGGAGTATGTGATAGAGTGTAAGAAAGTAAACTCTAGATTGATATGGGTAAAACTAAAAGTGGATGGAGAGAGATGGGTGATTATTGGTGCATATGCACCTGGGCATGAGAAGAAAGATCATGAGAGGCAAGTGTTTTGGGAGCAACTGAGTGAGTGTGTTAGTAGTTTTGATGCACGAGACCGGGCTATAGTGATGGGTGATTTGAATGCAAAGGTGAGTAATGTGGCAGTTGAGCAAATGATTGGTGTACATGGGGTGTTCAGTGTTGTAAATGGAAATGGTGAAGAGCTTGTAGATTTATGTGCTGAAAAAGGACTGTTGATTGGGAATACCTGGTTTAAAAAGGGAGATATACATGAATATACGTATGTAAGTAGGAGAGATGGCCAGAGAGCGTTATTGGCTTACGTGTTAATTGATAGGCGTGTGAAAGAGAGACTTTTGGATGTTAATGTGCTGAGAGGTGCAAATGTGTGAAAGCACACTGCTCTTACCCAGTCTGATGCTCTGTACATGCCTCCACCCTCTCAATCAATACCCTTCCATACAATTTCCCAGGAATACTCAACAAACTTATACCTTTATAGTTTGAAAGTTCACTTTCATCCTTTTCGCCTTTATATAGTGGCACTAATATATATATATATATATATATATATATGCATATGCAAATGGATTTGTATGTATCATTTATGGATCTGGAGAAGGCATATGACTGAGTTGATAGAGACGCTCTGTGGAAAGTATTAAGAATATATGGTGTGGAAGGCAAGTTGTTAGAAGCACTGAAAAGTTTTTATCGAGGATGTAAGGCATGTGTACGAGTCGGAAGAGAGGAAAGTGATTGGTTCTCAGTGAATGTCGGTTTGCGGCAGGGGTGTGTGATGTCTTCATGGTTGTTTAATTTGTTTATGGATGGGATTGTTGGGAAGGTGAATGCAAGAGTTTTGGGGAGAGGGGCAAGTATGCAGTCTGTTGTGAATGAGAGGGCTTGGGAAGTGTCAGTTGTTGTTCGGTGATGATACAGCGCTGGTGGCTGATTTGGGTGAGAAACTGCAGAAGCAGGTGACTGAGTTTGGTAAAGTGTGTGAAAGAAGAAAGTTGAGAGTAAATGTGAATAAGAGCAAGGTTATTAGGTACAGTAGGGTTGAGGGACAAGTCATTTCGGAGGTAAGTTTGAATGGAGAGAGACTGGAGGAAGTGAAGTGTTTTATATATCTGGGAGTGAATTTGGCAGCAGATGGAACCATGGAAGCGGAAGTGAGTCACAGGGTGGGGGAGGGGGCGAAAGTTCTGGGAGCGTTAAAAAATGTGTGGAAGGCGAGAACATTATCTGGGAAAGTAAAAATGGGTGTTTGAAGGGATAGTGGTTCCAACAATGTTATATGGTTGCGAGGCGTGGGCTATAGATAGAGTTGTGCGAAGGAGGGTGGATGTGTTGGAAATGAGATGTTTGAGGACAAAATATGGTGTGAGGTGGTTTGATCGAGCAAGTAATGAAAGAGTAAGAGAGATGTGTGGTAATAAAAAGAGTGTGGTTGAGAGAGCAGAAGAGGGTGTTTTGAAATGGTTTGGTCACATGGAGAGAATGAGTGAGGAAAGATTGACCAAGAGGATATATGTGTCAGAGGTGGAGGGAACGAGGGGAAGTGGGAGACCAAATTGGATACGGAAGGATGGAGTGAAAAAGATTTGAGCGATCGGGGCCTGAACGTGCTGGAGGGTGAAAGGCGTGCAAGGAATAGAGTGAATTGGAACGATGTGGTATACCGGGGTCGATGTGCTGTCAATGGATTGAACCCGTGCGTGTGAAGCGTCTGGGGTAAACCATGGAAAGTTTTGTGGGGCTGGATGTGGAAAGGGAGCTGTGGTTTCGATGCATGATACATGGCAGCTAGAGAGTGAGTGTGAACGAATGTGGCCTTTGTTATCTTTTCCTAGCACTACCTCGCGCGCATGCGGGGGGAGGGATTGTCATTTCATGCGTGGCTGGGTGGCGACGGAAATGAATAAAGGCATCAAGTATGAATTATGTACATATATATATATATATATATATATATATATATATATATATATATATATATATATATATATATATATATATATATATATCTTTCTTTTCTTTCAAACTATTTGCCATTTCCCGCATTAGCGAGGTAGCGTTAAGAACAGAGGACTGGGCCTTTGAAGGAATACCCTCACCTGGCCCAATTCTCTGTTCCTTCTTTTGAAAAAAAAAAAAAAAAAAAAATATATATATATATATATATATATATATACGTTAAAATGTATAGGTATGTATATGTGTGTGTGTGTGGACATGTAGGTATATACATGTGTATGTGGGTGGGTTGGGCCATTCTTTCGTCTGTTTCCTTGCGCTACCTCGCTAACGCGGGAGACAGTGACAAAGTATAATAGATAAACCAAATATATATATGTATGTGAGTGGATGTGTCTTTCTTCGTCAGTTTGGTAGCGCTACTTCGCCAACGCGGGAAACTGCGATTAAGTATGAAGAGTATGTGTTCGAAGGTATGTGGATGTAACCCGGATGGTAAGACGGTCGAGTAGGTCGCTATGTTTCGTGAGGGGAACCTGGATGTTGTGGCTCACGTGAAAACAACGTTGAGGGCGACTTGGGTAGAAGTGGTTTGGGAATGTTCAGAGGGTGGAGTGTGGAGGGTTAGTGAGCAGGGAAGAGTGAGAGAATGGGTGGCACTTGTGATGAAGGAGCAGGTGTTCGGGGTGTGTTAAGAGTGTGAGGAAGTGACCTCAAGTTACACATATATGGTTGGTAATGGAAGTAGAGCCAGGAGGGGTTCAGGGGTAATGATTGTTGGTACTCATGTTCCTGGTGGTGAGGGAGGTGGAGGAAGGTGTGCATCTGGAAGGAGCTGAGTAATAAGTGCTTCGAGTGTAAGGGATCGAATCTTGGTGGTAGAAGGTCTGATTGCGTGGGTGGGTAATGTGGCAGCTAAGGATATAAAGAGGTGGTGGTGGGAGGGATGAAGTCCTTGGTGTGAATGAAAATGGGAATGAATTTGTTGAGTTGTGTGATGAAAACGGATTCTAATGGGATCCTAAATCTACGAATGTGAGTGGGGTTAGGAGTCAACGGGCATTAATGGATCAGATACTAACTGACAGATGCTCACGGGAGAGGTGCGGCAGGTGGCAAGCCTGAGCAGTTCTTTATGGAGGCGAGTGCGGGAGTTTGTAGTGGTTCTAGTAAAACAGTAATTGGCATAGCAGTGCAAGATGTACTGAAAGTAAGTAAACTTGGAAAAGAACCTGAGAGTTGAGTAATCAAGAGAGATCGAGGACTGGCACAGGGAATATTGTGGATGAGAATAGTAGAAGAGATGGGAAGGTATGTAGGGAAGAATGTGTACCTATGTGAGTAAAGTTCATGGTATGTGTCAGGAAGGAAGGATGTGGGCGTTTAAGGAATCGTAGTGAGCACAGCAGTAGAGTGGGAAGGTCAATTGTTAACGAAAGAGAGAAAGGGAGTTGTATGGAAGACGTCTGCAGGGAAGGAGTGCAAGTGATTGGTAGGAGTGTAAGAGAATAAAAGCAGCAGGAGGTCAAGAGAAAGGCATAAGAACCGAAGAGAGGCAAATGAGAGACGGGATAGGAGGATATGATGAAGGTCATAGAGAGATAACATAGTGTTTTGGAACGAGATGAATAATGTGTGGAGAACAAATGGGGGTGACAGTGCGGAGAGTGGATGTGGATGTGATGGCAGGCACAGAGGTGATGGGAAACAGATGAAGTGAATATTTTGAAGGACTGTTGAATGTGTTAGAATGTGTTTGGAATAAGGTGCCATGTGGACTGAGAGAGTCATGGTGGTTGGTATAGCGAAGACAGAGTAGACTGTGAAAGCCTTGCAGAAGATGAAATGTGGCAGAGTGCCAGAATCTAACTGGGCTGCAATTGAGAGTCTGAAGAATGGCAATGACTTCGTTTTTGACTGGTTAGTAAGGTATTGGGCGTGTTTATAGGATAAGGTGAGGAGCCTGAGGACTGGCAGAATGCATTGATAGTACCCGTATGTAAAGACAATGGGACGAGTGATTATTTGAATTACAGAGGAACAACTGTTGGGTATACCTGGTAAGGTGTATTGGAAAGTGGTGATTGAGATTTTGGTAGCAAAGATAGAACATCGTATTAGGAAGGTTGAGGGTATGTGGACCAAGTGTTTGTTTTGAAGAATTTGTGTGAGATCTGCAGAAAGAGAGTGAACTGTATGTAGCGTGTGGAAGACAGGCTTTGTGGAAGACGCTACAAACATATAGGTTTAGTGGAAAATTGCTAAATACAGTGGCGAGTTTTTACTGGATAAGTAAGGTATGGGTGAAGGTGGGTGGGTGAGTGGTTCCCGGTGTAGATGGATCTGCTTCAAGATATATGATTGATTGTTTAATGTGTTTATGGCCGGAGTAGTGTCTAAAGTATGCTGAGGATATAGTGTGGCAATATGCTGGGGATGTAGTGTCGCAAGTATGCTGGGGATGTAGTGTCGCAAGTATGCTGGGGATGTAGTGTCGCAAGTATGCTGAGGATGTAGTGTCGCAAGTATGCTGGGGATGTAGTGTCGCAAGTATGCTGGGGATGCAGTGTCGCAAGTATGCTGGGGATGTAGTGTCGCAAGTTCGGGGATGTAGTGTCGCAAGTATGCTGAGGATGTAGTGTCGCAAGTATGCTGGGGATGTAGTGTCGCAAGTATGCTGGGGATGTAGTGTCGCAAGTATGCTGGGGATGTAGTGTCGCAAGTATGCTGGGGATGCAGTGTCGCAAGTATGCTGGGGATGTAGTGTCGCAAGTATGCTGGGGATGTAGTGTCGCAAGTATGCTGGGGATGTAGTGTCGCAAGTATGCTGGGGATGTAGTGTCGCAAGTATGCTGGGGATGTAGTGTCGCAAGTATGCTGGGGATGGGTGGGGAGATGGAAGAGTTGGTGTTTGCAGATGACACGGCTGTGATAGCAGACTGAAGACAAAAGCCTCAGAAGCTGGTGGCAGAGTGTGGGAGGGTGTGTGACGGGAGAAAGTTGAGTGTAAATGTCAACAAAGATAAGGCAGTGAGGCACAGCGCGGGGAACGAGACAGAATGTTTTCAGTGTAAGTGTGAATGGGATGACCTTGGAGGAGGGAACCATAGGAGCTGAAATTAGTCATAAGAAGGGAGACGGGGATAAAGTCCTGGGTGCATTAAGGAGGGTGTGGCAGGAGAGGTCATTGTCACTGAGGGTGGCTGTGTTTGAAGGCATGGTTGTCCTAGTGGTATTGTATGGATGTGAGTCTCGGGCCTTGAACGTGAAAAAAGAAAGGAAGGAGATGAACGTTTTGGTAATTAAATACTTGAAAACAATATGTGATGTGAGGAGGATTAGCCATGTATAAGAATGTGTAAGGAACAGGCGAGGTAATAAGAACAGTCTCTGCGTGA